>NC_056523.1:271517785-271703283 GCF_019175285.1 Sceloporus undulatus
TTCCCTGCCCTCAGGCTTACAATCCAAAAAGACATGACACAGAAGGAGAAGGGAGTGGTGGTGGGAAAGGGTAAGAGTTCCAGCAGTTCTTCTCTACCTCCAAGGCCTGGACCAAGGCAGATGGATTGGAGGGAGGGCTTGGCTTCATATTGTTTAGGGAAGCGTTCTCAGGGAATTTGTGATTGTCATCTGGCTGTCTGACAATATTTGATATGATGTGATTGTTTTATATTTGATGCTTTTAATTTGGTTTTTTTTTCTTTTTCTTCTCTATATGGTAATTTTATCTATTCCTCTTTTTAATTGTTATTGTCTTAGAATGTATGCCTTGGCAGTACACCTTTTATTTACTCTTTGATTTTACCGACTTTGTACAGCGCTGTGTATAATTACAGCGCTTTAGAAATAAAGTTTAATAATAATAATAATAGTGGATGGGTAATCATTTTCCAGGGAAAATACATACTCTCAAGTAGGATAATGCATATATAGTACATAGCAATACAGGAAATGGTTTGATAAACAGGCACCAAAAGAACATCAAATAGTAAGCGACAATTATGCAATGCCTGGGAAGGCTTCTCTGAACAAGATGGTTTTCAACTCCGTTTTGAAGCTGGTTAAAGAAGTGATGGCTATTGCTTGTGGGGGAAGAAGGTTCCAGGAGTGAGGGGCAGCAAGTGAAAAGGGGCGAATCCAGGATGGGGCAAAGGAAATCCTGGGCTGAGACAGCAGACCTTGACTACCAGAACGGAGGGCCCTGGTGGGAAGGTGAGGAGAAAGAAGGTCTGATAAGTAAGGAGGGGCCAGTCCATGGAGGGCTTTAAATGTTGACAGCAGGAGCTTTACTGAATGTGGAAAGGGAGAGAGAGCCAGTGAAGAGATGCCAACATAGGAGAGATGTGGTCAGAGCGGTGGGTGGAAGTGATAATGTGTGCAGCTGAACGCTGAACAGAGATTAAAGGACGGAGATGAGAAAGAGGAAGCCCAGCCAGGAGGACGTTACAGTAATCAAGTCATGAGATCACTAGGGCATGGACCAGGATCTTGGCAGTAGAGGCAGAGAGATATGGTCGGATTTTGGCAATATTGTACAAAAAGAATCTACAAGCCTTGGCTGTAGTCTGGATCTGAGGGATACACGACAGAGAAGAGTCAAAGATAAAACCAAGACTGTGGGATTGCTGGACTGGTTGAATAGAAATGTTGTCCACAGAGACAGAAAAGGAGAGTTGAAGGGTGGGCTTAGGAGGAAAGACAAGAAGCTCTGTCTTGGACATGTTGAGCTTCAAATGCCGATGGCCCATCCACTGCGAGACAGCTGTGAGAGATGATGAAACTTGCTGTTCAAGCCTTGGAGAAAGGTCGGGGGTGGAAAGATACAGCTGGGTGTCATCGGCATACAGATGGTAGGAAAAGCCAAGAGAGCTAATGAGTTTTCCTAAGGACAGTGTGTTGAGAGAAAACAGAAGGGTACCCAGAACAGAGCCCTGGGGAACTCCAACGGATAAGGGAACAGGAGAAGAAGTCTGGCCCCCTGCAACTACTGCAAAAGATCTGCCAGACAAGTAAGATCTAAATGAATTCCTTCTTTTCACTAAGTATACCCTAATTGGTGCAAGTTAATTTGTACACAAAACACCAGGCCTATCCTTTAATTTAAATTTATTTAGTATTATTTCAAATCAAGCAACATGTTTAAGGAATATTACTTTTATTGTGAACTGCCTATAGATTTCTGTCACTCTCAAGCTCATGTTCCATGATTTTATTCATTCCCTTCCTCTCAAAAAATGTTAAATGCTATGAGCCACACAGAAAATATCTAAATCAACTGCTTTGGGAAGCTAAGTAATGCCAGGCCTGCTTAGCACTTTGATAGGAGTGTACCAGGGCTCTCCAGGTAGGACTAGGGGAAAAAAATCCTATCTGCAGCCCCAAAGTGCTACTGCCAGCCAGAGTTAACAACAATGGGCTAGAAGGACTAAAGTCTGACTTATTATAACAAAGACTTCTAGGTTCCTGTATTATTTGCTCAGAGTACTTATAGGAATACTTGAAAACATGACACCCTTGTGAGTGGTCTTTCAGAAATCATGCATCTTTGCATATCTCATTGTAATATTTGTGCAAGTATTCAAAAGATTTTGAGCAGGACTTGGTTGATAAAAAGCATGAGGGGAAGCACAGGGCATGGGCTTGGTAGAAGAATAAGAGATAGGGAACCTAAGCTGTACAGGTACAGAAGCTTCTGGAAATAGTATCCAAGGTGCATCATGTACAGTCTACCCTCCCTGTTCCGGACCCCCCCACACATACATATGGGGAAAAGAGCGTATGCTCAAGCCCCATATTAAATAGTGGAGTGCGTTCTCATGGTGGCACATGGGGCCCACGGTGCGAGTACGCACCCCTTTATTTGTGCCTGGGCTTGCCCTCCATGTGAGCTCAAAGCCGCGGAAGGCAAGCCCGCCTATAAGGAGGTCCAACTGTATTTTGAATCTTCAGTAGAATCTGTACATTATCTGAACATTTTCAGAATTTTCTCCAAATTCATAGGGCCGAGAACATGTCTACACAAAATTAGATTCATATGATTTTAATACTGTACCTGCTAGATCTGAATTGAGAAACTGAGGCCAAAGCAGACTGGCAACCTAGTCAGCCCCCACTCAACATGGGACCACAGGGACCCGATGCTGTGGTCCTGGAGCTGGCCACTACCATAGCCCTGAATGGGCTGCCGGCAAGGAGTGCTTTTTCTGCACTCCTTTTTTGGCTGGTTTTGAGCTGCCTTAGGCAGCCATGTAGCCCCGAGGGTTTGTATCATCTGCACACCCTGCCTCCAAATTGGCCAGAAGCTGCTCTTTCCTGCCTGTATGTTTCAGGCCTGAGTCCCAATTTTGGGAGAAAAGTGAGATACAAATAAATATTGCAGCTATTATGCTGATGTTTTCCTTCATTTCCTGTCCTTTCGTTTTACTGTTGAAGTCCTTTCCTTTCACAGTGGAAGTTAATATTCTTTCTGCTGCTATCAGAAGCCAGGTAATGGGGAATAAAATCTTCTATCACTCATCTAGTTTGGTCTTTGGATTCTTTGCCCTAAATCCAATTGTTAATCGTAACTAGAGCAGACCATGTGAATCAATTGAGCTTACACAGACATTGATTTTCCAAGTTCACATTGATTCAGTGGTTCTACATTTGTTGGGACTGACAGTTGGATTGATGCCTAGAGTGTCTCCAACACTCTGATGTTGCTATCCTGGAATATCTTCCCCATTTGACTCCAAGACTCAGAGGAGTCTTTCTTCAGTAAATGATAACTCAGAATGATCTCCATTCCCATCTTTACTCAATAATAATGTTGTAATTAGATGTGACCATGTAATAGCAAGTCGAAAAAGAAAACACACAAACACAAATAGGGACTTTAATTTTATAAGGATGAATATTTAATGGGTACTGTACATTGTTCTGTTTCAGCTATAAAATCAGTAAGCAAAGATTTATATTTCAAAAGCTCATTAACACGGATTAATAACTAAGGACTGCTTTCTCTACAAGCAATGGAGAACTGCTAGCTTTAAAGAGGGTTTCTAGATTGACACTGAGTGGCATGGAGGGGAAGTACACTGAAGGTTGCAAAAATGGCCTGTGTTCCCATGCAGTCCATGGTCCATGTATTACCTACTTCTGCTCTATGTCTTTGAAAAATACAAGGAAGACATGCCTCCACTTGCCCTGTTTCCTTCTCTAGCCCCATTATGTGCCTTATTTCCACTCCAGTTTTAACTACTAAAGAAATTATGGAAGATGCTGTCAGTTCTTTACTACCCATACATTAAAAATGTATTGAGAGAGGAGCGGCTGCTTCAGGTGAATTGAAAAGTTATGATGTAGGAAGTGAGAATAGGCTGTTTTACCCTTAGACCAAGTTGCCCTGAAATGCTAGTCAAAGTAAGCATACCACATTGGCAGACAACATGCTTTTCATGTAAAATGAGTCATACTAAAGCCACTGAATCTGCTGTTAAGGTGAAGAAAGACTGGGAATAGTCATCTAGAACTTGGAAATTTTACTTTTGTGGATAACTTCTCAGATTCTCCTAACTGAATAGGACCTTTCTAGCAATGTATTGTGTTCTGAGAGGACAGAGCTTTCTATTCTAAGCATCTAGTAGCTAAGAAAGGGTGGCACTCCCTTGCTGACATGCTATTATACATTGGGGTTGCATTGCACAAGGAGTTGACTAGTATCTCCTTGAACTTTTCCTAAGGCCGTGCAGTGGTAGTCAAACAGTGTTTGGTAGTGCTCCACTCCTCCTTTGATCCAAACAGACACTGATTGGCTAGCAGAACTACTTTGCACGATGTCCCTTTCCCCCAGACCTCCTACATAACCATTGCCAGGCTTAAAGAATTTTTCAGATGGAAGCAGGTTCTAAAGTAGGCATCATATGTTCCTTATTTATTTAAAAACTTAAACATCATTTCCAATTATTCTAGTAGACCACATTCATCTGTCTTTTACTTCGGATTTTTGCAACTCCTACTTTACTGTTAAAGCACGTGCCTTCCTTTCCTCTTTCTCTGTCTATCTCTAATGACCAAACTCTATCAACCAAGATTCAGTTTTTGCTCTGTACTTTCCCACTGGAATTGTGGAATTTTTCCTTGAAATGAATGGAAGCATATACAATATCATTGTTTGGTGTAGTGATTGCTAGTTCTTTGTCTGTAATAATCCTGTTCGGCTTGTTGCTGTTGTTAACTGCCCTTAAGTCGAACTTGACTCATGGTGACCCATGGATGAGGCTTCTCCAAATCCATGTCCTTCACTGATCTGCTTAGATCCTGCAGGCTCAGGTCTGTGGCCTCTCTGATTGAGTACATCCATCTGGCATTTGATCTTCCTCTCTTTCTACTGGCCTCCACGTTTTCTAGCATTATTGTCTTTTCCAAATATTCATGCCTTCTCATGATGTGACCAAAGTAAGACAACCTCAATTTGGTCATCCTGGCTTCCAGGGAGCATTCAGGCCTAATCTGTTTTAGAATCCACCTGGTTGTCTTCTAGGTCATCCACAGCAGCCTTAGCACTCTTCTCCAGCACCACATCTCAAATGAGTTGATTTTTTCCTCTGTCAGTTTGCTTCATTGTCCAGCTCTCATATCTGTACATGGAATCCAATGGACTGAAACTGTTGGGTTTAAAATACATTTATTTCTAGTTTCAAAAATGTTGTGAACCTAATCCCATCTACCTAGTTGTCTTGCTGTTTAGAAGGTAATTAAGAAATCAGCTTTAGCATGTGTGTTTCCTTGCTTTCCCCTGCTTTTATTTTGCCACCCCCCACCCCACCCCCCAAAATTTACATTTAAGCTCAGATGTCTGACATACTACATCATAGTGGGCTCCTTGTGCTTCAGCATTTTCATTCTTTTTTTTACTTCTAATCTGTGCTAATTATTCTAATTGAATAATATTAGAACAGGAAGCAGCACCTCTGGAAATGACAATGCGTCAACACTTTGAAATACCCTAAAGCTATGGAAGGTAATAAAAAGAATCTGCTTACTTTTTAAACTACTGTGAAAAGAACAGAGAGTCAACTAAAAGGAAATACGTCCACTGAGCAAGAACTTTCTTCACTGCATTACATAAGTGTTTTGTGATTTGCTTTTTTAACATACTAGGGAGTTAAATAGGATAGAGGTATCATTTCCTGTGAACAACTGATTGATTGCATTCATATAAACGTGTTTTGCTTCTAAATTTTATAGTATTGCTGCCGATCCATCTGTCTTGACTGTTCATGTACGATCAGATAATGAGGTCTGCATTAGGAAAAATATCCTCTTTTTCTTCTTTATTATGCATGTGGTGATGTGGGGCTATTTACTACACAACAGATGTAGCTAAGTAGCTGGGATCATGTCATGATTCATTCATTTAAAGACAATCTGCTATGGTAATGCACAGATATTTTGTGAGGAGGAAAAAATATAAAATAAGAAACTAGTACAGTGGTACCTCGGGATACGAATTACCCAGCTTACGAATTTTTCGGGATACGAATAAATCCCATAGGGATTTATTGTTTCGGGTTACGAACTTTTTGTCGGGTTACGAAAAAACGGCGGCGCTGTTTTAAATGGAGCCGCGGCAGAGCCGCGGCTTTTTTTCCCATTAGCGCCTATGGGTTTTCGGCTTACGAAGGCTTTTCGGGTTACGAAATTAGCCGCGGAACGAATTAATTTCGTAACCCGAGGGAGCACTGTATTTGGACTAAAGCTGTACCTACTTTGACTTGGAATGGCTTCTTAAGCAATTTCATGTTAGGCTAGGAACAACTGTAAAGTTAGTCACAACTTTAATTATCCAATTATTCTCCCCTTTTAACTCTTTGAATATTGTAGCAAAGAATTGAGATTCCGTCCAAGATTCTTTTGGGGAAAATATAAATTTATACATTCTGTAATATACATATACTTGGAACTTGGGACTTTATGTCATGCAGGTTTTAAGCTGCAGTTGCAGAAATAGAATATTGCCTTTGCCAGTACCTATTGCACTATGAGCTTTATCACACTTCACCTTTATGGTGTCTTGATCCACTGCAGAGATTCATGGGATGGAAACAGATTGTATTGCACCTTGCTTCATTTCCACAGTAGTCTCACAATTAAAACATTCCACACATGGATTTCTCTTCAGAAGAACATGCACGGTATGGTGTCACAGCCTCCACTCCTATCCTGCCCCTTAGCTTCCTAATTGGTCCTCTTTCCTCTTTTTTTCTTATGTCATCATGTTGGCATGCCAGCATACCGGAAATACATGGCTGAGGTGAGACTAAAGTTCTAATGATACTGCAAGGCACAACCTTCAGAATATCATAAGGGATTATGAAGCTCTTAAGTAGGAAGCTGAAAGAGCTGGGTGCACAGGTTCTCATCTCATCTCTTCTCCCAGAGTTGGTTCAGGAAGGGAGAGGAAAATTGCAGATCTGAACAACTGGCATAAGGTGCAATCCATCCTTTGTCAGAGGTCCCCCCCCCCTTCATGGAACTGCAGCCCATGATCCAAGGATCCAAATCATTCTTGCTGGCACCATCTGCAAAGCTAGTTGTTCACATTACATGTCAGGGATGTTTACACCTGTGAAGAGTGTAAACCTATATCCTGGAAATCAGGTGGAGAGCGTCTGGATAAAAATGAAAGAGGAGGTCAACAACAGAGATGCTATTGTGGGAGTCTACTACAGACCCCCAAGTCAAACTGAGGAACTTGATGATGCCTTTCTAGAACAGATGACCACACAATCTGAAAGGAGAGATGTAGCAGTGATGGGTGACTTCATCTATCCTGATATTTGCTGGAAGTCAAACTCAGCCAAAAACTCAAGGTCTAGCAAATTCCTCACTTGCCTGGAAAACAATTTCATTGTTCAAAAAGTGAAGGAGGCAATAAGGGGTCGGCTATTTCAGATCTGATCTTAACCAACAGGGATGACCTGGTTAATGGGATGGAAGTGGTGGGATCCTTAGGTGGGAGCGACCATGTTCTCCTGGAGTTTGTTATACAGTGGAAAGGAGGAACCAGGCATAGTCAGACATGCATGCTAGACTTTAGGAGAGCTGATTTCAGTAAACGTGGGGATATACTGGGGGTCAGGAATACTAAAAGAGAAGGGAATTAAGGATGGATGGGAATTTCTCAAAAGGGAGATACTGAAGGTACAATTCCAAACTGTTTCAACGAGGAGAAAAAATAGGAGATGTCTCAAGGAACCAGGGTGGTTGACTAAAGAACTTTCAAATCAGCTACATTTTAAATGGGGCATGTATAAGAAATGGAAAAGGAAGGGGGAATCACTAAAGAGGAAGTAAAAAAAAAGCTAGCCTGTGTAGGGGTAAAGTCAGAAAAGCTAAAGAACAGAATGAGCTTAGGCTTGCTAGAGAGGTTAAGAACAATAAAAAGGACTTTTGGGGTATGTTTGCAGTGAAGAAGGCAATGGTAGGGCCACTATATGGAGACGATGATGAAATGCTAACAGGGACAGAGAAAAGGCAGAATCACTCAACACCTTCTTTGTCTCAGTCTTGTCACAAAAGTAAAAGTGTGCTCAACTTGAGGAAAATGGAACAGAGGACACAATAGGGGATATGCTGTTACGAATAAGTAAAGATGTAGTACAGGAATACCTGGTTAATATAAATGAATTTAAATCTACAAGACCAGACAAACTACATCCAAGGGTATTAAAAGAACTGGCAAATTTAATCTCATAGCCATTGGCAATAGTCTTTGAGAACTTCAGGAGAACAGGAGAAGTCCCAGCAGACTGGAGGAGGGCAAACGTCCCCATCTTCAAAAAGGGGAAAAAACAGGATCCCAACAATTATCGTCCAGTTAGTCTGACATCTATACCAGGAAAGATTCTGGAGCAGATCATTAAACAGAGAATCTGTGAATACCTAGAAGGGAATGCCATAATCACAAAATGTCAACATGGGTTTAAAAAAAAAAGTCATGTCAGACTAATCTGACCTCTTTTTTGATAAACTTACCAGCTTGGTAGATGAAGGGAACACAGTGGATATTGCATATCTTGATTTCAGTGAAGCCTTTGACAAGGTCCTCCATGACATTTTGCAAACAAGCTAGTAAAATGTAGGTTAGACAATGCAATTGTTAAAGGATTAGTGCAAGGCTGTAGCCACAGGCTGAAATTCAGCCGGTGCCTTTTGTCAGCTTGTAAATAGGCGGGATGAACAAACTAAACCCAAGGTGACCAGATATCATAACTGCAAAGAACGACAAGACACTGCAAAATGTCGAATATTCAAGAAAAATATAGAACATTCAAAATGAATGCTAAAAACACTAATATTAATGTAAATTCATGCTTCTTAGTCATGTGCAAGATGGAAGACAATTTGAAATTCCTCTTGGACAAAAGATTAAAATGTAGGATATATCCTGGAAAAGGGGGACATTGGACACCCTGACTAAAACTTAACATAGAAAAGATGGGTATAGTGTTGAGCAGGGTTTCTGGTGATCTAGAAAAAAGGTGCATTGTCCCCTTTGAAAGGCAATAAAGAATATATGAAGAGATGCATAGGACCAAAGTAAAGGCCTGTCTATTGCAGAATTAAGTTACCTTGGTGGCCATCTAGATGCCACAAGGACAAAATGAGCTTGAGAGCTCATTCCTGCTTATATCCCCAGGAAGTGGCATTCAGAAGCATTCTGTGCCACATAGTAGAGTTAATATGTAGCCATCATAGCCAGTCCCCTTTGATTACCTTATCCTCCATAAATCTTTTGAATCTCCCTTTCATCACAACATTATGGGCCAGTTAATTCCAGAGTTCACCTGCCAAGAAGCATTTCCTTCTGTCTGTCTTCTTTCTTTGATTCAGCTTCACTGGGTAATTTTTTTGTGAGTAGATACAGAAATAAAAAAGGTGATGCATAGGGAAGTGGATTCACTCTCCATCCACACTAGCTTTAAGCCCAGGAAAGGATTTGTTTTAGTGGGCCAGAAGTCAACTTTACTTCCTTGTCTAAGAGAGGCCTTTTCTGGGCTAAAACAGCAGTGACAGCAAAACAGGATAAAATTGCTGCCATATCCACTTGAAGTTGTTAATGGCCTTAAAAAAAAATGGGTGTGTGTGGTGCCCTTAAAAATGACCTTTGCATTTTCATGTAGCCTCTGCTGACCTATGCCTTAAACGTTCCTTAAACGTTTACCAGTCCTGGACTCTGAATTTCCTGCCTATCAGATATCACTAAATGACCTCAAAAAAGCTGTTCTCTTATGCAGACCAATATCTGTGATATTTACCCAACTGACTAGATCCTTTAAAACATGCCTCTTATGCAAAACCTTCAACCCTACCTGCCTACTCAGCCAGTTGTATTCTCAAGAGCTAGGAGGCTCTTCAACCAAGCTCACACTTATAACTTTTGTGCAGCAGGCAAATAGTCTTACCATTTGTCACTCATGCATTTTCTTTCTTGTTATCAATCTCCTGGAACATTTGGTTGCAGCTTCAGGGCATAACCTTTATACAAAGTTCAATGCATTGAACTCCATCCTAATTCCATTCTCTCTTTTCACTACTTTTGGAAGACTTTTCTCATTTGAAGCACACATGTTTTCATATGAAGAATAAAATGTATGGATTAAGGTCTTCAGACTGCACATTCATTTTGCTTGCCCATGATTTCAAATCAAATCAAATATTTATAGAAGTATTCACTGAATTGTATTGACACTAGCGGATGTAATCTGTCTCTTGACCATAGCGAATTAGGGCTATTTCTCTTTTTAAACAGAAATATATGTTTTGTTTTAATATTTTTCAAATTAAATCCACACATGCACTAACCTAAATTAAAGAAGGAGCATATAGAAGTTCAAGTAATAATTGTCACAGGGATTATTTGTCACATGTGATTAAAGGAAGCTCATAGACTATGAAAAAGTAAAAAACAAAACAAAAAGTAATACTTGTCTACTGGGCAATTTACCATACATTCATGTGCCTTGAATTTCTGCCACTAATTAATATGATTAATTTGAAGGTGAAATCAGTAGAACAAGTAGAACGGTTTTGAAGCAGAAATTGCATTATCAGGTTTACTGAGATATTGTCGCTTTTGGAATTTACAGCAAAGTCAGTTGCATTCAGTTTACATGCACCTGATCTAAGGGCCAAACTGAGCATGCATATTTAAAAGTTGTATCAAACATGCACATTTATAGAAATTACAAACAAAAGCAGCCAGGGCTGAACTTTACTGGACATATAGCTGGTGGCAAAATGAGGCCCATCCTTTCCTCCTCCAGACCTTAAAAACATTACTAAGACTTTTGCTTGCCTTGTGCTAGGGAAGAGTTCCTCCCAGTACAATGTGCAGGGTCAAAGGGACCATCTGTGTTGGCACTGTAAAAGGGGAGAGAAGGATTACATTTTTCTCTCCTGCTTGCTCAGATCCCAGTAATGATCACACCCTACACCCTCCAGAAGCTATTATTTCCATTAAAAATTATGCATGTAAAATGAAAAGATTCATTTAACTTCACATCTAGTTTGAGCCACAGTTCATTTCACGATATGAGAAAGGATGCATTCAGATATGTTTTTCACCCAATCTAAGCAATGACATTAGCTAATTCTACTGGAATGTTTTGAAAATGTTTTGTGATTCCAATATGGCCATAAGTAAGTACCTAAGTAAGTAAGTAAGTAAATACATATGTCCAAGTAAGAGATTTGTCATTTTAACTGCAAATGAGAGAAGCTAAGCTAAATTTCTACTACTCAGTCACTCTAATCATAGTGATCCATATTAAGTGATGAACCTATTATGTGCCTCTTCATATGTGAAAATGTGCTCAAATCTTCAGGCGAGACCTTCTTGAGAATACAGTCATTTGTGGATATCTGTTTGAGAGGCACATCACATAGGGCCTTCTCTTTTCTTATTCCCAGAATGCATTCCTCTCTGAGTTGCAATTGTTTCTTACTTTTGCTACTGTTAGGAAGGGTTAGAAGACACATGTCTTGAAGTAGACTTTTGGACTTACTGATTATTTCTCAGAATAAAACCTACATCCTGACATCCTGTTTCTCCTCTACATCACGTTTCACTACCTAAGCAACAGTGTTCAAGACTAAACGACAGAAACAGAAAAAATGGTGTAGTATATTCAGAGAAAGAGAGCCAGTATGGTAAAGTGGTTTGAGTATTGGATTAGGACTCTGGAGAGCAGGCATTGATTCCCCACTCAGCCATAGAAACATGCTGGGTGACCTTGGATGCATCACACACATTCAGCCCCAGCAAACCCTGTGTTAGATTCACTTTAGGGTCACTGTAAGTCAGAAATGACTTGAAGGCACACAACAACAACATATTTAGAGAGAGCCGAACTCATAGAAGAGGTAAGTAATGAAATCTGCTTCCAGATGGAGGTGTCCTACTACTACCAATTAAAAGACGATGGCCTGTTACAGACTGCCAAAATAAAGCTGCTTCGGGTCTCTTTGGAGGTATGCTATTTAAATGATGCATGCACCCTAAGAATCCAGAAGCTGCACCAAAGCTGCACTCCAGTGCTTAGGAATGGAGTGTGGCTTTGGCGCGACCTCCGGACTCTTAGGACCCATGCATCATTTAAATAGCATACCTCCAAAGAGACCCGAAGCAGCTTTATTTTGGCAGTCTGTAACAGGCCATTGTACAACAATTTTGGTCATTTCCTCCTTAACCAATTTTCTGTGGAAAGAGGTAGGATCCATGGGAAGGATGCAAGTGGAAGACAACATAACCTACACTCCCTTGAATAATTATGTGACTGAGGTCAGGAGGACTTTGTCTGGAAGGACTCTAGGTGTGCGTGAAGATGAACAATGGTCACATAACTCTGCCTTTACATTTCACAGCATCATCTCATGATGTTCTTATCATATTAACCATAGTAAATGAAATAGTAATTACTGCTTACCTGAAGTATGCCTATAAGAACTAAGATTCCTTACATAAGAACTATTAATAAGAACCATTAATATACAAAGATAAATCATGTTTTGGGTTGGCTAAGCTTTACTATGAAATAAGGGTTCCATTCTACTCCACTTTGCACAAAGAGTCCTTGGTGAACTGATTGCACTTTTCTAACTGCTTACTAACACCCCACTCATTTCTCCTGTCTTAACTGTCACAGTAATACCAACTAAATCATAGTAGTTGGCTTCCAGGTTCTGTAAAATCCAGAAGTCCAGTGTCTGCTATTCCCACACCAAATCTTCAATGAGACACAATATAAATGTTTACAATAACTGATTTGCTTACATTCACACAGATCTTTGAAAGAAACAATACAAAATTGCAGCAGTTACATTTTCTAATGAAACTAGCTGTAATTTCCTGTGAATATTTCTGGTAGACCAATAGGAGACATTTTCTTTATGACTATACAAAGCTGTTAAGAAGAAATAAATTACAGTTGTATTTTGGGTGTCCTCAAAAAGTAACTAGTTATCCTTATAGTTCTAATTTTGAATAGTTTCACAACAACAACAACTAAATAATTCATTTTAGCTACTTTTATAAAATACATCTAAACACTATCAGTTACTGACCTATGGTAACAAAACACACTTTCTCCCTGTCTACATCATTGTCATCTGGTGCATGGGACAGCATAATGAGGGACAGCATATGCTAGCACTTGAACACTATGATAGTCCTTCACTATTAGTTAGTTAAGTCCACTTTGTCCTAACTATAAAAGTAACTTACTTTTATAGTTACACTGCAAAGGGAGTTCTATTTTGCTAATTTATAGTCATAATGTTATGTAGATGAGAATGGAATTAATTAGAAGTAACTCATTATTTGTAACAAGTCACTTCCAAGCTCTGTGAGTTTTGTTTAAATATGATGAATGATAATTTCAGATCTAGTCTCAAGAATAAGAGGCAAAAATCCTAAAATTGTAGCCTGCATATAATAATGCAAACTTTATTTTTTTTAAAAAAAAAGGCCACCAAGAATTATTTTAGAAAACCAACACACTGTTATCATAATATATATTTCATTAGTTGTAAAGACCATTAATTTCACTCTCATTATTTTCCTTTGACTCCCCAGCCTGTATGGCCATGAATCATCATTATAATTTCTGTCAGATCAATGTGTGTTTGATGTTGTGTCCAAGAATTTACAGCAGTGCCTTAAGCTTTCTTTCCACTGTTTTTCATCCAAGATGTAACATAAGTATGATCCAAGGTTCAGATATGTTCATTCCATAATTCTTTATTTTATTATACTTTTAAGTCATTGTATGTCAAAGAGCAACAACAGCATGCTGCTAATGTAGGGAAAAATGCTTCTAATCCGTTTTGCTTATGGTTAGTGAAAACCTCAAACAAAAAATGTGATACACAGCCATAAAACGAACACCCAAAGATAGGCTTGGATCTGAAAAAAGACAGTGAGGTGTAGTCGTTAGATTATTGTCCTAGAATGAGGGAAACAAGATTCAAATCTCTATTGAGCCATGAAGCTCACTAGGCAAATCGTTTTCAGCTGAATCTACATTACAGGGTTATTGTAAAAACAAAATGAGTGGTGGAAATTCCCTGAGAAAAATGATGAGATGAATAATAATAATAAAAAGAATAACAATAAAATGACTTTGGATGGTTTATCCCTTACAAGGGAACAGTGCAGAGTTCAGTTAACAGAAGATGCCAGGAGAATGATTTTCAATGTTAGTCTCTGAAAGCTGTAGCAAGATAGAAGATGGTAATGGAATCATATTCTTTAACCTGGATGCAATTCTTAATCCTAACATGAGTAAATCCTCTGAAACAATGGATGCCTGGTACTAATTTACACTACTTATGTAAAATTTTAAACAGATGTTGGATGACCATCTTTCAGGAATACTTTTGCTGTATATTCCTCCATGGCAGGAAGATGGACTAGATGGTCCTTGATGTGATGACTGTATGAAATCACATTGTGTGAATGGGTTTCTTCTAGCTGGGACTAAGGAGGTGAAAGTTTAAAGATACTCCTGATATCCAGATCAGATTATAACCTAGTCCATGGGACTATGATTGCAAGAGACTACTTGTGTCCAAATAGCTCACTGCTGTGGCCCCGATCCCAGTCTCAGAGTAGGTTGCAGTTTTAGAGAGGGCTGACTACAACCTCCTGGTCTCCCCTGGTCACATCTGGCAAACACATAAACACACAAGCATGGGTTACTAATGAGATTCTTAACTGTTGGCAACTCTTGAGTAATAATTTATATGGTACCAAAGACTGACACTGCCATAAGCCATGTTTTGGAGGAGTCAGGGGCCTAGCCACCCCCATAAAGCTTACCTTTCTCTCAAAGTTCTCTGGCAGGACAGTGTGGACCAAGTGAGTCTGGCAATGCAGTTTACAATCAGTAGGGATTAGAAACATGGCCATGGGGATCATGGGGTTAATCTGGGACTTCACTGCACATGGAGGGGGATAATTGCCTACTGTTTTGCACCCACAGAACAGTAATCCTTTACTGATATTATTGTGTTTCAGGTTCTGATTGGAGAGGTTCCCTATTGGAAGTGACTTGATCTGCAGATACAGCATGGGTAGTGTGATAGGTGTGGATATGCTATCTTGGGTCACAATTGGGCCTGATTGACCAAGCCACAGTCAAGTGTCTAGGGAAGAGAGGCCTGTGATGACATGGTTTGCCTCCTTTGTTGTTCAGCAAGTTGGTCACAGTTGAAAAAGCTCTTACCATAAAGAGGTTCTTCCTAGTGTTTAGGTGGAATCTATTTTTCTGTCATTTGAATCCATTACCACACTACACTCTTATAGCGCTGCTATTCCACTTTAACTGCTCTGGCTGCCTCCTGTTGCATTCTTGGATTTGCAGTTTAAGGAAGGGCATTTATAATTTATAATTAGAATTAACTCTTAGGCCTCTCTGAATTACAAGCCTCAGAATGCAACAGGAATCAGCCGGAGCAGTAAAAGTGGAATGTTAGCACTATAAGATTGAAATGCGGTAATGTGGTGGTTCTTGTTCTTGTCAAGTGTTCCCATGGCACCCCTTCTTTATTGTTACAGACACATTCTTGTCACATAAACAACCTTGAATAGGCTCGACTCATGCATGCCTGCGTCTGAGATCACCATGTCTCTGCAATAGTCACTTTGACTGTATAACACAGCACACTAAATTCCTAACATTCTCAGGCAGGTCAAGTGCAAGGAGCCCTGATGGCACAGTGGTTAAATGCCTGTACTGCAGCCACTCATTCACAAACCACAAAGTTGTGAGTTCACTTCCAGTCTGGGGTTCAGGGTCTACTCAGTCTTGCATCCTTCCAAGGTTGTTAAAATGAGTACCCACCTTGTAAACAATTAGTTTACAGCTGTAAACTGCTTAGAGACTGCTCAGTATGGTATGAAGTGGTATATAAATGAAACTGTGATTGCTATTGCTAAGTGTATACCCAACTCCTAATAGTTCTAGTCTCTAGAGTGGCAGTAAAAAAAACCTAATTCCATTTTCTACATGACATGCCTTCAGATATTTCAAGATGACAATCATGTCACCTCTCAGTCTTCTCTCCTCTTCTCTAATATAAACATACCCAGTTTCCTAAATTGTCCCTGATAAATCTTGGTTTCCAGGCTGCTGATCATTTTGGCCTCCCTCTGGACACATTTCAGGTTGTCAATATCCCTTTTGTGGTGCTCACAACTGGAAACAGCAATCAAGTTGCCACAGCGCATCACCCCCTTTACCACATCTGCCCACAGTGTATTGCTCACATGTAAAGGGAAGGTTCTCCAGCAGGCCTCAGTCCTAGGGCTGGTGTATATGTGGTGAAACACTTCTTTAAATATTGTGGTATCAAGCCATGTAGGGCTTGAAATGTAATTTCCTACCTAAATCTGAATACAACTAAAATAATATTGGTCTCCACTTTCATGGTTTAAATGTATGTGTGCCTTCTTTTTAAAATGTCTGCTTGTTATTGTGCAAATCCCAATAAGACCCAATGTGTAATATAGTTGGAGGTTTGTGTCTCTTTCATAGTGGAAACATACAAGCTGTATTTCTTGGCAAAAATGAACAATCTATGAACTAAAGATGAACTAGGAATCTTGGAAATAAAGATACAAGTATGTAAGTAATATTAACAGATTAGAATGCTAGAGCTACTCAAATAACATCAGACCACCTAGGTAAAAAATGAGTTAGCTCTGCCACATTTTCCCACTGACATTGAGTTACTGAGTATTTAGAAAAATGATGTCTTGTCAGCCATCGCTGCAACTTTCGAATGGGTATATATTAATGCACTGCTTTCCATTTTTTCAGCATGAGAGGAAAAGACACACTGACAGCATGACAAAGATAGCCTGAAGCAATGAGCAGCTGAGATTATCAAATCAAGTCACAAAGCTTACATAATATTTTAAAAATATTTTTGATGCAGGAGTTCTGATGTTTAATTTTGATTGCCGTAGGCACACAGTGGGTGTTTGGAAACAGCATCCCACATGTGTTCATTCTTGAGAACTATAGCTACAACTGAGAAACAGTAGCATTTGCTGACCCACAATGGTTATAAAGCGACCAGACACAAGAACCTGGGTTGAATAAGGGCTTCTTTATTGACCCATTACACTACTTAACAAATGTAAACAATATAAGCTATTTCTTTATTTATTTTAAGGATTTATATTCTGCCTTTCTCCCACAATGGGATTCAATAGACTCAGTTTTCTTCTGAAAAATTCAAAGCATCTTACACATGGTTCAAAGGTGGTTTCTAATCTTGGCAGCTTATTAGAATGCTCAGCTTCAGTGCCATCACTGATGTGGTGATTCTAAAGTCTGATTGAGATATGTGACAACTCCTGAGGTGACTGTTCATGGAGGCCAACTAGTAGGCACACAACTGGGTCAACAGAGGAACCATATCTTTCAGTAAATATAATAATAAATAAAATTTTATTTGTATACCGCCCTTCCAACGATCAGGGCGGTGAACAACATATTAATAACATCAATACAATACAACATGACACATACATTAAAATACAGTACTCATTTCCATTAAAATCAGTACTAAAACCCCCCATTAGCCAGCCATCATTGCTGTCGAGGGGGAGAAGACTATCTAGGACTTGATTCAGGGAATGCTAACTGAAATAGGAAGGTTTTTAACTCCCTCCTAAAATGGGCCAGGGAGGTGGCCGAGCGGAGCTCAATGGGCAGCGTATTCCAGAGGGCCGGGGCAACGATGGAATATGACCTCCTCGTTGTGGAGGCTAGTCTAGCCCCTGGAACCCTCAATAGTTGCTGCCCAGATGTTCTGAGGGTGCGGGGCGGAATATGTGACATATGGAAGGTTGTTTCCTCCTAGATGGTAAAGATCTGTGCTTAAGACCTGGAAATGTGTTGCTAGTCAAAGCAGAATAAGAGAAAAAAAAAATGTCTTACAGGACATAGGATTTCTTCCTATATTCCTTGCATTGTGTGGAGGTCCAGCTTGGATGAACTGGTGCTTCAGTATGCAGATTATTTAATGTATGTGCAACTGCAATGATTTTGTGTAATGGCAGATGCTTGAAACAACATCATGATGATTGCGGGGAGCAGGAAGACATGAAAAGCAAATGGGCTCTGGAAACTTAACTAATATGCCTAGAATCAGCTCTTCCTATGAGGCAGCAAAATTACAGCAGCTCAAAATGTTTAAAAAATGCTGCCCCAGATCTCTGGTTTATATAAAAAAGATGCAAAATATATGGGCTGTATGAATACAGATAAATGATAGATGTACCCTAATCTTGTACATCTAATGTACATTATAAATATTATTGGAATGAAATGGTCGTATTTTTGATGTAGCATGAAGCATGCTTTTTAAATAACAGAAATATAGCACTATTAATCATTATATAAAGACTCACACACACACACACACACACACACACACCCTTCCCCATGTAATGTTGTTAACGTAATGGACTGGAATATAACTGACTCAACCTTCTATGAAGTAATCAAAGCACAAGTGTTGTTCACCTGAAGAGAGATCAAAGTCTGTCCTGGGGCTGTGAACAGAAAGCCCTATTGAAATGCACTAAATGAAAATGTGAGCTTATGTATTTCTAGATTGTTTTTAATTGACCTTGGTTGAATGTATACTGTGTATAATACATGAATGGATGTATATTTTTATTCTTAGCTTTGTTTCTGTTTGAATTCTTGCTCATTTAAAGTGCAAATCAGTCATTAGATGCTGGCTTGATAGGGTGGGTCACAAAAGCTGATATACAGGACATTATTTGCCTACTGTCAAAACTTAGTTGAAATTTTGCTAAGCAATAAGGGAGAGAAAACCATGTTTTGCCTCTGGCTACTTTCGTAGTTTCTGGTTTCAGTCTGGGTCTGACTGCATTTTAGTGTGCTGTTTTTAATTACTGTTGCTGACCCAACACCATTTTGGGTCAGCCACTCAGTACACACTTTCTCAGCTATTTGGCCTTCTGGCCAACCTAGAACAGATGAAGGGCAGGCAGAGCTATTAAAATCAGTATGTTGACACACTGGAAGACATGTCGGAACTGGGCTCTCAGGATTCAGCTTCGGTCAGACAATATATATGTATATGTATATGTATATATATATATATGGGGGGGGTCTGTGTGCATCTGTGTGGGAGGGAGTAAAGTTTTTCTCAGGGGTAAAATATGCTTCCAGCTCAGCTGTTGATGAAATATGACTGCAATCCCACAGGGAAATGTACACCACAATTTGAGTTACTATTAATGACCTTACAACATTTTTTTTTAATGAGAGAGCTTGGACACTTCCAGTGAAGAATTCTCAGTATATGCACCAAACTTCAATCCCGTGATTCTTTGTGGGAATCCTTGACAGATAAATTGCTATAGGTTCATAGAGAATCAATGTGTGTGGAGATCTACAAAATCTTCTTACCACTCACCGCATGGACATACATATGAAATTCTGATACACACACACACACACACACAGAGTAAGTGCCCACTCTCACCACTGCAGCATGGTCTTGTTGAATAGAATTTTTTTTAAGGAATACATGGAGACATCATAAATTGTTTTGAAAGCCCTATTCCTTAATCTAAAAGATAATTCTTTTTGAATTTGTAATTCTTTTTTCATTTCAGAACACATACTCTTGTAGATTTAACTCCATGATAATATCTGATTTTAGTTATAAAGGCACTGACTTGCTTGTTAAACAGAACAGGAAAAAACTCCTTTTGTGTTTGAAATCCACTGGTCTGCACATTTACGGAAAGCCACTTATCTATCACATTTACCCATAAATTTGATGCTGAAAAACTGAACATTTCCCCATTAAAAAAGATCTGCATGCCTGCTTTACATTTCACAATATGTGGTGGAGCATATACTATAAAAGGGGGGGAAATACTTAGCAGATTCCAGGACTCACTAAAAAGTAAAGACATGACTATTGATTAGGAAAAGGAATCTATTGTAGTTGGGTAAAATATATATAAAAAATAAGACAGGTTGCCTGCAAGTTATGTAGCAAGCGACATCAGCAGAAGCCCTTTCCAGCTTGAAAGAGCCCTGCCCTCTTTTGCATTTAATTATCTTAGCAGCAGAGCTTGGGAAAGTTCCTTTTATGGACTACAACTCTTAGATTCCCATAGGTTCTAGGAACTTTAGGGCCCAAACAGACTAGCCAAAATAAAGCTGCTTTGAATCACTTTAGAGGTATGCTGTTTACATGATGGGTGCGTCCTAAGAGGCCAGAAGCCATGCTATTATTATTATTATTATTATTATTATTATTATTATTATTAACCTTTATTTATAAATCGCTGTAAATTTACACAGCGCTGTACATACAATCTTTTTAATTGGACGGTTCCCTGCCCTCAGGCTTACAATCTAGAAAGACACGACACAGAAGGAGAAGGGAGTGGTGGTGGGGAAGGGGCCTGTCTAGTAAGGTAATACATATAAAATACATAGCAATACAGGAAATGATTCAATAAAACAGACAACAAAAGAACATCAAATAGCAAATGACAATTATGCAATTATGCTAAGGACTGGAGCGCAGCTTTGGCACAGCTTCTGGCCTCTTAAGATGTGTGTGACATTAAAACAGCATACTTCCAAAGTGACCCGAAACAGATTTATTTTGGCCTGTCTGTTCAGGCCTTTAGTCTACAAAATGAGCTGTTTTTTTCCTCATTTGTTCCCTGTTTTTCTTACAGGTGTTTGTTTTTCCGTACAAGGGGCCAATGTGTGCAGTTGATAAACATATTCCTAGACATGTCTGCAGAGATATTAGTCCTGCTAAGTTCAGTGAAACATTTACTGTATATATTCATATATAAGTCTAGAAATTTAGGCCAAAAAAATGACCCCCCAAACCCTGAGTTGACTTATCCATGGGTCAGTGTTAAGTACTGTATCTTAATTCTTATTTAAAAGAAGGAACCGTCTTCTGGTGAAAGGGAATATAATATGTGAAGTACCAACCCCCTCTACTCTTTCATACATCCAGTCTTAGGAGTAAATACAAAGAGTTATGTCTGCTGGAATTTTGTATGTTCTTTGACATTGTTTTGCTTTGCTTCATCCTTTAGATTGTTTGCTATGTGCCTCTAAATTTTACCCTCGACTTATCTATGGGTCATAGCAAAATCCATAATTTTGGCCCCAAAACTTGCCCTCGACTTGTACACGAGGTCGACTTATAGTTAAGTATATACGGTACTCAACTACATAACTATGGAACTGCAGTCTCATTAGAGAGAAGTTCCTTAGAGAAATTATTTTCATCCTGTTGTGCAAATCATGATCATACTATTCCCATACCTCTGAAACAGTAACCACTGAAGAGAAACTAAGGCGGGGTACAGACCGCCGCTTTGCAGCGGTCTGGCGCCGCCGCCAGTAGGTCCGCGGGGGAGCCGGAGCCTTCAGACGGCCCGACTCCCGCGCGGACCGAAAAAAGAAGCTCCAAAATGGAGCTTCTTTTGGCGTCGCGTTTGCGACGTAGCGAGGCGCCAGGGGCGCGCTCGCTACGTCAGCAGCGGCGCGACGCGTCTGGACGCTCAGCGTCCAGTACGTAAAGATGGCGCCGGCCATGTAGAAGGGCCGGCGCCATCTTGTACGGACGGAGTCCGTACTAGGCACAGGGGCGTCTATAAGAGACGCCCCTTTTTTAAAATGGGACGTCCGGAGGACGTCCCAAAGGGCTGTGTAGAAAGCCCCAAAAGCATTTATGAATGAGAAACTTTACTAGTGAATCAGTTTTATTTAGACAGGTATAAAAATCAGGGAATGCTGATTTAGTGTGTGAATGTGTGTGTGATGCCCAGTAATAGTTAGACCAGGAAATCATTATTCAGAGCACATTCAGTAAGTGAGAACCAGAAGATCAAGACCTGTTATGTAGCATGTTAGTATCTGATGGGAACGAAGACATTTTCTTTTTCATTAGTAACTGAAGGAAGGAAAAGAAGTCTTCTTAGCATCAAAAGTCTGATATCTTCAAATGATAATAAGAAAAATGATGAGATGTTGTGAATTTATTTTCATCTTACTCTTTTAGGCATGTAAAGAATGACATAGTAGTACAGTTTACAATAATACTCACTAAACAATTTAGCTCATACATTTGGAATTATTGCAACAAATGTTTTGTACTTAAAACAGTAACTACTTTTATTTTATATTATTAATTTCAGATGACAAAGTGATTGTATAGTCTCACTGCATGGTGGCAACATCCTCTTTGGGGAGCCTGTCATCTGTAATGACTGGCCATGTGGTGAAGCTGACCTCACTGTGCCCTTGTGAAAGCATGGAACCATAAACTGCAAGGTTGGGTGGCCATGTGGTCCACTGCTATAAATGCCTCCTGTGTTGCTACAGTCATTGAACAGGGAGATCATAAGCAGCTGAAATAAACTGGTGCATGGTATAAAATGATCCTTCACTACTTTTCAACTTTCCCAAGGATTGCCTTGACTCTCCAGGTACCCTTTAAGATGAATAATTACAATAAGAAAGTCCCATGTTTTACTAAAAAAAAAAAAAAAAAAATTCTTACTTCCTTTCAGCTTGCCTTCAGCATGAGTAAATAAGGAGTGTCTTTAGTTACATTTGAAATATATTCAGGTATAGTTGTGTTGGTCAAACAGAAAAATACAACAGAATCCAAAATGCACAAACAGTGATACCTTTTATGTAAGCTTTTGAAGCTTTACTAGCTTCATAGGTAAAGTTGTTAAAAATCATGCAGGAGAATAATGGTGATGCTGTTAGAGTCATTGGCCAACATTTGGTCTGAGATGTTATCAGTAAAGAAGATATTGAGGGATTTCAGTGCAGGCAGAGGCAACTCCCATTATTGACCATGCATGGACTGGGCACAAATGTATTTGAATGATTGTAGAAAGCCTCTATCAGAGAGAAGGAACTATAATATAAACTGTGCAGAATCTACACAGGATAAATAATGTGTTCTTATTTCACCTCCACACATCTGTAGGAACATGCAACATTTTTCTCCTTCCAGTGTGTAACACTTCTTTTTGATGCCTGATGGCTTTAAGGTGATTTTTAAAAAACATGCCAGTTTACTCTGCTGTTTTTGAGAAGAACCAGGATTTTAAAAGTGGTAGATTAGGTCACCTGATCATTCCCAAGATGGAAAGTTAGTGCCCTTGATTGTATTGAATGCCTGGAAAAGACAGTGACGCCTTTCTCTTATTGGATTTGGTGTATGTGTAGAAAAATTCACAAGTCAACATTTCACCTCCTCTTTCTCTACTGACTTCACTTTATAGAAGCACAGGTGGGCAATCAGACGAAATAAAACAGAAATGCTATTCAATTAAGTGAATGTGCAAATATGTACATGCATTGTGGGGATCCCCCCTGCAGCTGCTGTTGTCATGTGACCAGACATGAACCAACATGGCAAACACCTGCACATAGTAGAAACACCCCATTGCACCAATGTCTGTGTAATGGGGGCCCTGTGTGGGATATAATAATAATAATAATAATAATAATAATAATAGTAATATGATTTATTTGTATACCGCTTTTCCTACGATCAAAGCGGTTTACAGCATACATATGCATATACAACAATATGAAGTACAGCCCTTGTATAAATTCAGCCCTAGTTATTTCTCCTTAGTTTCTTTATGGAATTTGATAGAATTGCTCATGGTATCCTTCTATGCCTGTTCTGTGAGATAGGAGTCAGAAGTGCATTGCACTAGTACAGACTTACAATTCCTCAGTATGTTTATGGTTGAATCCCATGAAATTTCTTCCTCTCTCCATGCAATTTTCAAAAACATCTGTGTGAAGCCACTGGCTGATAAAGACACAGGGAAGTATTATACAATGATAAAATATAAAAATGTTCAAAAATTGTCAAAAAACATGTTTATTTGTTTTTTTAGGATCAAGAAACCCTGATGAGAAGAATCCTGGACTGCAGTTTGGAACTTCCTCTGGGCAAAATTCTTCTGTGGTTGTTTTCTGCAGAAAACAGCATTATCTGTGCAAAAACTAAACAAAACCATATTTATTTTCTGTATGGAAAGAGCTGTTTCATGTGCAGAAAATGCTGTAATTGGGAATATTTTTATAGAACAATATTATTTTCTGTGCAAACAAAGCTGTTTCTTGTGCAGAAAATGCTATTTTATTTTATTTTATTTTTTTGCAAATCAGCCATGTGCGAAATTTGTAAATTGTGGTTTTGAAAATTGTATGGTTTTCAAAGATATTCTTACAGTGGGAAGAAAATTGCTAAAATTACTTGTTGCTTATTTCAAGAAGAAAAATAGTGAAAACCATTGCTGTAGCGTTGTCTGGTCAAGGGCAATCTAGCCACAGTTATCAATGACTTGATAACCTTCCATTTAAGAATACTTAATGTATTTTATGGGGTGATATCTTAAAGATGGCCTAGATTCAAGTGTTTTAGAATACAACTGCTAGGCAGAGTTTCTTTCAGTTGAGTTTTGCCAGATATCTGAAAGGTTGCCTTTTCCTAAGAGCATCTACATTTTAAATTGAGGTCTTTTCTGTTTCAGCCTTATCAGCAGTGTTAGATAGAGAGAAGGCATGTTTAGTTGTGGTGCTCCATCATAGAATACTCTCTGTTCAGAGGTTTGACAAATTCAGTACCACTTCCTTTCAGGTGACAGGTAACAATATTTTCATTATTCCAGTCTTTTAAGATTTTAGGCCTCTCATATTTGGTTATTACTCTGATTTATTTTAATAGCATGGTGTAGTGGTTGGTTTGAATATTGGACTATAACTCTGAGGACCAGGGCTCTATTCCCTGCTCAGCTATGGAAATGCACTGGGTGACCATGGGCAAGTCACACTCTCTCAGCCTCAGAGGAGGGTAATGGCAAACCCCTTCTGAATAAATATTGCCAAGAAAACCCTATTATACTGTCACCTTGTAAGCACACAGCAGCAACAATCTGGAATTTGATTTACTTGTGAATTGTCATGAAGTGGTTTTGCTGCTTGGTACGTATGTTAATAGCGTATACTGTTATGGAACCAAATATGGTGGAAGATGATATGAAAATATTTTAAATGAATAAATAATTAACAATGAGTGAATAGAAGCTCTATATTTAGAAGCAGCATAATTCTGAATATGTTATGCTAGGAACATGCTTTCATGTTTGGTTTGTAGGCTTCCTTGAAACTTGAGGTTGGGCACTATGGGAAAGGAGATGCTACATTAGATGAATATCCAGAGTGAAATTTGAGATTAGATAACCTAACTGTCTCCTTGTTTTTTTTCTAAATAAATTAATGGATGACTTTCATGCCACGGTGTGTGTGAATCCACTCCAAGTTTTCTTTCAATAGTGTAAAGGTGCTGAAGGTACCCAAGGTCTCCAAAATAGGTTCAGAATACTGCATAGCATTTTTAAAGTTTAGGCTAAAACCATGTCAGCTCTGCCTTACTTCCCTGACATGTAAACCACTAGCCACCATTGAATAAATTACTCGTGTGTGTGTGTGTGTGTGTGTATCAAGAACACATCATGCATGGAGGAGGGGGCTTATCTCTTGCCTGCCCACTACAATAGACTTTATCACACGGGAGGCAAGCATCCTCCTCCCATGATTAAATTGCTACTAAATCCTATTAATAGCATGGTCAGGGGGGAAATTATCACACCTCATGCACTTCTCCCATTCTTGTACCACTTGTAAAGAGCAATGGAGGTGTCATTTGGTAGTAACGGAACCTCCTGTTAATACCAAATGACACCTCCATTACTCTTTACAAATGGGACAAGAATGAGAGAAGTGCATAGGTGTGTGATACTCTTCCCCCAGATTGTACTATTAACAAGATTTAATGGCATCATGGGAGAAGGATGCTTGCCTCCTCCATGTGATAATCTCCACAGCTACCACAATCACGTCTTCCCATACAATCAGAACATCTAGGGGGAAAACTATCCATTGGATGGCAACAGTTTCCATGTTACTTTTGACCACACTGGATATGGAAGAAGTAAGTGTGGAATGGTGTGTCACTTTTCTGGTTATGACTCTCCATTTCTTCTGGGCTCTTAACAGGAATAACAATGTCTGCATGCTTGATGCTGAACCTTGTATCTTTTGTTTAGTGATGCATTTGATTGGCTTTTATACCTTGTTCTTTTTATTATGTTTTATATTGTTCACTACGTAGAGATGACAACGACAACAACAGATTTAGAAATAATCTAAAATAAAAACAAATCAGACAGATATTTAATCCAGCCCTCAGGGTGATCATTAGGACTGTTCTTGTGTGGCCAATCCTGGGCAGATTTTGGAGCATAATGCTCTGGATTAGCCCCTGATTTATGCTCAGCATAATGCTCTGGACTGGCCCCTGACTTGTGGTCAATAAGAACAGGAGCTATAATGCATCTAATCCATTTTTCAATCCCAAGAGTCTGTGTGTATGTAGGCATCCATGAATAATTTGCACCAGAAATGTATAAATTAACTTATTTTTAAGTTTAGAAGCTTCTGCCTACTTAGAATGAGCACCTTCCTTAAATAAATAAACACTTCATGTAAAAAGGGTAGATTTACAGATGTGCTTATGCAGTAAACTATATGAAAGTCAAGTGTAATGGAAGATTAATTACAAATACCTTGAACTAAATGACTGGTATGTTTTTCATTTCATAAGAATTAAGTATGGTAATAGAATGCAACAAACAAGAGCCATCCAAAGTTGAACATGAAAAAAAATATTCACATTATAAAAAGAAAAATGGGGAGAAGGCATCCAGTGGCAGATTATATTATGAGATTTTTAATATATATTATTGTACACCAAAATGGAAAATAGTCAAGAAGCGGAGGTAGCTTTTTCTTTATTCTGGTGGACCATGTCAGCAAACATTAGACCAATTAATGTTAAATCTTTCTTTTTCTGATGCTTTTTATTCTCAAATCATGAGTTGGCCTCTCCAGATCTATTTCTGCATATTCAAATGCAATACACAAAATATTTTATTTATTTATTTAGAATATTTATACCTCACTCTTCAACCAAAGGCTTTCAGAGCAGTTTACAGATTGTTAATCTGATAATTCTCTGCCCTCAGGTTTACAATCTAAAAAGACATGTCACAAAAGGAGAAAAGGATGACAATGGGGAAGGGGATCAGGTCCAGCAGGTACGGACAGTTCTTCTCTCTCTCTAAGGCCAGGATGGTAGCAGTTGGAATGGAGGGAGGGCCTTTCATGTGCCTCTGGGCCCAGGCACGGTGGAGCTGTGCCTGCCTCTTCTCTCCCTCTGAGGCCAGAATTAAAATAGAGGGAGGGCCTTTCATTTGCCTCTGGGTCTAGGCATGGTGGAGCTTTCCAAATCCTACCATCACCAGAAGCAACTCTTTATCCCACTGTCTTATATGTCTAATTTATAGTGCTTTCCAAATCCTACCATCACCAGAAGCAACTCTTTATCCCACTGTCTTATAGTGCTTTACATTGCCCTTCTCATCAGGATTTTGATAAGGGAAGCCATATCAAAAAGTTAAAAAAGGAAACTATATTTCTCAGCATGAGTGCACTCTCTGTCCTTGAGCCCAGGCCAACAAGTCTGGCTGTTCAGAATGTCGCTTGAGATTGCTCTCCCACTGACTGGCTAAATATCATACGATCTGGACCATAGATACACTGAATAGATACAAATAGATTCTTTTTAGGAATACATTGCTACAGTTTGTCTTAATCTTTTTCTTCATTTTAATGGGAAGAGAAATATGGGCCAGACCTCTGGATCTATGGATTTTGGTGAAGTGTACCTCTCTAGGTGTGATGGGTACGCTGACAACAGAGAAAATTATATCTGTCTGGGGTGCCAGCCACCCACATTGAAGTAGTGTGCATCACTACTTTATTGTGGGTGTTGTCATGAGATTAGTACTACAGAATGTGTTGTTGTGTGTGCTTGTTTCTTGGTACTTTCTTTTCCTCTTCTGGGGTTCTTCTCTCTCTTTGATAATAGCATTTGAACAAAGTATTCCTGAATTTCTGGTTATATCTCCTCCCTATTTTAGAGAGCCCAACATTTTTTATTTTCTGTTGAGCCCTGTGGGCTATCTTTGAGGCTTGGCCTGAGTGCCTTTGTTTCATAAGGCAGGATATAAGTTTAATAAACAAAAGAAACACATTTGTAAAATTACACTTAATTACTGGTCCATCATTAATCTCTTGGAAACAAATGTCCCTAAAGTAACATATATTTACTGATGTTTCCTGTTGTAGGTTTCCTGCTTCCTTGTTTCCTGTTGTGGTAGGTTCCTTGCATCTTTGTATTTTTAAAACAAATAAAATAAAGTAAAAATAAAAACCCAGTCACCAAATTTTGGTGCACTCAAGAAAAGAAAAACCCTATAGAAACAGAACTTTAGAACTTTAGCTGCTTCTTTCACTTCATCAACACACTTTTCAAAGTTGCAGACTTTATATCAAACATTTGACTATTGTTGCTGTTAAGCTAATTGCTTGGAAATAGACATTTGAATAGTTCATATGTTAGAACTCCTGAAAGATAATGAGGATTTATGCAACTTCCACTTCAGGTTAATATGCCAGCAGTGGAAAATCAACAAAGTGTGATGTGAAATATTCCATATGCTAGACCTAAATAATCACAACTGAAAAACATTGCATACATGCAGCTATTTTGGCTGGCCTTGACTGACAGTACTTAATATTCAATTAAGCAGCCTGTTCTTCGGCTCAGATGCTGATGTGGTCCTTAAAAGGAGCTTAATGTATTTGACCCTAGTAACCCATGGACTTTGATTTTATATGAGATGGGTACCTAATGCATTTTATGTAACCAAGGGACCCACAACAACTCTTCATTATGGGGATGAGATGTCCAGTTCATTCTCTAAAAGCCTACTTAAGTGTCCCTGGTTTATTGGTTAAAAAGTGCATAGGGAAGAAACAAGCTTGAAGAACCTTTAACCTGCATTAATTTTTTTTTTACTTTGCTAATCTAAACAGGAACTAATCACTGGTGCAAAGGATTAACAGACACAAGAGACCAGATGGTATAATTTAAGTTTTATTTTAAAGTCTAAGGAGAATTCTATGGTGTGGAATTGGATTAACCTCTTTGACACTCTGTCTAATAACCCAAAATCTACCATTTAAGGTTCAGTGTCTTGAAGCCCTGTGTAACTATTCTTCAGCATGTGTAGATTGCTATAAGCAATACATGTACTTTATCAAAACAATGCAAATAAATATGTTTTGCACTGTTGCCACTGACTTGTAGCCATTAAATGTCAATTCATTATCTCTAGCAACTTCTGTCCAGCGCCTGGCCATCTGTGGATATGAAGATTTAGAACTTCTAAGTAACAATCAGCACAACTTGTTTATGTAAAATAATGTATTTTGCCAAGCAACTCTTTAAATAAACAGATACATTATGTCTATTTCTGATCTTATATTTGTACAGACAGGGGCAATCCTGCTATCAATTATGCATGAGTACATCTCACTGACTTCAATAGAATTAATGCATAAGAAACTAAGAGCAGGATTGCAGCTGAAATGCCAATATTTATTGATTTTGGTTCAGAGTTTGCCAATTTGACTTCTTACGTGATGTTGCACTGCGACATAATGTCACAGTTTCATATATTCTGCTTAACATATTCAATCATATTGGTGACAATGAGAAAAATCTACTGACTTCCTCATTTTTAATACTGGCATATTCTCTTCAAGTTTGGAACACTGCTGCTCTAAAAAGGATTTCTCACTAACACTTCACATTCTTAGTGTGCATATATGTGTGCTTCCTGAATTAGTAGAATTCTTCTACAGCTAGTTTAACAGAGGTTCAGTAGTTGCATTCTGTCTGGGTGGCTTTCAGAAGAGTTTGGTTCTACTAATGCCAAATGAAAATAATTAAAAGCATAGCTTTGTCAACCATCATTAGTATTGTGTGATGTGTAAGGCTTAGATTCCTGACTTAAAACAAATTCAATATGAGTGAATTAACATTGCTAACTCTGCTACGTACATCACATGAACCAATTCAGCATGATTTTTCTGTCTGTTAAAAATGTATAAATAAGTGTGCTACATGCATAAATGAGGAAGATAATGTTATTATAGCGTTTTATACACATGAGTTTTGTTTTTAAAGAAATAAGTCAAATAGATGATATTCAGAAATGCTGTTTTGAATGGCTCTAGAACAAATTTGTTTTTCTGTGTTCCAGGACAATAACATCAGTTTTTGACAACTACATGGTCTGGTACCATGTAGTTGTCATCCAGAAAAAAGATGAGAAAACATGGCCAATACTTTCATTAATTTGTTGGATGGGGAAGGTAGGAAGACACAAAAATGTTCTGATTTCTCATGGTAGGTTGCAGGATCTCAGCTTATTTAATGTTTTGATGTATTTTATTAATTTTGTATGCCTCAATGAATTCATTGAGAGAAAATAGTTGGGAAAAATTCTAAATTAATAAACATTCACAAAAGTGTAAGTATTTATTAATTTAGGTGGAAAGTTTATTCCTTTAATAATATCCAATAATAGCAGTTTGTTTAGGGTAAGTCTTGACATTGCTCCATCAGTTCATACTCCTTTCTCTTTCAAAGTGGCATTCTCTACAGCAGCAATTTGTTTATAGAACTGCCAAGTGCATATTGCAGATACAAAGGGAGGTCAAGCCTCAGAGAAAGCTGTCATGATCTCCTTGCAAGCTTCTTCTGCCCTGATGCTTTCTTGTGCCATTCCTGTAGGAGGTCAGAGTTCTGTAGCTTCTGGGCTTTTACAAAGACCTCTAATTTGGTACTTATCCATTCTGTTGTAGTTTCCCAGTTTATCAAACGAGAACAATAATACAACTGATTAACCTTTTAAATGTGTTTAGGGAATTTTAGGTTAAAAGTACTAAGAAGATGAAAAAGGATACTGGTTTATGACTAGTTAGAAATGCACTTCTTATACATATAAACAGCAAGCAACTAGGAACACCTTTCTGTGTTTTTGTAAAAAAATTCTTTTTGTTAATTTTATGTATATAATAAGAACAGCAAAATATATTAGGGAAAAAAACCATTAAACCCATTAGAATTATAATTACAAGCAGAAGATTAGTGTGTGCTATTGTAAACTGAATTGAGATGTCCATAACAAACAAATATGCATAGTTCTGCATGTTGTTTTAGTTTGGTAAATACAGAAAGACACATCTTGTTATTTTTTCCCATATTTGCTGAGCCTATTTATCATTACTCATTTACACCATTTTTATTCTTCCAATTATCAGTATATTTAGCACTCAGTTTTATATTGGTGTTGTAGGTATAATGCTGGGATTAATAGGAATATAAATGGGACACCATTTATAGTAAATTATTAACCACTAGGAAGTCCCAGTTACATTTTCTGATCAATTAATAGAAGACACAGATAGGCTCAGTACATTTTCTTCTTGAGAGCTGTCATATTTCTCCTGATGACTCTGAACAATATAGGCCAGTATTTGCAGGTAACATGTATTTAAATACTATCCCTCCCTCCCTCATTCCTTCTAAAATGGGGAGTGGGAATGTCAGTTTGTATCCGTATTCATATTCATTCATATCCATATTCACATGGCTATCCAGAATTTGATTCTCAATAAGCACACCATGTGATGTATCACAGAGGCCTGTTTGGATGAGGCCGTGTGTGTGTGTGAACCCCTGTGACCAAGTTTCTCTTTACAGCAGCAGGCAAGGCCTGGAGAGAATTGCAGTTATCTGTTGTCTGTCATGATTCTATGCCCCTAAACTGGTGACTTTTCCCATAGTCTGTCAAGTTGGAGTGTGTCTCTTTGAAAATGGATGGCGAGGACAAGAATAGGGATTCTTTTGATGTACTGCCCATACTTTCTTGGGCTAGCTGGAATGGTGTCAGGATTGGTGCTGGTGTTAGCCTGTGGTGCTGGGTAACTTCAACATCCATGCTGTCACAAGTGACTTGATATTTCGTGGTCTCCATGACAATTAGGGTTCTGGTCCAAGTTGTATCTGGCTCCATTCATGCTGCTGGTCATACTCTGGACCTTGTTTCCTTTGAAGATGAGGTGACAACAACTTTGATGAGGAACAACATTCTATAGTTCTTTTGTTGTAGATAGATAGCTACCTGGTTGGATTTAGACTTAATGGAACTCAGAACCTCTGCAGGAATGGAGGTACAATTAAGATGGTCCGTTTCAGAAGGCTGATGGTTTCAGATGAATTTCTTGGGGATTTTCCTGTCCCCTTGGCTGCTGATTCTGTTGATGCCCTTGATCTCTGCAATAGTGAAATGCCCACAGTAGTGACACAATTGCTCTTGAACATCCCCTCTCATGGAATAAGGCCACACCATCTCCCTAGCTTTCCAGGTAGCTTGGGGTAATGAAGCAAATGAGACAGAAATTAGAGTGACATTGGCAGAAGATCTGGAGCAAGTTTGAATGAATACAGACTAAAACTTGCTTGAAGGCCTACCCTTCTTCAGTACTAGCCTAGTACCTGGTATCAGATATGACAGTGAACAAATTTAAGATCAGTCTAGAAAAAGCCACAGCTGCTCTTATTTAGTCAAATGCTTGCGCTGGGTGAGGTTACACTCGTCTGAAGATACAACACCCTCCCTCCAAGGCTCTGCCTATTGTGCTGGTGTGAATTGAACTAATTCCTAGAGCTGCCCAATCTGCCATATGCCTTAATTTGGATTGCTATAATACACTCTACATGAGGCTGCCTTTAAAAAGTTTTCAATAACTTCTTTTGGTATAGTCAGTATTAGTTGGGGTTGCTTACAAGGATCATACAGCTCTCTTGTTCCAACAGTTCCCTGGGTGCTGGTTTGTTTCTGAAATCTATTCAAAGTGCTGGTTATGACCTATAATCCCAAATGGCTTTGATCCAGGCTATCTGCCTGACCATATCTACCCTTATGAGCCTGCCTGGACTCTGAGATCTCAGGAGAGGCTCTTCTTCCACTCCCACTATCACAGGTTTGATTGTTGGGAGATGGGATACAGCCTTCTCAGTGGCTGCCTCTGGCCTTCCACATCTAGGAAAGAAAGAATGGCTCCTTCTTTATTGTCCTTCCATTGGCAGGCAAAGGCTTTGTTATTCTGAAAGGTAAGGAAAGGACTTTTAAGAGTGTGCTATATTGTAGAAAATTGTACTGGTTTTTAAATGCTTTTTAATCATTTAAAAACAGTATTTTAGTGTTGACTTTTTGTATGTTTTTAACTATATAAGAAGATTATAGGTTTTGTATGGAGACATGCCAGGTCCTGATCTGCAATCATAGTATGGTTTATTGGGCAGCGGACCTGGCCTGGAATTGCCATTTTGGTGCTCACCTGGGGTTGAGCAAACACATTAAAGTAGAATGGTGCAGGATCTCTCGGCCTGGTTTGTTGCCACTGGTGTTTGAGGAGCACAAGGGTCTTCCTCATATTTTGGGAGGGAAAGACCTGGGTTAGTTGAAATACAAGGTCCTCATACTTTAGGCTCTGCATGGCTTCTGGGTCATACATACAGAATAAATGACCAGAATAATACTGATGTAGTCAACCACTTTACCTCACCAAGTTTGGTGGTGTGAGGGTATCCTGAATATATTGATACAGCCCAGAGAAGGGTCAATAGGGAGATTTGAAATGCCATGAATAGGGGATTTGATCACTTTCTTCCACATCCTACTAAAGTTTTCAGCAGCTTGAGTTCTACAGAGCTTATTCCATCCATTAATTAGTGGAAGGTAATATGTTATCCAAGGGGGATTTGGAATAGGGAGTGAAGGCCTTATTGTCCAGCCTGGTGGGGAAAAGGGACTAAGCAGACACTTGCCTATTGTCCACAGAGGCAGAGGGTGGAGAAAATAAGCGTTATGATGAACATCTTGGCACCATTTTGGTGAAGGAAATGATTCTGAAATTGCCTCTCTAGGTTCTTGTATATGGAGAGTAGAGAAGGGGTCTTGGGGTTTTGCCCTTACTTAAGTCCTATAATGTCAATGTGGGATTCTTTGGGTCAAACAATGAGCAACCCATTTATTAGGTTGCTCTTGGGGCCCAAGTCATTTGCCCAAGGGGAGGCTGAAGAAGGAATCAAGGAGTGACACTTGACTCCTCAGCTGATCCCAAACTAGGTGGCCCCCCACTCTTGCTCCATTCCAGATTCAGTACAGTTCAAACAAGTACTAAATTTAGTAAAGTGAATCCTATTTAACCCAGTTCTCTGTATCTAGTCCCATTACTCTATGGTTGGTGAACAGTAATGTGTAAGCTGCCTTGAGTCCATCTTAGGGAAAGGGTAGGGTATAAATAAAGATAATGATGATGATGATGATGATGATGATAATAATAATAATAATAATAATAATAATAATAATAGTGACTAGAATTCTATTGGGGATTTACATCTTTGTAAGTGGACTTACATGTGCAGGAATTATAACTGGCCAGTTCCATAATGTCCATATCCAGTAAAGAGCTATTGTTACATTATTATGTAAGGGAGCTAGGAAAATTACCAATGTGCATTGGAACTGATGCATATTGAAACTGATGCGTATTGGTCTTGTCATGCATCAGACCCATTGTACATCAGGCCACTGACTACAGAGAGCCGATGTGCAACTGTACACTCTTGCCAGTGTCCCAATATGTCTCTTCACAATTCACTAACAGGTTTCTTTAGTACCTGTGCTATATAACATACACTATGACATAGAATTCTGGACCATAATTAATAAGAGTAAATTAAGATAATTGAACTAATGAAAGTGGATTACATAATACACTTTGATTCATTGAGTGTGACAATGTGGAGGGCTTTCCCTAGCCCATTCCAGCCCTCCACTGCACATTTCTTTCCCTCATCTGTTGGAGATAATGATGCTCAGGTGCTCATAAATATAAGAAAAAGTTGCTCAGTTAGAACAGAGAGGCAGACAAAAATAATTTTCCATGACAAAACCTTTCCCGCTCCCAACTTCTAGACCGAAGGAATAGTTGAAATAAGATGAAAATGGATCTTCTTTGTGAATCCTGGCCATTTTCCTCTCAGTCTCCTTGATGAATTCCATTATCATGAATGTGACCTTTACCGTTCATCTTACTTTTGAGCCTAATGTTATTCTCCATTCCCTTGTAATGAAACTATTACATGGATAACTATCCAGCATGATCTTCCAGAAGGAGAACTAATTTGGGAACAGAATGAAGTACTTTAATATAATACCAGAATTTTTTTTAACCTTGTACATACCTGATACTGTGTGCTAAGCAATTTCATGGACATGGTAAATACACTCGACAACCTACTTATTGTAAAATGCAATTTCCATTTCAAAAGTGAGGGACAGCCATATCAATATTCTTTGCAATTATAATACTTCAGATGAACAAACTTGAATAAATAATCCCCCCAATATATAATTGATTTCGGTGAGGGATGGTGATATTATTAGAATTATTTGAGTCTGTGCTACTTACAGTGGCAGAAAGAGTTGTGCTGTTCTGGTGGCCTCTTTCACTTTTGCAGAGCATCAAAATTAGTGATTTTATACTTGTATTAGTTTTAGATCTCTTTGAAGTACCAGCACAGCACAACATGGTTTATATATATAAAAAAATGTGGGAGAAGATGAAAAGAATGTTTGCATGTTTGCTCTAGCAAAGATATTAAAGTTGAGCTACATTGTTAACGACTTGCATAGATTCAGCTGGTCTGTTCCCAGACTTTCAGATAATATGTAACGCCATAAACAGAATATCAAATAATTTATATGGTAAAATGTCATGATTACTGCTTGACTCATCTTGCCTATGGGAAACATATGAGCATTACCCAGTGTATGTAATTATGCTTAGTCACATACGATGAAGCAATTTAATATTCTGAATGAAATTGATTCCACTGTGCTGATTAAACAAGTCATCTGGCTTTCTGTTTAGGCCAATGGCCAGTTATTTTCATTTTATTTTATTAAATACTGAAATAGACTGGCTAGATTTTTATTAGCTTCTGGCAGCCTTTGGAGTTTTTCTTTATTGTTATTTCATTCTTCAAGTGGCCTGACTGTGCTTTAAATAGATGGGATAGATGATACTTTTAAAAAGTTTCAGGCATCTCAGAGGTTTAAAATAGGCCCCTGAAGTGATGAATTAGTGGGTAGAAAGCAGGGAGGGTGTGCATGTGTGTGTCAAAGGTTCCTGACCTCCGATCAACCACACAATAGAATGGTTCTCTCCAGGAATATACAGAGCGCTTCTGCATGTGGAATTTATTTTTGTATGAAAAAGAAACATATAATACCAATGGCTGGTCTTCAACAAAAAGGGCCCATGAAAAGGAGAATAAGGCAACAACTGTAGCAACATATCCCAAGTACTACTAAAAAAAACCTTTCCTTGAAATGTATTTAATTTATTTCTTTAGTTTAAAATAGGACATGCATCTATATCAGTTTACAGAAATATATCTTTTAAAAATCATTAAAATTATTAGTTTTAAGTCCACGTTCATTCTGGCTATGTATAATTTAGTCAGTTATTGAGAACTATAAAACATATCAGATAGAGCAGAAGCTGGACCAGAGAGCTGGGACTGAATCTCACTCAAAGCTCATTGAGGACTTTGCAATGGCACTGACACTCTCTCCAAATTAAATGACAGGGGTGTTGTTATAAATTAATAAACATGATCATACATGTCTTGATTCAAATATTGATCAGAACAGAGACTACAGTCAGGAAATCAGAAGAAGGCTAGGAATGGGAAGGGCAGCTGTGAAAGAAATGGGCAGGATCATAAAGTGTAAAGACATAACTCTGAACACTAAAGTTAGACTCAATCAATCAATCAATCAATCAATAATAATAATAATAATAATAATTTTTTATTTATATACCACCCTGTGGCGAACCAATCCGGGCGGTTTACAACATTAAAATAACTTACAGCATAAAAACAATATATTTCCCTCCCCCCTTAAAAAGTTATTAAACAACATATCTAATTTAAAACCACAATAACTAGTTAAAATAACAATAAATGAAACAAAATAATACCAACCAACAAATCACTGCAACTTCAGTTCTAAAGAAAAGAAAAGGGGGCTTTACCAGCGCGTGCACAACAGTCTCAAGATCCCTTACTTCCAGAAAAGGGCGCAGCTGGCGTATCAGCCGAAGCTGATAACAGGCACTCCTGACGGTCGCATTCACCCGGTCTGTCATCAGGAGCGACGAGTCAAGGAGCACCCCCAGACTGCGAACACAGTCACTAGAGGAGAGTGTGACCCCGTCCAGGACTGGTGGTTGCAACCCAATTCTTGGTTTCGGGGTCGCTACCGTGAGCACCTCCGTCTTGTTCGGATTCAGCTTCAATCTGTTTTTCCTAATCCAGCCCATTACCGCCCAAAGACATTCATTGAGAGAAGAGATGCCATTAGAATTCGAGGCCGACGAATGAGACATGGAGAAATAGATTTGGGTGTCATCAGCGTACTGATAGCACCCAGCACCATAACTCCGTATGATCTCACCCAGCGGCTTCATATCAATCAAGCCATCATATTCCCCATCACCACGTAAGGATTTAAAAGTTGGACAGTAGAAGGAAAAAAGCAGATAGGAAGAGCATCAACTCATTTGAGATGTGGTGCTAGAGAAGAGTGCCGAAGATACTATGGATGGTCAACAAGACAAATAAATGGGTTCTAGAATAGATCATGCCAGAACACTCTCTGGAAGCCAAGGACTAAATAGATGCTGTTGAACTTTGGCCATATCATCTGGAAAAATGAATAATTAGGAAAGACAATTATGCTAGGAAAGTTGGAAGACAGTAGAAGCCAGATGGTTAGACTTGATCAGCGCATGGGGCTGGGCCTGCAGGACCTGAGAAGAGAGGGAGTCTTGAAGAGGTCTCATCCAAAAGGTCATGAGGACAGTTAACAGCAACAATATATGTCAATTGGAAGGAGGGGTGAGATAAAATGCTGTACTAGTCAGAGTTTAGAAAATTTATTTTTAATGACAACTCTCAGAATTTGGTTGTGAATGCTGGTACAAAAAAATAAATTTCCCAGATGCTTCTGCTGCTAATACTGGTAGTAGCAGAAATAATATATATAGTAATGATGATGATCTTTTCTGTTACTTATTTTTTAAACACACACACACCTGTGAAATAACTATTTTTGAATGCAGATGAACAGGGAGGGAATAAGACAAATTAGCAAGATATGGCAATTAGAAATAGTGGGAAGTAAACAGCTGTTAATGCACTTCCTTAAAGACATGCCTGTAAATATGCTTTGGGAAATAAACTGAGGCAATTAAGCTATGCTGGAGGAATGCTTTCCCGATGCAACTCTGGCTTTCCTCTGCCAGATGACTTTCTGTTCTCTGTCTGGTACGGCTGGTCCAAGTTAGACGTGTCATTAGGAGAGCGCAGGGGGGTTGGACTGGACCAGGTGACATCTTGTGTGGAGATGACACCATTGGTTCACAAACATCAGCCTTTTGGCAGAAATGGCCTGTGGTGTTTGCCTGTGTCCCTTTAAAACACTGAAGTGATGGTGTGAGTGGGGCAAGTCTCAGTGGGAAGAGAAAGGAGATACCTCAGATTTCTTTTTAAAATTATTTTTAAATTTTCAAATTTTAATAATAATAAATTTTACTTATATCCTGCCTCTCCAGTTGGATTGAGGCAGCTTCCAACTGAGAATAAAAACAATAGAGTATTTTTAGTTTTGAAAAAAAGTTTTTGAATTTTTATTCTTTTAAAATTTTCTTTAAAAACATTACATCTTGCCAAATTTTCACCTTAACCACATGTACTTGTAAATACATTTAGGTTAGGTATATGATATTGTAATTTAAAGATATGATTTTATGTTGCAATTATTATCAGTACATTCAGTGATAACGCAGAAATTTTGATTTATGAGTAACATTAGTACAAAAAACGTTATTAAGGATTCTGCATGGTTTGGTATGGGTCAATGGGGGTGACACCATGAGTTATTGTGTTGGGTGACACTATCCATAATGATGCCACTGGTCCAAGCTAGCATTCAAGCGCGTGGATACTTTTCCCTGCAGAGTTCAGCATGAACCCTTTCCTACCCCTTCTTTAGGTCTTATGAGTTTTTGGTGAGTGAGCACAATTCATCATTGAATCTTCTCCAGTTCCAGACAAAGCAAGCATTTTCTCTGTTATTCATCTGTCTTTCCTCTTCTTGTGCTTCCTCTGCACTCTGTGGAAACCCACCTATCCATTTTCTCCTTGGTAGCTGAAAGCTAAGTATCTTATTTTCATTCCATCTCTGTTTTGTCCTTTCTCCATGTCTAGAGTTTTCTTTCTTCTCTTTAATATGTATTTCAGTAGTTGAACTGGTGTGGTCATTGTAGGGTGTCCTAACTTCAGTAAGTACTTATCTTTTAAAGTATGATATAAGTGGAACTTAATTAAATATAAAAAACCCTTTCCTAGTGCTGCTTTGTATATCCACTAGTAAATAAACTCATATGTGTTAAAAATGAGGCAATAAACAAAAATAAAATAAAATAAAAGAGACTGTGTTTTTCTTACTTTCTCCTTTTCCTTTTAAGTAAGGGCTAATTTAGATGGTAACATATGCAAATGCTTCTGATTTTTTATACATTAAATAGAACAGTTAGGGATATATACATTGACATACTGATAAATGTCTTTAGTGTACATTTTAAATGTAATGAGCCACAGAAAATGGCACAATGTGTTGTACTGTATTCCATGAGTTAGTTCTTTGTTCCTGTTTAGCACTCAACCTCCTAGGTATTTACTCCGGCACATGGGAGTATAACCAGGGTTTAGTCTAGACAGAAACATCTCACTTTCCCTACTCCTGACTGGTCCTGGATTTTCAGTCTCTCTATTTGCAAATTTACAACATGGTATCAATTCACTGATTCTGTCAGTGCTTTTTAGGTAAAGCTAAGATCACTTGTTTCACAATTACAGTATCTCATTATCAGTTACTTTTGGACTCAGTACTGTATATCAAAATTATTGTGAGTATTGGTTAAACTGATCAGGTTCAGGGTGCAATCCAGAGCTTGGAAAATTTAATGTTTTGAGCTACAGTCCCAGAATCATCCAGCCAGTGTATCTATTGGCTATATTGGCTGAGTGATTCTGGGATATGTGATCCAAAAAAGTAACTTTTCCAAGCTCTGCTATTTTTATTTTATTTTTTTTAAAAAAAGTACAGAAGCTCACAGTTCAAGAGAGACAAAGATTTGTGGGTGGGGGTGGGTGGGGGTGGGGGTGCGTGATGGTACTAGAAACTCTGGAAGATTAGTTCCAGATTTAAGAGGGACAATGTGAAATTAAATACCACAGGAATACTTGTGAAGATACATTCCCAGGCTGACCATTCACTTTCATACTCCAAAGTTGTGTATGGTAATAGTTGCTGTAATTATGTCTAGATATGAGTATTGGGATTCACTTTACCAGCAGCTAGCTTTGGGGAGCATTTGGAAATCTATTTTTGCTCAGAATGCAGCACTGCCTTCACGTAATCTGTTAGCCTATGGAAACCCCATGAATTTCACATGGTCTTATTAGGAAAGGAATACTCAGTGATGGCTTTGCCAGTTTCTTCCTTTGAAAAACAACTTATAGCACCTGGTATTCATTGGTGATCTCCCATCCAATCACTAACCAGAGCTCTTTGCTTAGAGTCCAAGATCAGACAGGATCTGGTGCCTTTAGGGTATTTTAGTGTCTGAATGCAACCATAGAGATATTGTATTTTTGGCATTAGAATTATGTTTACACCAATACTACAACATTTGCCATGGTTATCAATCTGTTCTGGAATACAAATCAATGTTTTATATATAAAGCTCAATTATCACACATGTGCACACACATGTATGTATAATTTTAATTTAATACACCAAAATTTAATGGCAATTTAACATGTTACATTCTTTGATTGCAAATTATTTATATTAAGAAGTCTATGCTCTTCGCTTTGTCACTGCCTGCCTAGTACCAAGAAGAAGAAGCAGGGCCTGGTCAGTGTGCCCTGGCTATGATGATTCATGGAAATCAGGTTTATTGGTCTTCAGCCTTTCCTGCTATCTCTTTGTTCATCCAGACTCCTACAATTGTGTACAGTTGCTCATTTCTGGCAAATTTAGTAGCTTCTTTGGTGCAGCTACTCTAGCCTGAGTAGACAATTCAGCCTACTGTAGTTTGAGCAAACAGGTTGCTTTCTGCCACTTCAGATGATGCTACCACTTACCACTCAGGGGAACTGACTGAATTAAAGCAGGCACTTAAGGATGGCTGCATCCGCACTGCAGAAATAATCCAGATTGACACAAGTTTGACTACCTTGACTCAATGCTATGGAATTCTGGGAAGTGTAGTTGGTTGTGGCACCAGAGCACTACTGTGATGGCACAACCAACTATACTTCCCAGAATTCCATAGCTTTGACCCATGGCAGTTAAAGTGTGTGAACTTGGATTATTTCTACAGTGCAGATGCATCTGACAGGCTCATAAGAGGGCCATTATTCTGACACAAAAAAGCTTCACTATCAAAAATATATTAAACTGGGTTTTATTCACCAAATTTTGTGTGTCCCTGTCTTTCTGAATCCATATAGATTTATCTCTGATGGCTCCCCCTCCCCCAGGTCCATTGGGCACATTAATTCCTGCACTTTCCAAAAAATAAAAATAAAAAATAGCTGAATGATAACAGGAGTAACAAACCTTTTAATTTCTGAATCACAATGGACTCAGTTTAAGATATGGATAAACTCCAAATCAACATTAATTGATCAGTTTTCCAAAATTTTGAAACAGGGCTCAGCTTCTTGTGGTTTGTGCATGCTTCTACATATTATTATTATTATTATTATTATTATTATTATTATTATTATTATTACAAAATATTGCGATGAATCTTTGTTAGTCCCAACTAGAGTAGACACCTTGGATCAATTGTTGAATGGTGAACCAACCTTTAGAAAACTCCAATGGATTCAGTGTGTATATAGTCAGAATTTAAAACAGGAATGAATTCTGATTTTCTGATTTTTTTTCTTTCATTCCTAATATTTTTGTAAAAATCCTTTGAAGTCTCTCCTGGTGTCTAGATACTAGGGTGGCCTAATCTACAGCCACACAAATCAGAACCTGGAGATTTATATTTTGAACTATATCTCCCAGGATCTACTAGGCAGACTCCTGGATTTTTAAGTTTAAAAAGGAACTTTTCCAAGTCCTTTTCAAATTTATCTTGATGCTGCTGATGTATTTACGTATCCTTGGAACATAAGCTCTGAGACTTTTTCTTTAGAAAAACATGCTACATCAAGACCAATGAGCAGTACATTGGTATTATGTGCCAGTGGAACAAAGACTTTCTTCCCATCTGCTTCCCATTGTAGTCCTCTGTGTCTCCAATAATTTTGCACTAATGAGATTTTCTGGTACTTGTGAGCCAGAGTGATTATGGATTATTGGTACTAGAGGATATAGTACGATCCAGTGGGATTATACCATGGAATCCTGACCATAATTTTAAAAATTTCCACATTGTGTGTATTGTTCAACTTTATTCAGAGTTCTTTCAATCTGTAAGTTTAGGACTCTTGAATACAGTATCTAGCATGTTGGCATGGGAAATGCTTTGATTCAGTTAGACAGTTATTTGATGGGCTCTGAAGGAGACCATGCAAACTTAATACAAATAGAAAAATGGCAGAGTAATCAGAATTACGATTGTCATCATCCACACCAGAACCCTCTGAAATTCTGACAGTGGCAAACATTTTTATTCCAGGTCATTGCAATCTTTAACAAGAACCTAAAAGGTGTGCTGCTTTCTTCCCAAATATTTTTATTTACTATTTCTTTCACATATTGTCTTGGGAACTGAAACAGAAAATTTAAACTATGCCCATTGTGTGCCAATGTAGACATTTTGATAACAGGCTGACAATATGCATCTTTTTCAGTCACCGGGGAACTTCTAATAATGACTAGAACACATGGGTGAATGCACAAATTCTCAAATTTTATCACAGGGAACGGCTTTCCATGTCAAGAAGACCTATTGGGATCTCTCCAAATGTGACACAGTTATGTGAGTCTGTCACTGAAAGTTTCTTTTTGTCTAGAGCTGTCTCTTAGAATGTTTTCCAACAAATGAAAAGAGGAGACTTTCTGTTGGAAAGAATTAATCTATCCTACCTAAATTTTCTTTTTCATAAAAGTCGATCAGTATGGTTAGAAGAGAATATGCTAACCACATTGTTATTAAAGGTTCAACCAGCAAATGAAGTGAGAAGGTCCAATTCAAAGAGTACACAAAGAGGACTTCATGTTACCCATGTCATATCTTACTAAGCATGCTGATTTATACATCATAACTGGCATCATCATCATCATCATCATCATCATCATCATCATCATCATCATCATTGTCATCATCACTCAAGGTGATATTACAAATTAAAATGCAATACAGTTAAAGCATACAAAATATCAATATTAACTTAATTAAATTGACATAAACATTTGAAAACAATTTAGAATATGCCCTTAAAAATGATAATAAGCAGTTTAAAAATAGTTTGGCTGGGATTGTGTTAGTGAGTTATGATAGTGTGTGTTTTCGCATGGTCAGTGCAGAATTCTGATGGCTGTAACAACCCCAAAAGTGAGGTACAATGATGTAAGTTAGGCTTATACCATTGTGACTAATTGTTTGGGGTTATTGCAGACAGCTGAAATTCTGCACTGACCACACAATGACCATCTCCCTACTCCCTTTTCTTTGCTGAAGCCCCTTGCCCAACATGTCTGGTAGAGAGCAGGGAGAATGGCAGACAAGCATTCACCTATTTTCCTATAGTTGGATGCACAATGATGGGCATTCTCTGGGACCTCCAAAGGTCTTTGGGGATGATGTTATTGCTGTGTGCCCAGCAGTAGGAAAATAGCTAATGTTTTTCTATTGTTCTCCCTAATTTCCACTGGTAATGAAATGACCTGGTTTCAGTAAGTCTCTTTGGGGTGGGTGAGAGGCATATCATGGGCAGGATACAGACCGCCCCTTTGGGGCGGCCTGAAGGCGCCACAATCCCTGCTGGATTTGGGCCTGAGCAGCCACAGTGGCAGCCCCAGAGGCTCCGATCCACCACTTTTCCAGGCCTCGGGGAAGTGGCAAAACGCCGATTCCCCCCGGCCTGGAAAGGGCTGTCCTTGGGGCTTCATGCCCCAGGACACCCCATGGAGGCGCTACCGGGAGAAAAAGAGGCCCCTCGACCCCTTTCCCCCCCCGGCTTCATTCCTGCAGCCTTTTGGTGGCTGCGGGAACAAGGCACTCCCCAGGAAGGAGCTCCATTTTGAAGCTCCTTCTGGTGCTGCAAATAGGGCGTCCTATGCGCCCTGTAGCGGCGTGAGCATGTCACAGCCACACTGTGCTATTTGGACGTGGCACGGCCATCACATCAAAATGGCGGTGCCCATCTGTACAGAGCGCCGCCATATTGACGTACAGAATACGTGCTAGGGTTGCGGGGCATCTGTAAAGGACACTCCGAGGCAACTCTAGCATGTATTCCTTACGTGCTAAAAGGCCTGTCTGTCCAGGGCCATAGTTATGCAGGAGCAATACATCCCCTACTCTAAAAAAACAACAACAGTATAACTCATTCTTAAAAGACCTTTCTTAAAGACAAAATACTTCAGTTCTCAAAAGCCTGTTGGAAACTTTTTAAAAAATTATTTTTACCTGATGAGGTTAAACAGGTCTCTAGCAGAAACAAATATAGAGGAATTTCTGTTCTCATGTTTCTGCCCTTTCCCAAGTAATATTATCCGTTGTGAAATGCCTGTGCTATTTCTTCTGCTAATATTGTCATATTTTGTGTGTCCATGAACTGAAGCATTACGAAATAAGGTCTGTTTCTTCTTTTTCTTTTCTTTTCTTTTCTTCCACTTCTTTTCTTTTTTCTTTTTGCTCTTAAACTGCTAAAGGCACTTTAGGTATTTTTTAGAAATGTGTTATTCACTGACTAAAACAGATTCACAAACGTTAAAAGAGATGAGTAATTAAAAAAGAGAGAGAGAACAAAAACACAACAAAAAACACTGGTCTGTTTTGCTTCAGAATGCTAATTAATACTGAAGTCCAGAATAGGAAGCTTTTTTGCTTCTTCATCCAAGAACAAAGTTGCCTTGTATAACCACACCTTCCATGTAAAGCAGGGGTAGGCAACCTTTTTCAGCCGGGGGCCAGGTTGCTGTCCCCCAGGCGACTGGGGGGCCGAAGCCGGGGGTGGAGCTTCCACCCTCCAGGGGCGGGGCTGCGTGCCGGGGGGTGGAGCTTCCACCCTCCGGGGGTGGGGCCGCGTGCTGGGGCGGAGCTTCCACTCTCCAGGGGCGGGGCCGCATGCCAAGGGCGGAGCTTCCACCCTTCGGGGGCCAGGCCTCCCCCTCTTTGCCGGCCCCTGACGGAGCCCCAGGCCCTGTCAGAGGCCGGCAAAAAGCCGGTGGGGCCGCCAGCGCTGAGGCACGCCTCCTCCTCTTTGCTGGTCCTTTTTCCGTCACTGGGGCCCCCAAAGGGGTCCGGCGGCGGCAGGGGGCTCTGGGAGGCCCTTTTGCCATTGCCGGGGCCCTTTGAGAGCCCCAGCGAAGGCAACCGGCCTCCCAGAGGCCCGCTCCGCCGCCGGACCCCTCTTGGACGGTGCAAGCGATGGCAACTGGCCTCCCAGAGGCCCCCTGCTGCGCCGGACCCCTCTTGGAGGGCGCCACGACGGCAACCGGCTCCCAGAGGCCCCCTGCTGCCGTCGGACCCCTCTTGGAGGGCGCAGTAATGGCAACCGGCCTCCCAGAGGCCCCCTGCCCCGCCAGGCCCCCTTGGAGGGCACCAGCGATGGCAATGGGCCTCCCAGAGGCCCCCTGCCGCCACTGGACCCTTCTTGGAGGGCACCAGCGACGGCAACGGGCCCTCAAAGGCCCCCGGCACCGCCAGAGCCCTCCTGGAGGACCCCAGCGACGGCAACAGCCTCTCAGAGGCCCCCGCCACCGCGGAGCCCTCTGGAGGACCCCAGCGACGGCAATGGGCCTCCCAGAGGCCCACTGCTGCCATCGGAGCCCGTCGAGGGCTCTGGCGGCCGCAGCGGCCTCCTGGAGGCCGAAGTCTCACGCGACCTTTTCTGTGTTCGTGCGAGACTTCGCCGCCATTTGGGCAAAAAAAGGTGACGCCCAGAGGCGAAAAGCCACAACCAGCGGTGGCGGCGGCAACAGCAGCCAGGGCCGGTCCAAAGGCCCCGCGGGTGGGCCGGAGGTTGCCGCCCCTGATGTAAAAGGTGTCCGCAAGGTTCTTCAGAGCTTTTCTAAAAAAAAAAGCAAAACATACGAAGAGAAGTCCCCCTCATTATTGCTTTCCTCTATTTTTTACACACATTACATCTTGGTGATGCACTAATCTAGCAGTTGCACTTTTCCCACGGTTGTGCAGTTGTGGCCAAGAAAGAGAAGAGACAACCTACTGGCTCCAAGCAGCCTATTTTCCCAATGTTTCACCTCCTTTATGGCAAATGTATTTGTAGCTTTCCTGTCTCTTGCCACTACCACCTTTGCTGGCATATTTATACCAGCAAAGTGATCAACAGGGTTGCAGCTATAGTATTTTTCAAATGGGAGAACTCATTGTTGTGTTCTTGGATAAGTCAGGGTGCGTCTACACTTTTGAAATAATGCAGTTTGATACCACTTTAAGTGCTGCAGCTCCAACCTATTGAATCCTGGGATTTGTAATTTTACAGAGTATTTAACCTCCTGTGACAAAGATTGTTGATGCCTCAAAAAACTACAAATCCAAGGACTCCCAGCTATAATTTAATGCATTAATACAGTTTAAGAAATGCATTTTCAGCAATGATGACACAAGTGGTCATAGTCATATTTGTGCCATCCAAGATAAAGAAAGGATGTACAAGTAGATTCAGAGCATAATGTGCAGCTAGGCATGTAGTCATTTGCTAATTTCATTCTTGAAGGAGGCACAAATAATTTTAGCACTTTTCTATCTACTCTGAGAATGTTTTTGAAGACTATTTCCAGGTTCAGACATATTCTCCACGACATTTACATGCTTTTTAAATTAAGAAAAGTGCATTTTCTGTCCATATTTCTGCTGACACTTGAAAAACAAATTCTCTGATCATTTTAAAATACTTTCAAATATTCTTTTCACCTCCATACACAGCCCAATGAAACTAAAACTTGTCTTGTGTCTATTAATCTTTACTTGCACCCAGAATATATTTATTCACAAGGGAACCCTTTTGCTGAGTACTCATATTAACTGGAGGCTCCAGAAACTTTACAAACAAAAGCTGCTCATTTAATTTAGTACATCTGTGCATGCCCCGGTATTGGTAGATGCCTGATTTCTCACAGCTATCCCACTAAAGTACATGAAAAGCTCTTTTAAAAAATAACAACACCAAGCTCATATCTCTTGTCTTTTAAAGCGTTTGAATCAAGCTTTATCAGTCATGTAGTATCCCAGTTCTCAAAAATTTGCACTATCACAAAATGCTGATGGAAGAAAAGATTCTTGAGCTAGCTGAGTGTCTTAAATGCCGAGGCTATATCTTTAAAATTTTATCAGTGACATATTTAAGCAATGTGTTTGCAAGGCACTCAGACTTCAGCTGCTTTGAACACTATGCCACATGGCACCAGTACAAGCACACATGGTCCAGCTGTTAAAATGGAAAACTAATGTATAAATCACTGCCAAAACTCATGTTGTCTCCTTAGTCAGAAAAAGACCACTGAAATGCCATAAAAGCAAGGGATGTTGACTAGAAAACAAAACAAAAAGAAAAGACAAAAAAACAAAAACACTACTCTCCTCATATTACAACAATTCCATCGATTTTGATCCCAAAGTGTTCATTTTATTCTAAGGCTTGACACTTCACAAAGCAGTATCGAAAAATATGTACAGCAGATGTGCAATTTTAAACATTCACATGCAGATATTAAGAGCCATAGGTCTCTGATGCATGTGCTCACCCATGAAACGTAGGGCCCATACAGACAGGCCAACGTAAAGCTGCTTCGGGTCACTTTGGAGGTATAGTGTTTAAATTATGCTTGCGTCCCAAGAGTCTGGAAGCCACACCAAAGCCATGCTCCAGTCCTTAGCCAACTTGCCAGCTGGCTGCTCCAATAGGAGCACAGGGCATACACTTGAACTAGCTGATATGAACTGGGTGAGAGAGTTTAGGAAAAGAAATGTTTCTCTGAAGCTGAGTTTCCAAGACAAGAACCCTTAGGCATAAAATATAGAGCAAGTATTTGGAAGAGAGAAAGTGGGTAAGCGAGGTTTCTGCAGATGACATTCTGGAAGCATGTCAAGGAAAACTTCTGGCTGTGTTCCTAATGATTTCCTCCTCTCTCCAACAACATGGAAAAGACTATGTTGGAAGCAGGGGGATGTACTGCTTACAAGGTGAATTTTGAAGAGAAATGTGGTCATTGCATGGTCAGAACAGAATTCCGACCTCTAGAATAGTAAAAAAAAAAAAAAAGTGACTTCCAATGTTGTATATCTGATTTATGCCATTGTAATTCACCCAAAGGATGCTAGCCTTAGTTTGATCACCACACTAATTGTTTAGTCCACTGTATGTAGAATGATCTTGTTGCATCTTTGAGACTAAGGGCCTCTGCAGACTGGCCATTAAGGTTGGCCTGGGGGAGCAGTCAGGGCATGACATGACACATGCCCCGACTCTGTCCCCTTGATGGCGTGATGCCTTGTGCCACACCACTCAGTGCATGGCATCACAGCACTCCTCTGCTGCTGCATTTAGATGACACAGCACCAAAGGAACCCTGTAAAGCTGCAGTGCAGCGGATACAGCTTGCTATCCAGGGCGCAAAAAGGAGCCACTTTTTGTAGCTTCTTTTTGTACTGCAGAAAGGCCAGATCAGAGCCATAGCATGCGGTTGCTGTGGCCCTGATCAGGCTTTAAAAGGGGTGATCTGCACAGCATCTAATTGAAAGAAATTGGCAGCATGTGCTTTGGTAGACCTCATTCTACTTCCTCAGATGCATTGTTTAGTCCTTTGTACTATTTTATATAAAGTTCATGAGTAAGGGTTTGTAAAGGATTAAAGACCTGATGTGGAAAAAGACTTGGAAGTACCCCAGGAACAAAAGAATCTGTTTACTTTAACGGATAGGCTGGTGATTTTTTTGTGAGCATGAGTAGGGTTTAAGAGTAGGTTTAAGAGAGAAATGCACTGTATTTTCTTAACATGAACATTAGTTATGGAGCTGGAGTTCTTATAGACTCTTAAGTACTGTATTTCTCTCTTTAGTCTGTTTACAGATAGTTGGTAGTAAAATCTTCTGGAGGTCTTCCATAGATTTCAAAAATAATGAATCCCTAGCCTTCTTGTTTTGAAGGTTTTTGTAATTTGCTCTTTATGCAAAAATGAGTTTTCAATCATTTATGAAGCATGCTCTTGACAGTGACCTCCTTGAGTTGTTTCCTGGGGTACATAATTTCATCTTAATTAATTGCACCTAAGCGGAAAGCATTTCTCTCTCTTTTTTTAGAAAAGGCTGCACACATCAACTGAAGAATAATTTTTTCATTGTAAAATTAAGAAAAATGCTAAATTGATAAGGGCAAATGAAATTAGCTTGGGAAACCACACTGTACATAGAAAACTGCTGCAGAAATAATTAACACAAATTTGTTTTTCGTGGTACTGAAACTGATTTCCAGTTCTGTGATGTTCTCATATTTCTACTGCAGATGAAGTTTATCTGAATTACCAACATTGCTTTCCCTCATTTGAAATATACACCTTAATTGTAAACATTTGTCTTTGCTCTGTGTGCCAACAAGAATGGAGTTATGGCATTTTGCTCTTTGACAGATACAATCTAGATCAGCCGTAGGGAACATTTGCCCCTCTTGGGTCTTTAGTACCTCAACTTCCTGAAGCAGCAGCCAGTGTGGTCATTGGTAAGGGATTGTGGGAGATGTAGTCAAAGATTTCTAGAGAACTAAATGTTCCCCATACATGGCCTAGGAAAAGCACAAATGTGAAAGAATGTGGGTTTTTCTCGGAAGATGCCAACCACAGATGCTGGCTAAACATCAGGAATAAACTCTTCTAGAACATGGCCACACAGCCCGAAAAACCCACAAAAAGCTATAGATGCTGGCAATGAAAGCCTTCAACTTCACAGTGAAAGAAATACTTTACACCATTGTTATATATTCTGCAATTGGAAAATAATCGACTTGGGCTGAATATTTCCCACTGTTGCAATGTCAGCAGCATAAGGAAAGGGAATATCTATCATCTACTGATGTGTGAAAACATATTGATTCATCCTATGCAAAGTTAAAAGAGCCAGCATGGTGTAGTGGTTTGAGTGTTGGACAAGGACACTGGGACATCATGGTTTAAAACTCACTTGGCCTTCCTACTGGATGACCTTGGGCAAGTCACATTTTTTCAGCCTCAGAAGAAGGCAAAGGCAAAGCCCTCTGGACAAATTCTACCAAGAAAACCCTGTGACAAGGTCAGTGCAACTCAGTAATGATCTAAAGGCACACAGGAACAACAATGCAAAGTTCATATGCATAAAGCCTACACCTAGGGTTGCCATAAGTCAGGAGCTCCAAACCGGGACAAATGTAGGACAAGATTTACAAATGTAGGACACATTTTTTTAAAATGGAGGACACGCCAAAAATAATGATTTTTTAAAAAATGTTAATATAAATGCATGTTTCTTAGACATGGTCAAAATGGAGGACACTTTGTTATTTAATAACAAAAATAAAATAAAATAAAAAATCAAGGCTGGGTTGTATATATTTAAAAATTAAAAAAAAACCTTTCCCTCCCTCTGGCCCAGAGGCCTATCCTCCTCCTTGCCTCCTCCTCCTACTCTTACTCCTTTGCCGCCTCCTCCTCCTTTGCCTCCTTTTCCTCCTCCTTTGCCTCCTCCTCCTTTGCCTTCTCTTCCTCCTCCTTTGCCTCCTCCTCCTTTGCCTCCTTTTCCTCCTCCTTTGCCTCCGCCTCCTCCTCCAAGGCTCCTGAAACTGGCCAATTGCAGACTGGGGCTGGAAACTAGGCCAGCCCCTGCTCGTCTGCCATTGGCCAGAAGGCTTAGGAGGCGAGCGCTGCCCCTTAAGCCCCGTGCGCAAGCGTGCAAAAGGGGCAAGCACGCGCTGCTGCCGGCCCTGGCCCAGGCAAGCGCTGCGGGCTGTGCAGCAGCTGCGCTGGGGGGAGGTGGAGGAGGAGCAGTGGAGGCAGAGGGCGGTGCAGTGCGGCCATGGAGGAGGAGGAGGAGGTGGGTGGCTGGCCAGCCACGTTAGCGGCCGCGGTAATGGCCGCATGAGCACGCCCGGCCTAGAGGCTGGGCCCAGGACAAAGGCCCCAATTGGGGGGGAACCAGGCTGGGGCAGGCAGGGGCCCCCCAAAAGCGGGTTTGTCTTGGGGGCCGCCGGGATATGGCATCCCTACCTACATCATTTTAACTCTGTGATTCTGTGCATATAGGCCAATAGAATGCAATAGAGGATATCTTTGTAGGTCCATCCTTGCAGTACTGAGTCCTACTGACAGCTGCAGCTAGAGTAACCTTTGAATTAATTCATGAATGGTAATTCAACATGTCTGTAAATCCCACTGATTAAACAGATCTACTTTAGTTGGTACTACCAGTACAATTCAACAAGGACACTAGAACTGTTTGTAAGGTGAGAGGCCTCCATATTGGCAGGCAGATTGTTATTCATTTTACCTAACTGAAGGTGATTATACTTGGAGGGCAAATGTTTTTCCCTGCTAATTATCACTGAAACATCCTTAAATATGAAGACTCTAACAAGCACAATGTGTATTTAGAAGTGCCCTCCGTGTGTTCAGTGCAGCTTACTCCCAAGTAAGTGTTCATAGCACAAATTGCAGGGAGATTTTATTATTCCTAGAAGGACTCAACAACAACAGCTGTCATAATATTTATTAGTGTTTAATCATTTAGCACACTTCTGATTGATAATTGATGAGGAGGATCAACTACATAGGGACCTTGGTAGGTCCAGTTTTGTCAAATCATTTCAGGGAGAGGTGAGCCCAGCCAGCCTGCCCCAGGCTAATCTTGTGGGTTGGTCTCAGGCCCTCCTGTTCTTCTACTCCAGGGTCCCTTGATTCAGACAGATACCAGCACTGTCAATTTAATTAAGTTTTTCTGGATGCAGTACATTCTCATGACAATACTACTTGTACTGAATCTCAGCTTGTCACCTTTTGAATGGAGATAATCAGGTGTCATGCCATTCTTCCCTCAACCATATGAAACACTAGAGTCAAGTCTTGATCACTGAAGCATCTCAGCATTATAGAATTTGCCTTTGAGCAGCACATGAGCTGCAGCATACAAATGACTGCCAAAAGGGCAAAGTCATTTAATTCTCAGCTTCCATTTCCCCACCATATAATCCCAACTATATTGATTTTCCCAGTTTAAGGTGTGTGTGTGTGCGTGTGCGTGTGTGTGTGCTTGTGCTTTCACGATGCCTGTCGAGTTATAGTGACCCTATGGATTTCATAGGGTTTTCTTAGGCAATTAATATTCAGAAAATGTTTTGCCAGTTCCTTGCTCTGAAATATTGGCCCTCTCCAGACGGGGCCTTTGTGGTGCATCCACGACGTGCTAGGGTTGCCTCAGGGCGGCGTGTGCACACGCCCCACAACCCTAGCATGTCGTGCACGCACCGCGGTTATGCAGCACCTTACACATGGCGCACGTAACCATTACGTCGCACCTGTGCAGCTTCCATACGGAGCTGTGCACCTGCGATGTATATGCACCGTCTTTGGTGCTTTAATGCACAGCAAAAAGGAGCTGCTTTTTTGAGCTCCTTTTCTGCTGCATTGCTGCGCCGTGCAATTTGTATGCTGCAGCACAGTTGTGCAGCAGAGAGAGGCGCCGAGGAGGCACCTCTTCTGGGCAGTCCGTACCCCGCCATAGCTAGCATCACCTGCTATTCATTGAGTCTCCTATCCATATACTAACCAGGGCTGACCCTACTTACCTTTCAAAACCACACAGGATCTTTAGTGCCTTTAGGGTATTTAAGCCTTCCCAGTTTATGGTACTGAAATGAAAAATTTTCTAACTTGCACATGAGATATGAAACTTTCTAATACCATAATTAGTGAGTTGAGTTATAAAATAACAATGATAAAACAATGGAGAACAAGACAATTTACTTGCTATTAGCCTTATATACACAAGGCACCATATAATGTAAGATATTCCTAAAATTTGAACCACTTAGAGGCTGGGAATGTTGACAGGGTAGGTAAGTATTTATGTACAATTGTTATTCTTTTTATTGTTGTATGCTTATTTAAGAATCCATATAAATAGCTCTGATCTTAACCAAGAGGAGTATTGTCCTAAGGCACTTCATTGGGGTGACTATTCTCATGCGTGTTCTTCTGTGCCACCTGGTGTGGCACATAGTTTGCTCTATAGTCAGAATGAGGTGACCAGCATCAATCACATAGTTGTGTGCCTTGTTCTGCCCTCGTTCTGCCCTCAGTGTAAGTGACTTGCTCTGGCAGTGGCTGTGTTGGGTGACACAATGGGACATATTTTAAACAGCTGCCTGATGTTTCAAAAGAGAGCTCCAGATGTTCTGGGAAAATACAGAGGAAAAAAGTGAGTTTTAAAAAATGTTTTAAGGAGAGTATATGGTGAGGTCAGTGCTAGACTGGCTAGATGCCATTCAAACAGTTCACACCAGAAGTGGGGATTGGGCCCTGCATCATCCAGACTCATTGCCATGGGGATGAGAGAGCATGTTTTATTTGGCTCATGGAGACTGATATTGGACCTCATCGTATAGGCCCTGGGGAACGGGAACGATGAGGAACAAAAGGGGGAGGGAAGGGAACAGAACAGGGAAAGGATGCATTTTACCACATACTAGAATGCTGCCAATGCCACCAGAAATCCCCATTCCATTCCCCATCCATTCAGAACAGTACCTGAAAATTGGCCTCTGAGGGGGGGATGGGGAACGGAACAGGGACTTCCGGTGGCATTGGCAGCATACTGATATGTGGTAAAATGTGTCCTTTCCCCATTCCATTCCCTTCCCACGCCATTTTTGTTCCCTGAGCTCCATGCAATAAGCTTCAAAGTTACAGATCAGTCCTCCTCATCTCTCCACTTCTTTTTACTCATTCCTGCTCCAGAAGTAAAACTAATTTAGTCCTTTTTCTGTTCCAGCTTAGCTTAGCCTAGCACTTTTAGAGAGCTTCCCTATCTCTAATGGAGTTCCTGTAGTAAAATAAATAAATAAATAAATAAATAAATATAGTTTATGTCCTATAGCTATTGGTGTCAATGCTCCTTAATCATAGTAGCTAGCCACAGTGCACATGTATTCTTTATTACTCTCTCTCTCTCTCTCTCTCTCTCTCTCTGTGTGTGTGTGTGTGTGTGTGTGTGTGAATGTGAATGTGAATGTGAATGTGGGGTGGAAAAACAGTTTGGTAGAAGAGAATAATAATAAAAACTTGAATGCAAGAATAATTCACTCAAAGAAAATTCCAGCCTGCTTCTCCATGGTCTACTCTGGACTCTTTGGGGGTTTATTAAATTTGAAACAGTAAAAGGAAAACATCCTCTTAAAAACAAAATAGAAGAATGGAACATTTTGAGGTTAGTAAGACCCCTCCTGTTCAGGGGATGCTTCCCATTTACTTTGGTTTTCCTTTTTTTCCTCTTGATCCACAGGCATGCATTCTGTTTCTTAATATTTCTAGGACCAATGCCATTATTGTTCTGAATATCTGTCTGTCAAAAAACTCATATGAAAACAGGCACATGTGCTTCATAATCACTCAAGAAACCTTGGCATTTTGCTTTTGTAAATATTCACATCCGCTTCTCTGGTATAATATAGGCTTAGTTCTGGTGGTATCAGGAAAGGAGCCCTTTCCCTATTGAGGGCTTGGCGCTAGTGATCCATCATGTTTGTTCACATCTGCTGAACCTTGCAATACTATGCCTTCATCCTGAGAAGACAAGACTGAGGAAGATCGGAGGCAAATACATGAGGAGCATGGCTTCCTTTCCTCTCCTTATTACTGATTTCTTCTATCTCCTCAAAGCTAAGAAAATGAAGAATAAAGGGCTTTCAATCATGACAAGAGAATGAAAGTGGTGAATAAATGGGTAAGGGGGGATAGATGTTCCTGCTTCAGTCCATATAAATATAAAGTCTGTGCCATCAAGGTGCCTGCTGACTTATGGCAACCCCATGAATTTCATAGGGTTTTCTTAGGCAAGGAATACTGAAAGGTGGTTTTGCCAGCTCTTTCCTCTGAAATATGGGTTACAGCACTTGTGCCTACATGTGTGCATATGCATGCAGGCTTATAATTCTCTTTCACCTTCTTGTCTCCAGGAAAAGCCCTTCAGAGGTCTTGACAGTCAGGTTTGCATGGGGCTAATTCTGATATAATCAGTGTAACACTTATCAAAGCTGTCAACCACTTAAGCGAAAGATAAGTGCAGATAAACAATAGACAAACTAGTGACACCTCCTCAGCAGGATTTCTGATGGTAATTCCCCTCCTTTTGGGGGTACGGGGGTGTCCTCTGGATGCTGAAGAATGTCAAGAATTTTCAACAAGCAAAGTCAGCCTATTCCTACGTGGTGATTGAAAAATGTAGACTAGCTGTCCAGGGTTTAAGTGAAGAGGAAGTCAGAGTTATGACCTTTTCTTCCAAAATGTTTGTATGTGAGAAACATCACCAGAGTTTGGGGCACTTCATTCTTTCCCAGGCATGTCTTTGCTCATTATAAGGAAAATGCTACTTCCTCTTGAGAAAAGTGGACAAAGGAGAACTCTGGGATAGGGTTTCATTGAATATATATTATTCCAGGTCTTAGAAAAATTATTATTACTTATTTTTTGGAATAGAATTACATGGTATCAGGTGGATTCTGAGAGTTGTAATTAAAAAAGTAACTTTTCCAAGTTATTATTTTTCTTCACAATGAAAACAGCTAGTTTAATCATACATTTTAGTGATGTAACTACAGAAATGTGCAATAGAGCACAAACCAGGCTTTCAAAGAGTCCAGTTATTTTAACTCTTCTTTAGAAAAACATATTCAAATGTGCATGTACAGTATAAAAGCATGGTGTTTTAGATTACACTTAGTGCTGAATGTCAGCCCTGCTCAAAGTACTTAAGGCAATGAAACAGCCTTTGCATGTTGATTTCAGTGGCTCTCTATATTGTGTATAATTATACTATAGATGATTTATTTTTACTGTACCTTTTCCACACCATGTTTTCTGATCCATAAACATAGTTTAATAGTGATAATTTGTTAACAGGATTTAAAGATGATTTACTACTGAATCTTTAGCAGTGATGTAATTATGCAGGCCTCAAGGGACAGGCCTAAAAGTATTTTACCTCTGGTTTTGATACTAGATCTCTCATTCAACAATGTGACAGACATGGTATGTTATTCAAGACTTCAATCGGTTTGTAAAATATTTCACTTATTATTGTCATTGTAGGAGTTGGGAAAGTTAAAAATCACACAGTCTCTGGCAGGAGATTATTTCACCTAAAATATCACACTTACAATACAGCAAGTTTCAGCAACAACAAAACCAAACCTGAACCAACTTAAAAGTAAATAGAAAAGTAGTTATTTTGGAAGAAGTCATGCTGATTTACCTCTAATGTGTGACTGTTCATAGCTTTAATATTGCAACCAAATATCTAGGATATTTCTATTACTTAGCTTTGAATAAGTTATTGAAAAGCAAAGGAAAATATGGGATCTTCTTATATTTATAACAGGATCACACACCATACTTAAACACTGACAACCTCTTTCTCCATTATCATTTTATGAGAGGGACAGCCCAGCATTTGTAAAAGGTACTTTTTGGTACTACAGCTGAGGTAAGAGGTTTTGCCAGCCAGTGACCCTGTGGATTCTGGGTCTATAGTGACTTTTCCAAGCTCTGGTGGAATTAAACCCATTGGCTCTGCTTCCTCTCCAACAGCCTCATCAGATTAACATCCTACATGATGATGTACCAAAAGCACCAAATGCATCTGAGGAAGTAAAGTTAATGAAAGCTCATGCTGCCAACATCTTTCTTTCAGTTAGTCTCAAAGGTGCTACAAGATCGTTATACTTACTGATCTTACTTAAGAGATCAAAATGCAAAGGGATCTTGTAGCATCTTTGAGACAAGAAAGAAGCTGGATGCTACCAGCTTCTTTCTTCCAGATAGGTCCAAAACAGATGGCCCAGTAAAGCCAGCTTCTAGCCGGCTTGGGGGTGTGATGTTTAGCCATGCCATGCTGCTAAGTCACCTAGAAGCTGTGCCAGAGATTACGTCCCTGCTGGCTTCCAAGTGACCTGGGGGTATGGCATTCAGACACCACTCATCCCAGAGCCAACAAAAAGCCTGCTAAAGAGGTAAAGGGGTGACTTTTCCCACCCCAAATAGAAGCGGACTTTTCCCACTCCTATTTGGGGCACATGATGGCTGGATTGGGACCACGGTGTGCAGTTGCCACCAGACCAATCCAGCTCTCTCAAGGGCGGTATCACTTCCCCTTTGGGGCAGTCTGTTTATCCACTTAGTTCCAAAGGTGCTACAAAATCCCTTTGAATATTGATTGTCTTTGACTTCCACATGTTGATAGCTTATCTTCTGAAACAAGGAACATTTTCTATCTGTGGGATTAAGAATCCTGGAAGGTAGGGGTTCCAAATGGCACTGGGAGATGATTAAGTAGAAGTGGCTCTTTATAGCAGCCCATAATAGGTGGTCAGTTTTAGAAATAGCAATGAAGACATGTGGAATTGTATCCACTCTGTCCTCAATCTGGGGCGAGGAGAGTCAGGGGTAAGGAAGCAAATGAATGAATGGGATTTTAATTTAGGCAAAAGATCAAACCAGTTACAAGACTGGAAACTTTGGCATGAACTGGGATGTCAAGCTTTGGGAATGGACTCAGGGCTCACCAAATTCTGGCAGGGTTAAGGTGAAGGTCACAAAGGACTAAGGTTAGAATCCAATATTTGGCAAGATGTCAGGAATGGAAAATTATACTTGCATGACAGAAATCAGCTCTATGCTACTTTTTACTGACCGTATATACTTGACTATAAGTCAAAACATTTGTGCCCAAAAAATTGACCCTAAAATCCTGGTCAATTTATATACAGCTCAATACACTAGAACTGCTTAGAAAGGTCCTAAAACAAGCAAGCCTGATGCCCATGTTCTCTCTCTCTCTCTCTCTGTGTGTGTGTGTGTGTGTGAAAGAGGTTCCCAATCTGATCTGCAAGGCTTCTCTTTCCAGGGAAAAAAACCTTCCCGTTTAATTCCACTTGCTTCCCTTTTCAATCCAATCTTAAAACCTCTCGTCCAGCACCTGGGAATTGGTGATAGGTGGTTGGGAGAGGTCCAGAGAAGGGCAAGGATGGATGGAAATAGTATTTTCTCCTTTCCACCCTTCCTTATAGCCCTCTAAGTTTTACTCTCGACTTATCCACGGGTCATATCAAAATCCATGATTTTGACCCTGAAATCTTCCTTCAACTTATACATGAGGTCGACTTGTACTCAAGTATATACAGAAAGTTACTTTTTCAGAATAGCTTGATGGGTAAGGAGAGACAAATAACTGCATACCTAGAGTTCATTAATAGCCCCATTATGTCCCATTGCTGTATAGGATTTTAAAAGAAAGCCACATAAAACATGTGTTCACGAAATAAACATTTTATTCGAATATATGATTTTAAAATACATTTTGTAACTTTTTTGAGCTGGAAACTAAATTACAATATTCATTGATGAGTAAATGCCAAAGGTTAACTGCATTTTTATCTATGCATTCAATCAGGAAATGCAAAAGATGTCATTTTCCCTTTAAAATGCAATCTGAATGAAATTCTCTAGCAGATCTACTAGAGAGTGTCCACACCCCATCAAAGTGGCTTGCCACTTTGAGGGAGGGTGTGTCTTTGAGACCCCCAGGAATTGAGGCCAGGGTATATAATCAAGGCATGGCCTCATTGGCCAAGCCTGGGGACATGAAGGGGGGCAGACCTAAGCTATTTAAGCTCCTTAACTGCTTTTCCTGCCCTCTTTCAAATTTGCAAACACTACAAGCAGAGAGGAAGTGGAGACCAGAGCTTACCTTCAGTCAAAGTTTGTATGGTTTGGTTCTGGGGAACAATCTTTGGCTTAGTCGGGGTAGTCGCTGGAGAGTTGTCCCTCTCCCTTGTCTGTGTTGCTGCCTTGAGGGCCCCACCGTAGGTGTCCTTTTGCATCACTTGGTGTCTTACCTTTTGATGCATCTCAAAAATTAAAGTTAAGAGTTCTTTTTAAATAGGTTTCAGGTCTAATAAATTGCCCATTTGTATACATCCAATTTACGTGTCTGGTCTCTTTATTCCATGTTGCGGTCTGTAATGGTGAGCTAAGTGAAGATTATACCTTCCCCATTTCCTTAGTGGAAGCCCAAGACAAACCAGATTTTCTTACTTTCAAAGTGTTTTGAAAGCTGGCAGGATCTATCATATTTTATGCAGTTAGAGGAGGATTTTATTGGCTCATTGGAAAGAATGAGGAAATCCGGACAAACAATATGTAATTCACTGTTTAGGAATGTGGATGATGCCCTGTACAGTTTACTTTAAGGAAATCCAAACAATGCTTATATGGTCCTGCGGTGTTCTGATAGTTCTTTTTTTCTTACCCTAATTATGTTGTTGATGTTGCTTGTTGTAGTGTGTCTTCAAATCATTTCCACAGGACCATCTCAACAACTATGAAGGGGGGGGGGGATTTATGGCAACTCTGGTTGGGGGCGGTTAAGTGCTTTCAAGTCATTTCTGACTATGGAGATGCTAAGGCAGGGTTTTCTGGGGCTCAGAGTGGGTTTCTGTTGCTATGTGGGGAATAAAATCTTGCTCTCCAGAGCTGTAGTCCAAAGGTCAAACTAGTGCACCATGTTGACTTATGGCAACCCTCAGACAAACTTACTCTGATAAAATTTGTCACTTTCTTCCCTTGAGGCTTGGAGAGTTTAATGTGTCCACTATTTTCCTGTAGTCTTTTCAGAGTTCTAGTTCTAAATTTTCATGTTCCTTCTCTTCAATGCTTCCCTGCAACAAAAGAGGAAAACTATATAGAAGCTGGTAGCTTGGAAAACAGTCTATGTGTAACTACACAGGGAAAACAAATCCCTTGGCCAGATACTGGCATATCACCCTGCCCCATAATCCTGTTTATCCTGAACTAGTTCTTAATTTTAGGCCAAATTTACATCTTTATTGGCATGGCACTTTGCCACTAGTGCCTATCATGGCAAATTTGCTAACTGTTGCAATCTGTTAGCTATGTATTGCCATCGCTTTTCATGTAGGATAGCTGTTGATTCTACACTTTGGGCACCCTACTTTGATTCTGTATTTTCATCACTTTTCACCTCTACCATGTTTTCCCATTGGCAAGAAAAAGTAAAGATGGCATCCCCAAAGTCACGGGACAACACAGAAAAAAGGTCTGAGGGGTTTGTTGGAGGAAAATATCATCATTGTGCAAGCATGTATGGGAACACATGTGATTGTAAGGACATCAAAACTTCTTCCATTTGGATGCCACCACCAATTTGTCATGGATTGTGTAAATGAGAAAACAACATTTCTGATGCAAATGAAATGGATGGTGAAAAATAACTGCCATCTAAAATCCTTTGTTTGAATTCAGAGACAAACTCTTAAATCCTTGGTCCTGTAAATCAGAACCCTGCTTCATCTAGAAGTGCATATAGCTTTTTATCAGGATGCAATCGAACAGAATAGGACTTTTTCTTAATTTTTAAATTAATTTTTAAATTAAGCAGGATGTCTGGGCAGGAAGGCAACATGCTCTTTTCTCTGTTCTACTTTTTATTTGTTCTGTGCTCTAAGTTTATCTTTTCATACCTCTGCAAATTTCCTTGTAGAACACATTGTTGGGCAAGAGGAAAATTATCACTATGCATAATTGTTGTTTCTTCATTAACTTACTTCTAATTATATATAAGGTGTATTTTCACTCAGAGGATCTAGTTAATCATACAGCATGTTGTGTTAACAGAGGTAAATCACATTCAATTCCTTCAGTATAGCAAATCTGTAATATCCACATATTTTCATGATCCATGGGTGGTTTCATTGATAAGTTTTATGTTCTGAGGCGCTTCTCATGTTCTGTCAAAGGTCCTTTCCTGCTCGGTCTGTTGTGCACTGCACTGCAGGGACTCTCCTTCTGATGATACTCTCAAAGCTGAAGTAACTTGTTTGAAGGTTTGAAATGGGGAATCTGGAAGCATTTCTTTGAATTTTATAATCCTCATCAAGTACGAGTCCTTGTTTCTTTGATGAGGTCTTCACATATGTCTTGCACATTGGGTTTATAAATGTTACAACATCTCCAGTGTTAAGCTATTGCTATGCAGAAATTCTGGTCGACCGTTAAGAAGGGAGTTATAATTACAAAATACAATACCTTTCTGTGAGTATATTCTAGGGATGCAAGTCCCTGATTGATTCATTCTCACATTTGAGGTTGAATAATTGCAGTAGTTTTCTCCCTACTGCAGAAGAAAACAAGTTTTCCTCTCTGTTGTTCTCCCTGTATTTTAACATCCTGCAGTGGTGTGGAGGAATTAGTCTGTGAAGGAAAACACAAGTTGTTGCATTTCACAAACTGTTTTCTAAGCAGGAAGCAGGCTTCCTTTGTAGGAAACAATATTTTCTGTGCAGGAAACCCATTTTACACCAGGGTTTTCTCCACAGCACAACTGTTCTGCAACACTTTGGAATATTTGAATACTAACAGAAAATGGTTTTAAAAAATCTCATTGGTCCATTATTCTTCCTAATGGGATTACCTGACTATTGGGAATCCTCCCACCACCAACCTGGGGATGAATTACTAATATTCTTTCTACTCCTACTACATTTTAAGCTTAAATATTCAGTGGGGAATATACTTTGTTAAGTTAAAAAAAGTGGGTTTTACGTCAGTGCAAGCATGAGTATGATTGGACTTTATGCTATCTAAAAATGGCCTGTAGGCAGAGAAGACATGGCAAAATTGCTCTTCATGGCCCATTGAGACCATTTGGGGGCATTTTGGAAAACAAGCCCTAGGGGCCTGTGGACCCCCCCAAAAACAACAAACATACAAATAAACAAAAAACAGCCCCTGAGAGCTGTATGCAGCCCATGCCCACCCCTGCCCCAGGGTATGTTTGTGTGGGGAGTTTTATTATGCCCCTGAACATGTTTTAAATGCAGGAGATCCTTTTCTTGAACCAGGAAGCAAACTGAAAGTCACTGCAATTTTATTTGCTGCTTGGGAAAAGGTCTTTTGGTGGTTGTATGATGATGGTGATTATTAGATAATCATTTTTTTTAAATAAAAAGTTCAGGGTAATTGAATGAAGGGCCCTTGTAGGCTTCATTCCTGGGGAGCCACATAGAACCCATGGGTTCAGCTTTCCCAAGCTTTGATATGAGTGTAGAAACTGTATTCTTCCACCAGAAGTTTAGTAGCTAGACAAAAATGATCAAGCCTTTTCAATCATAGCCTATGTACTGTGGCAACTGTCCAGCTGTATTTCCTTTCAACTAGCAGCAAACTTGTTTTGAGAAAGATTTGACTCTTGTGTAAATTAATAGCCAAGCATTGCAATAGTTCATATTTATGTATGTACCTGTATGTATGCATGATTTTATTTACTACATTTCCTTTAGGGCACACTTTGAAGTACCAGTGAATAGAACGAAACCTGTTGTGCATAGGGCAGCACTCTAACAGTACATTCCTATCCATCATTGCTTAGAAGTAAGTTCTACTGACTTAAATGGTGTTAACACACTTTGAATCCAAAAAGGCATCTGAGTAGATGCACATTTGCCTATGTTTACTAGGAATTTCTGATAATCTCCCCATGTCTGTTCATTTAAAAAAAGCACATTAAGATAATCATAAATGAGTGTACCTTTTGCTTTTCTATTTCTCATACTGTATTTTCTTACCCCAACCTGAGCTTGTGTATAAATGACTGATTAGTCAGGTAACAATCTATGCATCTGGTGAGAGGGGATGCAACCAAATAAAAAGATAGTTCAAACAAAATTTGTTACACATTTTAGTCTTTAGGGTGCCATAAGAGCCAGCATGAGTGGTGGACTCCAACTCTGGAGACCAGAGTTTGATTCCCAGCTTGGCCATGAAACTCACTGGGAGATTGTGACCAAGCAAAATGCTCTCAGCTTCAGGGGAAGGCATTGGCAAACCTCCTGTGAACAACTCTTGCCACGAAAACCCCATAATACGGTCATCTTAGGGCCACCATATGTCAGAAATGACTTAAAGGTACATAGCAACAGCAACAAGAACAACAATAACAACAAGACTCTGGGTTCTCCCAGATCAATCTAACCAAGCATGACCTCTTAAAATATAACTGCTGGGTTTTGTGGATTATTGTTGCTGTTGCATCCACTCATTCCATTCTTTTGGGGGAGTGTGTGTAGTGATTTCTTGGAAATGTGCTAGAACTCTTCCAAAGGTGGTGCCACCCTCATAGCTGCTCAGATGGTCCTGTGACTGAAGAACAAATTTTGTCCCCTGATTTTTAATGTTGAAAGCATTTTAGTTCTATAGACAAAAGTGCCATTTCACTGATGCAATATTACACTAAAAATAAAATAAAACGGAGAAGAGAGGGAAGTGCTCATTTTAATTCTCACGTGTCTTAGAATTAAAAAGCCACCCTCTTGAGGGTGGGAATAAAATGTTTGGATTTTAAAAACAAACCAACCCTGAAAACTATAAAAGAAATACTACAACCTCCCAACACATTTCCCAGTTTGAAAGAATTCTCATTTTTTTTGCAGTTGTTGTTGCTGCAAGTGTCTAGCATGACTATCTCCTCAAAACATTTAAATCAGAGATATATTAAAAACAGAGAGAACAAGTGTAGACACTTAGTGAATTTGTGGGTTGGAACATATGGATATTGCAGTTTAATAAAGTATGAGTGATGCCCTCTTCCCTAAGCATTTCTTTCTTCCAGACTCTGCCTACAAAAAAATTGGCTAATATGAGACACTGGTTATCTTCCAGTAGCAGTGGAACCTTTTAATATCCCAACACATAACTATATATTTTTTAAAAAAACTTTTCTAACACAGTCCTAACACTTTATTTTTAAAGGGACAGAATGAATTGGCAGAATTGCATCAATGGAGTGTTGCTTTTTCTTCCTTTTTAAGGGAGGAAAGTGAAAAATGCAGATACTGGCATTGTGCAGGACAGAACTCTGCAGAGTGCATAGCCATAATGTGACTGTATGCATAGTGGGGATGGGAGACAGAACAAATAGGCAACAGAATACTAAAACTTATAATTCCAAACAAAAAAACTTTCCATAGGCAAATCCTGACTTTCTTATTCATCTGCATTTTAAAATGAAACTACAGGAGATTTATGGAAACTTATAAGAAAAGTATAGCACTTTTTTGTATAATAGGCAGAGGGGGAACATAATAAAAAATAATGAATGGGAAGAAAATGTCTGGCTTACTGAACAGAGATCTTGAGATGGTATGTACAGAATTGCTTATATACAGCACAGCACAAAATCCTTCTCATTTTCCCATTTCATAGCAGCAAGTATGTTGCTGCTCTTTGTTAGATAGAAGTTGTTTTTTTTAAAAAAAAAAAACCTCTAGGGTGGCATTTTTGGGATTGGTGTGTTACTAAACAACAACGTGTTTTTTTTAACAAATAGCAGTAAGGATATTATTATACACAACTTTAGTTTATTTTTTATGAAAGTAAATATCATTAGTAGGAAATATTTTCTAGATGTTTATCAGACAAATCCAACAATATCCACCTGAATTTGATCACACAAAAAAATTACCTTTCCCTTGCTAACTTGTCCCCAGATTTCTTTAGATGCCTTTCCATTTCTATTCTTGTTGTTTGAGATAATTTCCTTTAACATCCTCATGCGACACAGATCAACAGGGGACTTGGCTCTATTAAAGGAGATCTTTAGAAGGAAATCAACTGTGGAATGTTTTACAAATGTGGTTCAATAAACTCCATATAATTTCAAATGAAAATGATGCATACAAGAGAGCCTTGGGAATTTAGCATAGAAACAGCATTTCACTTAGACTCAAGCAAGAAGAGCCTTTGGGAGAATAGGACTATTTTCAAATAGCCTGATAGGGGGGAAAAAAATCTTTACCAAGGGTTCTAAAGAACAAAATTTGCATATTAATAGAAGATTAAAGTGCCCATCAAGAATTCTGTAGCAGTTACTTTCTCTTCTCTGTTTTGTTCTTCACAAAAACATTTTTCATAACAAAAAGAAACTTATGTCTCTTCAGCTTCAGCAGTGAGTCTCTAAGGTTTCCTGTGACAATGGGGCACAGCATCTTTGTGCTTGAACACTGCTACATTATTTATTCACACACATATATGCCAAAAGGAACTGGGGGGGAGGGCAACCAACAGATTTCAAATGTTATAGTACTAGATTTTTTTTTTAAAGAGTGATATCGAAAGGCAAGATGTAGCCAGCTGGAAAGACTGTAAGGTTTTAGTTGTTATGTGACAGGGAGGCATGTTCCCTTTTGGTAATCCCATTTACTTAGAAATAAATCTTTCTCACTTTAGTGCAAACCTGCTCCTAAATAAATGCAGTCTGGTAGCTACATCCTAAGATAAACATTTCAGTTTTGTGTGACTGTGAGGCTTACTGGGGAAGAGCAAGTGGGATCTTGATGTTGAGCATTTGCATCACACTGAGGCCTGGTCTCTGCAATCATGGTGTGCTAGAGGGTGGTTTTGTTTCTAAAGTAGAGAAGAAATGGTTAGGATATATATTTAACCACAGTATTTGTAGGCTGCCCTGCTATACACTTCTGATAAAAAGAAATAAAAGCATGTTATGCAGTAAAAATGAAAACAATAGTTTATTTATTTCATATGCTGCGTTTTTCCAGGAGGGGGACCCATAATGACTCATAGGAGATTATTACATGGGGGGAAAAGATATCCTTTTCCTGTCCTTATCACACAATTGTGAAAAGATTTTCAGATAACTTATCCAGTCATTGCTCCATCATTGAACTGCAATTGACCGTGATCGCAGAAAACACTTTCACATGATGTCACGCTTATCCTGTCATTTTCCCGTCATTGAATTGTATTAATGGGAGTTTGCATTAATACAATTCCACTTAAATGATGGGACAAAGCACAACGTCTCTGAAATGCTTTTGCGCAATCACGATAAGGATGGAAGAGTGATCTGCTTCACTCCCAACCCCATCCCATTCCCATGTGATAATCTAATTGGTTCAAAATTTACCAAGATAATTTCAAAAACAATTAAAATAATTTCATTTAAAACAGTTTAAAATTATATTAAAACTACAAAAGCTAAAAGCATTAATAACACAGCACCTCCCCCCCCTCCCATAAGAAGACTCCCTGAGAGTGATTGCATATTAAAAGCTTGCTTGAACTAAAACAACTTTGCCTGCCAGCAAAAGGAGAGTGGCAGGCAACCCAGCCTCGCATGGAAGGGCATTGCAGGATGTGGGAGCAGCCACTGAGAAGTGTCTCTGTCACCAAGCAAGCCTGTGAAGGTAGTCGGACTGAGAGAAAACCTTCCCCTAATGATCTTAAAGCTCTGGCAGGTTTGTATGGGGAAAATATGAATGATTTGAGGCAATCAAATTTCCCCACAAAAGCAACTTTTCAAAGGATGGAAAAATAAACTGATCAGGATTATTGTCTCTATATTGGAAATGAGATTGAGAGGTAGTATGTCCATATTCTGGAGAGGGGAAAGCTAAGGTTGAATCACATTACTGTCCTGAAAATGTACATTATTCTTATACCCAAATGCCCAATATTTCCATATTGTAGGTTTAGTGATGGAAGCTCAATGACATTACAACTGCGTAATAGATGAAATTCCAGTCAATATCCACATATTGTATGCAGATATGGAACAAGGATGGGCTGAGATACAATGCTTTATAATATAGCCCACTGTTAATATGTCTATATACAGTATTCCCTATAAGACAGGTTTTTAAACACTCTCTATTATGATTTTCACATTTCAAATTAAGGTGAAGGTCAATAGAACCTGACATCAATTCTCAGATAAAAGGTTTAATAAATAACATCTTAAACTTTATTGATGAAACATCACAAATACAGGCCTCCACTTCAATATTATGCTATACACATATGCTATCAAGATGCAGACAGATTGTAGAGTAATTCCAGAGGATATACACACAGTTCAAACTTATTTGTTAATAACATCCATGTGACTAAGCCACCTGAAACTGTTACAAAGTCAAAGTGAAGAAAAAGTTCAGCAGAGATATCCTCTGCAAAATGGGCCTCAATTTCAGCAAGGAGGAAGCCAATTAATATGCCATCTTTATTATCCCTTTCAACTTCCAACTCACTGAAATTTAATGCATACATCTTTTGTGTCGTACAGAATATTGTTCTCAACATTCTAACAAAGACTGCAAGGGAGGCCAAATGATTGGAAGACATGGGGCACATGTGTTACACTTCTTCCTATGTCTGTTAAAGCCATGTAGGGGGTAAGGACATAATTTGTTCCTATTCTTGCATGACGATGTTGCATGATGACTGCTATAGTGATCTGCATGCACCAACACACAGACTGCTGGTAGAAGTGGTTTTAAAGAACAGCCTAGTCTGGCCTTCCCTGGGAACACCTCACCTTAACCTATGAATAGTCATGACACCAGTCTATGATATATGAGTCCACTTCCTGCTGCTTTCTAAATGAAGATTTTATATATTTCCAGTGCAGGAGTGCATGTGCTAAGCAATGTATTTATGAAGAACATTAGTGACAAATGGCCATGATAAAATACAGCACCAACAACTTTATATAGCACCATCAATGTACATGGCACTTTATAACAGCTATATACCAGCTCCAGGATCAGAGGTACCTATTGGGGATAACAAGAGAAAGAACCGTACTGCACTTGTGGACTTTTCATAGGCATCTAGTTAGTAACTGAGCAAAAGAGGATAATGGATTAAATAAACCTTTAGTCTGTTTCAACAGGACTCTTTTAAAAAACGTTATTGTGGCATGCGATGAAGCTCATACATTTATATATGACCAGATCTTACTTTAAATAAAGAGTGGGGAAGTCCACCAAATGTATTTATATAAACATTTATATCATGCCACTCTATCAACAAATGAATCACAATTTAAAACAATGAAAGCCAACCACATAAATCACTTCATACAATGTCAATGTAAAATCAAACACAAAGCTCAGCAGAAGTAACAAAGCCATTAGGTAGGAACATTGCCTGTTTTTCTATATTGTGGCCTACATTGTGAAACTTTATACATATTTAGCTATCTAGTTGAGGATCTATAGAACTTGCTTAGTGGATTTTGAAGATGTGTATCAGGGCACCAGAGGAGTGTCCTGATGTGCATTGGGCTCTATGAGGCACATTGGCAGATCCTAGCCAGTGTCCTGATATATATTGGGAGTGCCTGATGTGCAACAGTTCTGATGCATAGCTATCACTTCATTGGCTCTCCTGTGTAGTAATGTCATGGCATCCCCTTCTTGCTCATTTCTATTTCCATTCCACTTATGTAATACAGTGTGCCCGTGTCATACGTGGGCGTGCTTTATGCAGCTTTCAGCATACGCTGAAACCCACACGGGAAGAAGGGGTGGCTCATCCTATAGGGATGAATAGGGTGTGTGCCTGTGGCGCGCTCGCACGCTCCGCCACATCACCATGCCGCCACATGCACGAGCTCCATTAATTTAAATGAGGCTCAAGCACAGGCAGTATTTGCTTTACGCGGGGGAATGCGGAACAGATCCCCCGCGTAAAGTAAGGGTGCACTGTATGTATGTTAGGTGTATCTGTAGTTGGTTGACTGATTGAATCCAAGGATGCTCAGCATCCTGGAGAGAAGTGACCAGTGAGGTGCTACAATGTTCTGTCCTAAGCTAGGTGCTATTCAACATCTTTATTAATGATTTGGATGGTGGAAAGAGGTCATGCGTATTAAATTTGCAGATGACACCGAATTAGGAGGGGTAGCCAATACCCAGAAGATAGGATCAGAATTCAAAATTATCTTAGAAGATTGGAGAGTTGGGACAAAACTAACAAAATGAATGTCAAGAGGGAGTACAAAACTTAGGCAGAAAAAATAAAATAAAAGGCTCAAATATAGTATGGGAGACACCTGGCTTGACAACAATACATGCGAAAGGGATTTGGGAGCCTTAGTAGACCACAAGCTGAACATGAGTCAACAGTGTGATGCAGCAGCTAAAATAGCCAATACGATCCAAGGTTGTTTCAGTAGGAGTGTAGTGTCTAGTTCGAAGGAAATAATAGTACTACTCTATTCTGCTTTGGTCAGACCTCACCTTGAACTGTGTCCAGTTCTGGGCACCACAATTCAAGAGGGATATTGACAAGCTGGAATGCGTCCAGAGGAGGGTAACCAAAATGGGGAATGACCTGGAAACCGTGCCCCATGAGAAACAGCTTAAGGAGCTGAGTATGTTTAGCCAGGGGAAGAGATGGTTGAGAGGTGTCATGATAGCCATGTTTAAATATTTAAAGGGATGTCATATTGAGAATGGAATAAGCTTGTTTTCTGCTGCTTCAGTGCAATGGGAAGGTACAGGAAAAGAGATTTCACCTAAACATTAGGAACAATTTGGTGATAGTAAGAGCTGTTCAGCAGTGGAATACGCTGCCCTGCCATTTCTAATCAGGGTCTGGATGGCCATCTGTCAGGGGTGCTTTGATTGTGTCTTCCTGCATAGCAGAGTGTTGGCCTGGATAGCCCTTGGGGTCTCTTCCACCTCTATGAGTCTATGATTTTCATACTGAACTTCCAGCATTCATCTCTCCAGTGGAAACAAAAGAGTGTCAGAATAAAGAAATCTCTATCATCTGGGTCCCTTTCACACTACATAATTATAGCACTTTGATATTATTTTAACAGCCATGTTTGCATCCTATGGAATCCTAAAATTTGCAGTTTTGTGAAATATTTAGAATTATTTGCTCTATAGTCTCACAAAACTAGAAACCCCAGGATTCTATATGATGCAGCAATGTTGCTTTAAGAGGTGTCAGCCACTATAAATATGCAATGTGAAAGATGTCCTGGTAACAACAATGAGAAGGAAAGAGATGGGATCCCATGGGGTAAGGCAGCCTTTATGTTCTATTTGTTGCAGTACTCTTATGTGCCCATATAAAGAAGCTCATCTTCCTCTACATTAAAACCTGTTGCACAATAAGTAAACAATCCACTTAAGAACTGTGTGCTCTGTTTGGGTGATCCCACATCATCTAACATTTTCAGGCTCACCATAGTCATCAGCTTGATAATGATAAAGCATTCCCCATTTAATGGCTTCAAAGCAGTTTGTCAACATTAATTAAGCCTTATAGCCCACCATGGTGAAGATGGGAATGATTATTTTCCCCCTCTGTCTTGACTCTTGACATCACTCCTTGAAATGTAGAGGCTGACTTTGATGTTTTCTTTCATATTTTCACTGTCACTTAAATAGCTGTCAATGTTCAAGGCTATTATTGAATGCATAATGGTGTATCCATTTGCATGTAGCTGTTTTATGAACAGTATCTTCAGAGAACCACTTTGAAATGCTTTGAGTGCAAAGATGTAAAAAGAGAGCAAGAGAGCGAGCGAGGGAGAGAAAATACAACTGATTGCAAGGAAGCATGATTCCATTTTTAGAGCCATTTCTATAATTCAGCTGTAGGCTTCCTAGAACAGCTTGTGAATTAACCAGGAATGGCATCTAAAGAAAGTGGTTATCTTGATTTTCTCACATATTTCCTGGCACCCAGTTGAAAGGAAAGGAAATCAGACATGATGCAACAAGATAGATTCTTGACTGGATTTGCCAGTTGTTTAATTGGCAGTTGGGAATAAAGGACACAAAGAAAGATGCAGCATAATTAAGAAACAGGTCCAGTTCTTCCCAAGAAGAACTAGTGTGGTAAAATTATTAGAGCACAGCTTAGAGAAGTTACTTTTTTTAAAATTACAGATCTGAGAAACTCCAAGTTTTATAGGAATTGTCCAAAAAGGTATTTTTCTAAGCTCAGGATTGAAAGAAGGTTTTCCTAATTTTATATGTACTTTCATTCAACTTTAACTGCTGTGGAACTGTTTTATGGATACTTGGGATTGGTAGTTTTGTAATATTCCCTGCTAGACAGCTTGAGTGCTTTACCAAACTACAAAATTCAAGACGGTTAAAGTATACAGTTAAAATGGTATCCAAATGTTATCATTGTGCAGTGTGAAGGAGATCCTAATATCTGTTACATATACAATTCACAAAATCTTCAAACAGGATGGTCAAAGGTCATTTTAACTACTGGTCCACATCTAGTGAAGACTCACTTCAGATTTTTATGCTACTAGGAAGCTTGCTAAAGTTCTTGAATCAGTCTCAATCTCCCAACCTATCCTGCTTTTTAAAATGGTACCTTGAACAAATGGACTTTAAATTTCCTGGACTCTGAAAAAATCCCAGTTCCCACATGGTCAGAAGGACGAGGAGCCAGCCTGCAAAATTTACCCTCCTCATACCATCGTAACTAAGAACAGAAAAAACAAAATGCAGGCATCTTACTAACATCTTCAATTTTAATCCTGTTTTGTTTGTAACGTCTTGCCTGATGGAGAAGCCAGTGGAGCTTCGAAAGCTTGCAACAAGTATATTGTGTATTTCAGTTGGCCAATAAAGGTATCACTGTTTGGTGGATTTTTGTTTGAATTTGCTAAACGGCCAACACAGATACCCCTGCATACTTTCTAAATTAAAAAAATGGATAGTCCAATGTGTTCTACTTCAGAATCCTAGAAGGGAGGTTGGTTTACAAATGTAATTACATTAATTATTTATCACAACTTGTAATTAATAAATAAGTATATTTCTTAAAAGTGTTCTATTAAAAAGAAAAGCTCAATAGAATCATAAAAAAATTTGTTGCTCTGCAACATTGGGAAATGAAAGTAGCCACTTCTTAAAACCTGATCGCTGTTCTATGGGAAATATTTTTAATGATTTATATAGCCTATGATGGTAGCTTGCAATGGCTAAAACCTCTGAGTAATCCAATAAGGATCGTATAGTACTGTGCCCTTTTACGCTTCTTCCAGTAGCTGAATATGAAGCTCTTTGTTTATGGCCCAGGAAATGGGCTAAAAGCTTTTTTGGTTCATCTCTGTTCACAAAATTTGTTTTTGCGATAGTAATGTGCCATTGCATTTTAATACTTAATATAGTAAATCTAAAGCTACCCACTGCTTTGGAATGCATACTATAGTTATGGGAATAGCTTGCCCCCAGGGGTTTGAGCTTTATTCCTAGATGGTTCTTTTGGCCCCACTGTACTTTTCCCATTAAACCACTGCAGCAAAATATTCAGGCAGCAGGCCGCTCTCTGGAAGTTACTAAGTGATATTCTCTCCAGCACTGAAAGTGAAAAACAGCAAAAGAAATCAAGTCACCTTCTAGCTGCAGGTTGCTGGAATGCTCTGCTACCAGACAATAAAGGCCTCTATGCCACAGAGTGTGGGCTCACTTTGAGTGTTTGCATTTATCATTTTATTCCATGCTTATTTCTTCCTTCCAAGTTTGCTTACTTATTTTCAGAACAGAACTCCTCTTCCCTGTTCTTCCACAAGGTTATTTCCCCTATGGGTAGGATGCAAAGGAGGGAACCTTCAATAGGTCTCACTTCTCAGGCAGCCACATAAAGAGAGAGGCTCTCTTTCAAGTATCGAGATCCAAAGATATTTAGGTATTAAAATGCTATCACCAGCACATTGAATTCGGTATAGTTCTTTCAGAGCTGATGTTATATGGTATCTGAATCCCACTGAACAGTCTTAGTTGCTGCATTTTCCCTAGCTGTAGTTTCTAAGTCATCCTCAAGGGCAGCCCCAGGTAGAATCCATTGCAGCAACCTAATTGGGAAATCACCAGTGCATGGACTGCTGTGGCTAGGGTGCTTTCCAGACTGCCCAAAAGGGCAGTCTAGAAAGTGCCATCATTTGCTGCGCAGAGCAGCCTCAGCGGCCAAACCGAGCGACTGCTCCACGCAGCAAAAAGAGGCCACAAAAAGCAGCTTCTTTTTGCAGTACCATTATGACGCTGCAAAGTGCCAATGGCGCACTTGCGGTGTCATAATAGTGCTGAGACATGCGGACGCTAAGCGTCCACGATGTCAAGATGGTGGCGCCCATGTAGAATGGGCGCCACCATTTTGTACGTGCTTGGCGCATACTAGGGTTAGGGGTGTCCAAAAAGGACGCCCCTTTCTAACCCTAGTACGTACCAAGCACACACTTTTTGTCCGTGCGGAATGGGCCTAAGTTAACTGTCTACTGGAAAGGCTGTAACTAGTGAACCCATTAAACTCTGAGCCATCCAATCTATTTGGGCTTTCAGAGGAGTTTATCAGACAAGGGAAATTGGAAGTATAATCCAATAGCAATCCAAACGCAATCATGGGATTTCACGTTATTGCGTGATAGACTACCACACGCAATTTTGGGCAATGGCAAGCTATTTCTGGGCAATGGGAAGTCAGTTCGAACACAATTCAAATTCACGTAAATTCTCTGAACTAGCAAATTCAAGTGAATGTCTTCTGTTCCCACTTTCTTTTCATTTGAAATTAAGAGAAATTCCTTCCGTGTGATAAACTCCAGAGACAAATATGGATTTAGGGGTACTTCCAGACTAAGCATCTACTTCTTCAGGGTAAGTGCAACTCCATCCAGGTAAGGTACTCTTCCTGTGCCAGTAGACACGAGCTGCCACAAAGTTGGATTTAAGCCAGTCAAAATCTTTTTTCATACTCCCTCCACTTTTTTAAAAAAATGTTCTCTTTCCATTTAAAGCAAGTGGAGAAATATTGGTGGAAACTGAGACAACCTGAGCCAAAGGCAACTAAGTAGTAGCAATGCCACTGAGACACACTGAGGGATTTAGACAGGAGGGATTGACTCAACTGAAGAGTATTACGGCATTGCAATAGCCCTACCGAGGCAAGTCAAGCAACTGTGATGAGCAGGAGGGTGGAAAGCAGCAGATGATGGTGGCCCAGGGGAAGGCACTAAGTAGCAGCAAAGCATTGCTAAAGAGGTCAGCTAAATCCAGTGGGTCCAAGTGGGTAGGTAGGAGTATTTCAAGGCAGGGAGATAACCTGCCCAGACAACAGTTCAGTGCTCCTCCTGATCTGCTGTCTGGGGCAGCAGAACAGCAGGACAAGGGGAGAGGAGAGGGACACAGGTCTGCTTCATCAGCTAGCCCCATCACATTCAAACAGCACAGAGCTAGAACTCTGGCCATCAAAATGGAAGTCATAAGAAAAGGAGAAACTAGAGAGAGAGAAAAAATCATCCCTGGATGGATTTTGGAAGAAACCTTCAAGTGATCTCTAGAAGGGTCAGTTAAAAAACCCCAACTCATACAAATCTCAACCGAACTGGTTGTTTCATTTTGCATGTCCACATGGTTAGTTTTGGATAAAAAGTTTGCTGAAACATGGCAAACTACTCTTCTTTTTTGTGATGCAGGGACTTATCCTTATTCTTCCTGTGTTTCTATCTTTGGTACAAATGTTCTGTTGAAGAACTCATGCCCAGGAAGGCGTATATCTACTTCATTAACTGTAGCATACTTCTATGCATCATAATACTTTATTGTTTGGTAATTTGAGGTTTTCCACTGTTTCATATTACTTGTTCTGGTTTCACATTCTTCTTATGCAATAACTTATGCTATAATCTTTTAGTTTATTACTGTTCCATCCATGCACAAAATTGGTTGCTTCAGAGTGACTGACAGGAGGTATAAGAGCACAGGGCTCTGCCTCATGGCAATTCAAACCCTTAGTTAATCTTGGAAAGTATTGTTTACACCAGAAGCAGGCAACTGTGGCCTTCTCAGCATTTTTAGACAACATTTTGCATAACTCCCTCCATTGGCTATCCTAGCCAGGGCTGATGAGAGTTACTGGCAAACAAAAACAACAATAACAAACCCAATAATCTACCCCTGTTATACAACATTAGGAAAAGGCTCTTTAGTTCAAGGCAGGACTCTTTTCCACATTCAATTGGGACTGTTCTAAATGCAAAACCATATCATAATATTGAATATCAATATGCAGGTGGTAACCTGTAACCAAAATGCCCCCATGGTTACCTCAATTATGCTTACACACAGTTTTGAGGACTGCCAAAGAAAAGAAACTAAAAGAAAAGCAAAGCAAAGCAAAGCAAAAAGAAAGTAGTGCTGGGCCGAAAAATTTCAACGTTTCATTGGGAAGAAAAGACAAAACTCCTCTTCTTGGAGTGGAGCATGAGGCAAAATAGAAAGCAGTGTTCCTAACAAGGAACTGCTCATATAATTTGGTTAGATGTACTGTTTGTATCTGGAAAAATAGGTAAGCTCCCTTTTTAGCTGCTGTAATACAGTGTCGAAAGGGCCACTGATACTACTGGTGTAAGCATTTATCCAAAGAAACTAATATGGCGGCATCCTGTTAGTGACTTATGATGGTATAAACCAGATTTAGAATCGTAGAATCATAGAGTTGGAAGAGACCACAAGGGCCAGCCAGTCCAACCCCCCTGCACAATCAAAGCATCCCCAACAGAGAGCCATCCAGCCTCTGTTGAAAGACTTCCAAGGAAGGAAACCCCACTATGCTCTGAAGGAGTGTGTCCCACTGTCAAACAGCCCTTACTGTCAGGAATTTCCTTCTAATGTTGAGGTGGAATTTCTGTTCCAGGAGCTTGCATCCATTGTTCTGTGTTCTAGTCTCTGGAGGAGCAGAAAACAATCTTGCTCCATCTTCAATGTGACATCCCTTCAAATACTTAAAGAGGGTTATCATGTCACCCCTTAACCGTCTCTTCTCCAGGCTAAAAATACTCAGCTCCCAAAGTCTTTCCTTATAAGGCATGGTTTCAAGACCCTTCACCATTTTAGTCACCCTCCTCTGGACATGCTCCAATTTGTCAACATCCTTTTTGAATTGTGGCACCCAGAACTGGACACAGTATTCTAGGTGAGGCCTGATCAAGGCAGAATAGAGTGGCACTATTACTTCCCTTGATCTAGACATTATATTTCTATTGAAGCAGCCTAGAATTGCATTGGCCTTTTTAGCTGCTGCATCACACTATTGACTCATGTTCAACTTGTGGTCTACTTGGACTCCTAGATCCCTTTCACACGTAGTCTTGTTCAGCCAGGTGTCCCCCATCCTATATCTATGCATTTCATTTCATTTTTTTTTGGCCCTAAGTTATTATTATTATTATTAAACTTTATTTCTAAAGCGCTGTAATTATACACAGCACTGTACAAAGTCAGTAAAATTAAAGAGTATATAAAAGCCTGCCCAAGGCGTACATTCTAAGATAATAACAATTAAAAGAGGAATAGATAAAATTACATATAGAAAAGAAAAACCAATTAAAAACATCAGATATAAAACAAATCACATCACATCAAATCAGTACCTTACATTTCTCTGTACTGAAATTCATTTTGTTTGCTTTGCCCCAGCTTTCCAATCTATTAAGGTCATTTTGAATTTTGATCCTGTTCTCTGGAGTATTAGTTATTCCTCCTAATTTTGTGTCATCTGCAAATTTGATAAGCATGCCCCCTATTCTTCCAAATCATTGATAAAGATGTTGAATAGTACTGGACCCAGGATAGAACCCAGTGGCACCCCACTGGCCACTGCTCTCCAAGATGAAGATGAACCATTGCTAAGCACCCTTTGGGTCAGTTAATCAACCAATTACAAATCCATTTAACAGTTGCTTTGTCTAAAGCACATTTTACTAGTTTGTTTACAAGAAAGTCATGGGGGACCTTGTCAAAACCTATACTAAGTCTTACTTTTAAAACACATTGTGGAGGTCAGAATTCTCCCAGCCTTGTGAAATGGCCCTCCAGGACCCATTTCTTAGCTGCTGCAAGCCTCATTCCATGGTTATTTAGTGGTCAGTGAAGAGTGGCAAACACTGGAGGAACATCTGGCTATGTCCCCATAGCCAGATGCAGAATGATGCCATAATTCATCACTCTCGTGAGTACTGGTGGATGGTTCCATTATTACATAGTATAAGGACATATCTAGACACTTCTCTGATGCCACTCATTCTGTTGTTGTTGTTGTTGTTGTTGTTGTTGTTGTTGTTGTTATGCACCTTCAAATTGTTTCTGGCTTATGGTGACCCTAAAGCGAACCTTTCATGGGGTTTTCTGGGTGTGAGTGTGTGCGACTTGCCCAAGATCACCCAATGGCTTTCCATGGCCAAAAAGAGAACTAAACCCTGATCTCCAGATTCATTGTCACAGTCCAATGCTACTGACCACTAAATGGCTGTGGAGTGGAACTGTAGCAGCTAAAAAGTAAGCCCTAAAGGGATGAGAGGAGATTCACACATTTATTCCAGTTGTGCAGAACTTTATAATATCTATCTTGGTGCAGGATCTTGACCATAATGTATCAAAAACTACTTTGGTGAACTCTTAATTGTTTAGTGATGAACAAGAATTCCAAAAGAAATACACATTTGCAATGTACACTTAAAAGAACAGCAGCTAGACTTCCCTAGGTGGCCTGCTACTTTAAAGTGTTTCCCTTAGTTGCTGAGGATGGTCTGGGTATAAATTCATGTCTTATAAGTTTTCATAATAGTGATTCACAAATCTCAGCCTTGCAGATAGATTAAATAAGAACCAAAAGAAACATTATTTTTTAGGGAACAAAAACATTCCCTTGCTAAATTATGAAGAGAATGTGCAACAGCTATCCAATCAAACTCAAGGTGCATTGAGAAAGATATTCTTTAGGGTTTTGTGTTCATTAGGAGTTTAACTGCACAAGTTTGCTTTTTGTATCTTAAAAGAAATTGATGTAAAGAAGATGAATAATAGGAATATTCAAATAATGACTGAAACTAGCTGCAGCATCTTTGGTAGCCTGGACCTGCCAAAAATATTATTATACTTTAATACAACTTTAGAATTATGACAGTACATTTCATTTCAACACGGGGAAATATGACAAAACTTCAGTCCAACAGGACATATTTCTGAATAAATGTATCTCTAGCATTGTGCTGTAAAATTATTCATGTTATGTGTAAGCTAACAAAACATACTATTTATTGCTTAAATAACACTACGTATAAATTGAAAAAATCTGAAAAGAAAAGTGAAAAAGTAGAGTATTGTCCTGGCCATAACAAGGTATGAGGTTGAAATCCGCAATGTTTGGCATACATATATCTATTTAAAATCCCTTCACTGGCTGCCTGTTAGTTTCTGGGCAAGGTACAAAGTGTTGGTTTTAACTTTTAAATCCCTACACAGCTTGGGTCCTGATTTCTTGTGGTAATGCCTTCTCCCATATCATCCTCCCCACACTCTTCGTTCTGCTGGGAAGAGTCTGCTTCAACCAAAGAGATCTAGACTTTCAGCAGTGACCCAGAATTCTTTTTCAGCAGTTGCTTCTAGACTCTGGAACAACGTACCAGACGAGATCCGTCAGATTGCCACCTTGGAAACCTTTATGAAGGCTATTAAGACGGATCTTTTCCCGCAGGCCTTTCCAGACTAGGTCCACCTATATCTACCTGCCTCCCCCCCTCCCTCACTTTTCCTCCTTTTTCTTCCATCCCCATTTCCATCCTATTTGGACCCCGTTATATAAAAATCCTACAAATCATCTACTACTTTTAACTGCTATTCTATATTATTGTTTTAATGTCTTTTTGGTTTAATCTCCTTTTAGTATTACTATGTTTTTATACTGGGGGGGGAGGGATAGGGGTTTCTAGAATTTTTAACTGTATCTTGTTTTTATTGTTGTAATCTGCTTGGATCCAAGTGATTAAGCAGAATATAAATAAATTATTATTATTATCATATGCAAAATTTTATTTAATTTTACAGAATTTTTCAAGTGTCTCTTTATCAAAAGAGAAAGAGAATCTGAACATTAATAGAAGAGGATGAGAGCATGTCTGTGGCAGCCATAATTAATTATACATTATGACGACTGGGAGCTACATACTTTAGCAAAGTGTTTTGCCTGTTGTTTAAGCCGAAGTAAAACACCCCACAATTATAAACAAGGGGCTTCCATATTGAATTAGTGGAACAAGCGATATATATATTCAAGTCCTTTAGTTCAAATCTCAAGTCAGTTCTCAAATCTCTACTTTCACATCTCAAGTTGAGTCTCAAATCCTTGTAAGATATGTTCAAGACAAGTCTCAATTATGGGAGCCAACTTTAACACAAAAAAGGGGGGCAGTAAAAGGGAACAACAAGCATATTAAGCAATGGACTTGAGGTATGGCTTGAGCAGCCTGTCCCTGCTGTGCATTAGAGGAGCCTTCTAAAGCTTTTGAAAAGCTTTTCGCTCGTGCTCACTGTCTAACCCATTTGCTGTGCTCCACTGAGAAATGTGCCCCATGCTCTAGAGGCAGCTCTTTCCTGCTACTCAAAGAGAATGACACCAGTAAGTCGGTTGCTAAAAATATACAAGTCATGAGTCGAGTTGAGTCATTGTGTCATTTATTGCTGAGTTGAGTCCAAGTCAAGTCACTGAAGCAACTTGAGTCTGACTGGAGTCCGAGCCAAGTTGTGAGTTGAGTTGAGTCCTTGTGCCATTTATTGTCAAGTCTAAGTCAATTGAAGCAATGTGAGTCCAACTGGAGTTTGAGTCAATTGATTTGAGTATACATCACTGGTAGAACGTAACCACAACATGCTAAACTTAAACTGAGAACATCCAGGACTTTATGGCGCTTTTATTATCACGTGTCTTCAATAGTGCAATTGGGGCTTTTGGTGCCATCAACAATCCTGCATACCCTCTTCTGCATTCCTCTTTAACCCCACCTTCCTGGCTATGCCTTAACCAGCGTATCTTTCGGGTTTTTTAATTTTTTAATTTAATTTTTAATTGTAATGCAATTCCAGAGTTATGGCAATGTGATTTAGAAAAAGAAAAGAAAAGAAAAGAAAAGAAAGTTTTTTAAAAAGGAAATAAAACAGGCTGCTTTGGAATAGCAACAGGGAGAGGGAAGGGTGGGAATAATGATGGAGAGGGAGCATAATAGGGTGATGGTTGGTTGCTTATTGACAGGTTTTTCCATCAATGAAAATATGCCCTCAGAGGCACAGCAGCAATAGGTTGGAGGTATTGTTGCATGATAGGTATTGGCAAAGCTGCTGTTCTCTTGCTAAAATTATGGTTTAAAACCTACATGTGACAATGTCCCCAGTTTTTTAAAAAAAGATAACAGGACTAAAGTCTCCTCAAGCTGCTACCACATTGTATAGCTTGAACTGCAATGAGAGGAGAACATGGGGCATCATGCTGCCACTTCTCAGGAATGGATGGTTTCTCCATATCATTATATTTATTTTCCTTAGAGATATCTTTCAAAGTCTGGCAAAAGATCAATGATGCAGCGCTATGGCCTGTATAAAATGTCTCGGAAGAACAAGTGTTGGTTGGAGACCTTTATGGTAACACTAGGCAAATTCCACACTTATATCCTGACCATGTAATAACTGCACAAAATTCATTGGGACAGTTCAGGGATTGGAATAAAATAATCCTTCAGATATTGTTGAACTACAGCTCTCAGTAGGCACAGCCAGTATATCCAGAAGATATACTGGGAGTTGCAGTCTAACAACATCTGGAAAGCCACATGAATCCAACTTCTGGTGCAGATGGAGAAAAAAATAAATAAGAAAGGGGGAATAGGAAAAGGAAAAGGAGGCAATCTCCTGGAAAGATATTTCTGTAATATTATGCTGCACACATCCATCTTCCAGAGCTTTAAAAGTTTTTTAAAAAAAGAAAGACTCCAAACCATCCCTTTTTATCATCACTACCCTTTTAAAAAAGCATTTCATTGTTACTCATTCCAATGTTTTTAAAAGAGAATTTGTTATGTTACTGATTGCATTACTTGTTGCTTTTTGTTATTTTTAAAATTTTAAAGAATTAAAATTTTTAAAATATATATTTTTAAAAATATATATTTTAAAGATTTTTTTTTTTTGGAAAACATTCTTAGGATTGATAATACTAAGCCATAAACATTGAAATATTCCCCATCATAAATGCCTGGAAAAGTTATTTAATGTGACTGTAAAAAGTAACCAGAACTTGTACTCCCCTCCCCCGCTCCCCCAAAGCTATTTTCATCCATTTCATGACACCCCAATAGCTTTTTACAAATAACTACAATACCTGGAATTTGTTAATGAAGAGAATAGGGAGTTGAACAAGGAATGTATTTTTGTGGTCTTCAATACAAACCTGTACAATACAAACAGAGAAAAGACAAACCATCAAGAAGATGAAGAAGAGGTGTCAATGACACAGTTCATATAAGGCCTTTTTTGCTAGGTAGTTATACTCCAAAAGCCTGCAAAGCAACAAGGTATTCACCTACCTATTGAAGAACAGCAAGGAGGCCATCCTTTTAGTAAGGGTGTTCCAGAGCCTTTGAGTATCCACTGAGAAGACCCTCTCCCATGTCTTCCATCAGATGTACCTTTGAGGATGAGAGGGCAGAAATGGGCCTCTATCCAGATCTCAAAACAGACTTGTGAGCTTATCTCTCTGCTTAAATAACCCGGTTTACCTCATCCGAATTCAAACTTAAATTAGGAGGTAGCTGGGTATTACCGCAAAGATTTTACACTGAAGCTGCCAGGCAAATACACCCTGGATACAGCCCGGGTCCCAGGTGAGCTCCAGTGGCCTTATTTCAAAGCCGGGAGCTGCCAGAGTGTGCCTGGGACCTGGGCTGTAGGCAGGTTGTACTTCCCTGGCATCTTTGGCAGCAAAATCCTTGCAGTAGGACCCAGCTGCCTCCCGATTTAGGCTTGAATTTGGATGAGGTAAAACGGATTATTTAAGTGGAAGGATAAACTCCTTGGATAGGAAGATACAGGTTCAAAACACAGTGCAGAAATAATCCAGTTTCAGACTGCTTTAACTGCCCTGGCTCAATACTAGGGAATCCTGGAACTGTAGTTTATTTTGGTACCAGAGTTTTCTGACAAAGAAGGCTAAATGTCTCACACAACTACCCAGAATTCCCTAGCATTGAGCAAGGGCAGTTAAAGCAGTCTCAAACTGGATTATTTTTGCAGTGTGTTTTGGACTTTGGTCCTTCATGGACAAGTCCTATATGGATTTGAGTCATATGGACTTGAGCCATTCAGGGCTTTGTAGATCATAAAAGGGACTTATAATTGTGTCCAGAAATGGACGGGCATCCAGTGGAGCTGATAAAACAAGTTAACAATCCTGCTGCAGCTCTTTGGACCTGCTGAAATTTCTCAACACTCTTCAAAGGCAGCCTCACATACAGCACATTACAGCAATCCATGTGGCATGCAGCTAACATATGTGTCACCATGATCATATCAGATGTCTCAGGGAAATGACGCAGGTGGTACATAGCCCTTAGCTATGTAAATGCCAACACCTAGGCCTCCAAAGCCAACCTCTGAACCATCTAGCATAGTCTGAATCTCTGTTCCCTGATCTACCTTCTCATTGAGCAGGAACACTACTGTCTTATTTGGATTAAACTTCAAATTGCCCTCATCTGGTCCATTTTTGATGACAAGCATTGGTTTAGAACCAAGACAGGTTCAAGTGGACAGGACTAGTAAAGCTGGATGTAATCTACATATTGATTAAAATGTATCTTGATGATCTCTCTCATCCAGAAAACCCTGTGCCTTGCCTCCAGATGGGATATTGGCAGCATATTCCAAATTTCTGAACAAACTCTCCCATGTTTCATGTTGCTGTTGAATATCATGGTGGACAAAGTTGAACTCTGAAGGACCCCATAGGTCAACAGCCAAGAGCCAAGGTACCATCTTCTGGGTTTGCCCCTCCAGGAAGGAACGGAACCACTGTGAAACAGTGCTGCCAAGTCCTGTTCCAGCCAGGCAGCTGAGAAGGACAATGTCAAAAGTTGCTGAATGGTCCAGCAGAACCACTCACGGTGTCCAGTTTCCCACATAGGTAGTCTACCAAGGTGACCAAAGGTATCCCTGTCTCATAGCCAGGCTTGAAACCAGATTGAAATGGATCTTGATAATCTCTCTCATCCAGAAACCCATGGAGCTGGGTGACTAGCACATGCCATAGTCCTTTGCCCCAATATTGAATATTGGAACCTGGCCAGTAGTTATCCAATACAGTGGGATCCAGGGGGGCATGGCTTGGTTACGTTGTTCTTGATTTCCATTTAAATTATTATAGTCATTTAAATTTCATTTCCTATATCTGTGACTTCCTTTCATTTAGAAGAACAATTATTGGCTTGAAAAGTCCTGTACTTCTACACTTGCTGTGTTAAATAATATATCTATTTCCTCTTTTGCCACTTACTACAACATGTAAAGTAGGCCCTAGGAGTGCTCAAGTTTGTAGCCTTTGTGCTATCTTGTTCTTTTAATGGATAAATTTTAGACTGGCAACTCTTTGCAACATTTTGAAAGCCTTTCTTAAATTAGATCCCCTAATTCTTCCTGAGATTGCAAGGCTTTAGAGTGGTGTAGAGACTTTCACCTCATTTAGGAGCAAGCAGGGCCCATAATATTGCAGGTGGCATCTATCCACATAGCATTAAAAATTCATGCTCTCTCTCTCTCTCTCTGGATGGTGACATTCCAGTGATATTTGGCATAGACACACTTCACTAGATATTTTTTTTAGAAATGCAAAGGATATGTGTTGCTTTTAAGGCAGGATGTCTGAATAAACATGCACATTTTGTTTTACAGTTTCAATTAGAGTGAAGGAACATACAAAAAGCATTTAGGTTTCTCAAAGGAGATTGCTCTAAAAATCAATCAATCAATCCTCCAAATATGTCTAATAATACTTTTCATTAAGAAGAAGTTTGGGAGTGGGTAGGGTAGGGATAGAAAATGGATTATGCAAAAATAGTCAGGCAGAATCCAAATCTTACTGCTTTGTTTTGATGCACAGCAACTTAAGTGCTACTTTAATTACTTTAATTGTGACTGTCCTAGATTTTGGTGCCTTTTCTTTCTAGGTAGAAAGCTTCTCAAGTGTATTTAAAATTCCCCCTGCTAATTTATTCTGTGTCATTATTTACTGAAAGCATTAGGCTTTGTTAAGTAAAAGTTCCCAAATGAATCAAATTATGGCGTGGTTGCTGCCTGTGTAAACAAAAAGACAAGTGCATTAGTAAAGAAATCACTCCGTTCATTTGGGTTGATGTGCATCTAACAATGAAAATTCCAAAGACTGAAGCTCTCCTTTAACTTGCTCTGCTTGTACTCAGTGTTTTTGAAATTTTAATCATTTAAAAAATGACACTTAAATTTTGGTACTGGGTGTCCCAGGCATATAAAAATCCATTAACAGTTGTGTTGCTTCACCCTATTTCCCAAATATACACTCCCTTAATGCTAAAGAAGAATGGCGGCCAGGGGGTGGGTGGGGTTCACCATTGTTTATGTGTCCTGAGCCAATGAACAATTTGCATTGTTCACAATCACAAAGTATCTTGACTTGTAGTTTATTGTTGTAGGCAGAGTACAATGAGTCATGAGCTTGCCCATTACCCTCCTTACCCTTAATGAGAAAGAACATACAAGCTTGGGAAAGCTGCAGCAGTTTGCTTTTGCCTGTGTTTAATGGGAAGGGGAAGATTCTGTAGCCTTCTCTCTTATTTGAGTACGAACTACTTTTGCACTTTTTAAACTCAGTTTACAGCAATTAAACAAAGCTAAAAACAAATGGGGGAAGTTGGAGGTGGAGAAAGAAAGTGGGACATTTCAAAATCAGATGAAAGAGTAAGATGAAAAAGATTTAACTGGGACTGTCTGGGCCAAATGAGGACAGATAAAGTTTATGTCATATGGAGAACACACTATGTCAGTGGTTCTCAAACAATGGGGTGGGACCCTGGGGGGGCAAGAATTGCTCAAGGAGGACATGACACTTGGAGGCCCTGCTCACTCCTCCTTCTCTTCCCAAACTTTTATGTGTAAAATTTACACATGTGTTGAGCTAAATATTGAATTTACTTAAATAAAACTGTTCTAATTTGAATCATTTTATTTTTTAAAAAAATAATTATAAATATTAATGAATGTGCAAATGAAAATATTCACACTAAATAAACAAAATATTTTTACTCATATATTATGTTGAGAGGGGAGGAACATGATGTCTACATGTAGATTTAAATGGAGGTCCCATGGGTAAAAGGTTTGAGTACCACTGCATTATGTAACCTGAATCTACAGGTTTAAATAGTTTTCTTTTCTTTTCTTTTCTTTTTTTAAAAACCTTTCTTTATACATTTTTATGGTCCATAATACAACATATATAATAAATCTTAACTAAATATTATCATACATCACATACTTATCACCTCCCCTCCCCTCCTTCCTTTCCCTCCGATGGCTATGACCCAGTAAATTATTACCCAGTACACATAATGTAGAATATCTTATTAATAATTTCTCTAACTAATAATTTCTCCCGATCCCTTGGGAGAAGCGGGAAATATAAATAAAATTTTATTATTATTATATTATATACAATGGGACTTGAGCATCTACAGAATTTGGTATCCATGGGGGTCCCTGGAACCAAACCCCAGTAGATACCAAGGGCTTACTGTAATGCTTGGTAAGGTAGAAAGCAGTAGGAAAAGAGGAAGAATGCATTACAGATGGATAAATTCAATCAAGAAAGCCATGGCCCTGAGAATGCAAGATCTGAGCAGGGCTATTGATGACAGGGTAACTTGGAGCTCTCTCATGCATAGAGCTGCCATAAGTCGATGTCATCTTGATGGCAGTTACCAACAAAGTTCCAAGTTAAAATGTACAATAATGAATATCTAGGAGGGTATGATGTTAGACATCATAAAGTAAATGGATCATATATTAAAATATTAAATAACAAATTTTGTCAGTTGATATATTTATGATAAATTAACAGCAAATTGTTGGCATTAAAAAGCTGGCTGTCAGATGAAAATTATCACCTTCTTGTGACTACTGTCTGTAGCTGATTTCAGAATGCAGGGCCATAGGGGCATTCTGGAATACTGAAATAAAGGGTAAGACACAGAGTCATATATCAAGGGGAATTTGGAGGTTAAGGAATTGAAACTGTCAAGTACTAAGAAATATAGTGAATCTGTCTTCTGTGAGCCAGAAGCTAGAAGGACTAATTGGCTGATAATAGTGAACACTCCAGACCCCCAGGTCAGGAGACATATCAGAATGATGCAGTGAGATAAAAAGGGTTGAAAGACTAACACGATTGAGATTAGATTACATGATTAAAGCCTTCCCCACATTAATTGGGCAGCACCAGAAATACTTTCAATAAGAAGTACTATTATGGGCAATATGCTCTGGTTTACAGTTTGTCACAGTCAACTCCCACATGTTTTCCTTCACTAAACTAGATGAAATTTAAGTGATTGATTAGACAGTGACAAGAAGATCAAATTTCTACATTCTGAAGGTTGGTTAACAGGGAGCGCAGGTGGTCTGGTTATCCATCTGACTGTTTTTGACAGCAAATATCCAGCTTATGTACTCCATCCTACCATATATATATATAAATTGTCATGGGAGCCAAGCATTGTATACACTGATGCAAGCACAAGTTATTTGTGTACTTACTTGTATGGTAGGTCATGTGAAGAGCTGGAAAAAGCAACCTCTTGGGCATTAGAATTCCCCAGATCCCCCACTGGGGAAGGCCACTGTGAGAGCAATGGGCAAAGGTGTGTTCCTGTATGATGACATGTGAATAAGGATATATGCCTTACCCATGTGAGAAGAACTTTATAACAACATAAACAACCTAATTGTGCTAATGGAGTTGTATCCAAGATCACTTGGGTATGCAGATTTTTTTTCCCAGGGGAAGGTTTGCACACGAATTTATGCCAGTTGTTTATACAGCATGCTATATCTCATCTTCCAGCCTGGCACATAGGAGAGGAAGAGTGGGAAAGCAAGATCAACATGTGAAGCCTCATACATGTAGCAGGAAACAATGGGTTTCAGTTACTTCTAAATGTTTTCTGGTGGTGGTGGATGCTCCTGAGCATGCTTAGGAAGTCCCTTCTGATGTCTGGAAATGAAAGATAAACCTCAGTTACAGTCACTCCTGTTATCATCAGTTCCTCCCACATTTCATAAAGTAAATTAGGGAAGTGTGGGAATGGCAATATCAGAACATTAATGGGAAACTCATCTGGACCTGGTTTTAGAGAAACATTTCTTTAGAGTAAATCCCAAGGATTTTTGCAAGGGTTCTACAAGACAGCTCAAGAGGCTTGAGCCAGTTAAAAACCAAGGGAGTAGATCTACTACCACCAATTCCATATACTGCATGTATTGAAGAATGTAATGACAGAGTCATTTCAACATGTGGTCTATGGGTGAGCTAAACAATCCATGCACTCAGGTTATCAATGTCTGTGCCAATTTCTGATAATCCATATTTATTAGAAACACGATGAGTGGCTCAGCTATCTTCTACGATAAAAACCATAGAATCATAGAATAATAATAACAACAACAACAACAACAACAATAATAATAATAATAATAATAATAGTTTTATTTATATTGCCCCACCTCTCCCTTCGGATTGAGGCGGGTTTACGACCTGATAAAACCATAAATACAATCATAAAATGCAATACCATAAAATACAATACTTAAAGTACAATCACAATCCAGGAACAGTAAAAATTCAAAACATGCTACAGTGGTCAATTACAGGGAATCAGTCTGACAGATAACATGGTGTCTTAATTAGGATCAGGAGGGTATGCCTGCCGGAAGAGCTCCATCTTGACAGCCCTCCTGAAAGTGTCCAAGACGGTAGTTAAACGGATCTCTTCCGGCACGCTATTCCACAATTTAGGGGCAACAGCAGTGAAAATTCTTTGAGAGGTTATACACAGTCTGGTGGCTTGTATTTCCAGAAAGTTTTTTCCTGAAACTCTCAAAGTGGTGGGCGGATTGTGTAGGAAGAGGCATTCCCGCAAGTAACTTGGGCCCAAGCCATGTAGGGCTTTAAAGGTAATAACCAACACCTTGTACTGTAATAGAGTTGGAAGAGACCACAAGGGCCAACCAGTCCAACTCCCTGCCATGCAGGAAATCCAAATCAAAGCATCCCCGACAGATGGCCATCCAGCCTCTGTTTAAAGACCTCCAAGGAGGGAAATTCCACCACACTCCGAGGGAGTTTGTTCCACTGTCAGGAAGTTCCTCCTAATGTTGAGGTGGAATCTTTTTTCCTGGAGCTTGCACCCATTGTTCTGGGTCCTGTTCTCTGGAGCAGCAGAAAACAAGCTTGCTCCCTCTTCAATATGACATCCTTTCAAATATTTAAACAGAGCTATCACATCACCTCTTCACCTTCTCTTCTCCAGGTGCTTCCTGGGCTTTGATACTTATGTACATTATTTTCTATGTAAAGTAATATTAAAAATGTTGTCTAGAAATGATATAATTAAAGAATAATGTAATCATTCTCAATATTAATCATTTTGTGAAAAAAATTCATCCTAGGAAAAAAGTGAAGATTGATATAGAATTGGGAGAATATTTCCATTAATGTCAAAAAGAAAATAAAATAAATTCTTGACAGTATGAATAAAAGGACTGTTGGTGAATGCATTTTATGTTACCTTGAATACAGGCCTACACACAAAGAATCTTCATTCTTTATTCTAATGCCTGCTATACACTGAAAGATCCAGCATACTGAAAGATCAAGCACAGATTTTTAAATTACTGTACTTTATAAAGTGTAGGAAATATTAAGAGGTAGCCATGTTGGCTATGAAGCAAAATCCAAAACCCACAAAGACATGATACCTTTAGTGACCAGTCAAAATACATTGTGCAAACTTTCAAAGCGCCACTGGTTTTTTTCATCAGGAAAAGGTGTTAAAATCATACAGGAGAAGAAAGCTGACAATGGAAGAGTCACAGATCTGCATTTTGTATCAGATATTGTTTCTGATGTAGTCCAGTTGTTCTGGAGGGATCTCAATGCAAGTGATCCCTGAATATGTTTCCTGGGCTAAATCCATACTTTCAAAGTAGTTTTGTTCCAGTGCACAATATTCCGCCCCAGTTTGACCTGATTGATTTCACACTCACCCATTTTAATCTGAACTCAAATTGGCCTTGAAAGACACACATTTCTCCCACCTGCCACATTGGTACAAAAGGGCATTTCTACCATTGTCCACATATTCCATGATTGTAGGCCTGTGACTCTACCATTATCTCTTTTCTTCTCCTGTATGATATTTTAATATATTTTTAAAATATTAAAAGATATTAAATATCAGTCTGTTGTAAATTTTCAATTTTGTTGTAGTTTCTTTAACGTGTGAGACCATGAGAAGGCACTGAAATAGCTCTTTGGTTTTACAAATTGGAAATATTCCTTTTTTGCCTACAATTTCCACAATTTCTCAGCAGCATAGCCACTGGTATTAATAAAGTTGCTCCTAAAAGTTATGCCAATGTGGCCCTATTGGTATTTTGAACCATTGTAAATCAACAATTTATGTAATCCAGTAGCTGAGTGGAAATAATTTCAAAAAACCTTTGCATTCTTCTAGTGACAGAAGAAACTGACTTGAATAATTTACATTTAACATGATTAATACTGTTCGTCTGTACTATGTTACCTTCCACTCTCTGGTGGCATTTTATAACAAAACACCTCATATATTTATACAGTATTTCTAAAATCAAAGGCAGTTTCATTCCACCATTTGGCCTCAGTAAAATATTTTTTCCCGTTGAATAAACTAATCTTCCTGACAGCAAAGAATAAGCATTTTGGTTGTGTCTTTACCAATGAAAAACTGCAGCGTTCTTGTCATCAAGGGCAAAGATGGGATGTCAAAATATTTTCTCTTCCTGCTGTATGTTGAGGATTTATCATTCCAAGAAATGTATACCAGCACCACTTCAGACGTGCATATGCCATGCCAGAACTTGTGTGAGTTTTGTGTAATAGTAGTCAACAGCATAGACATTAATGTATGTGCAAAGTACATGCTTTCACTTTATTTTTAAGGCAGCACTAAAAAGGACCCTTTGGGTACAGCAGTCTGTAGACCTGGGTACAGCAGTCTGTAGACCCAGCTACCAGAAAGACACTTCATAGTTCACCTTTACATTATGATACATTGCTATGCATTTGCTCCTACAGGGATGCTAAGATTATTTTGGATCTTTCTATCATTTCCCACCAACATGAAAGCCTACAGTTACTGCTCTTTGACTTCATCAACACAGATGTTTTCATATATCATGAAACTTGTCCAAAGCCAAGGGAATCATTATCTAGATCTGTTTGCTGCAGTGTGTAATGAAGTGTCATGCCAGTATTGCATCATCTGCCGTACCTTTTATGTACTAAATGCCACCCATATTCACTATAACACAGATTTCAGCTCCAGTGGATGCAAATGTTTAACTGCCAATTCATAAATTAATGATCTTTACTTACACATTTTCCCCTGGGCAAATGAGAGGGCAAAATCATTCCTAGGATCTAAAAGAACATGGTAACTGTCTGTAACTGCCAGTACAAGCTTCACCAGATCTTAAATAATAGGCTTTCATTCCCATTACAATTGATATCTTTGGCATTTTTAATTTTCAAACTCCTTTACAATCATTATTATTCTGAGCCTCCTGTGAATCCAGTGAAGTCCATTCTGTGAAGACATTATTTTCCCATTTTAGAGTTGGCTAGAAGAGGCTAAACTATATTTGGTTTCTATAGGTGACACACAGTAGGAGTTGTCCAATACTGCATGGAAAGGCTGTTGCATGTCCAACAGGGCTTCTCCATCATCTCCTTCTTTAACACAGCCTTGCCCCCCTTCCTTCACTCTCTGGCCCAGAGAGTTCCTAAGCTCCAGGAGCAGCTTTCGAAGACACATGGTGACTACAGAGGAGAGGAGAAATGCTATCTCTTGCATTTTGCATGTTTTATATTATTTTAACTTGGACTATTTTAGATTTGTTATCTGCCTTGAGTCCCTATACTGGGAGGAATGTGGGATATAAATAAATATCATCATCATCATCATCATCATCATCATCATCATCATCATCATCATCTCCTCTTTTCACAGACAGAAGCTAGTCCATTGACAGGAGGGCCAAACTGGATACAACTCTAGGTCTCTCACTGAAATAGACACTGGGTGTCTTCAGAGTCCTACTCTCTCTACTCCCCTTCCCCAACTGTACTCTTTCCTTCCAAATTGTCTTTCTATGTAAAGAAAAGAATGTAATTCTGATTTTTTTAAAAAAAATATTTACACTTGTATTTTTTTTCAATTTAACAAGGACAACATAATAGCATGAAACATTCTTTTTGAAAAAAACCTGCAGATATGGCTTTTTCATAGTTCAGAATATGTTATTAGACCTTGCTTGCCCACAGATATAGATCTAGAGAAACATATATTATTTAAAGTGAGGTTGATGGCAATATATGTCTTTCCTCCCTGCTCAAAGCATCCTTGCAAAAGTATAGAGATTTCTAAGCACAGTCATTGATATAAATCTTTATAACTTTCCCCGTACACTGGCTTTGCATCTGGATGAGAGGTACAAATGCATGAACGTGGATGAGAGAATACTCTATCAAGTATTATGGATTTTTGAGTGTGTGGGATAAATTAAGATATTTACAAGTAAACATTCAGTATTCCGTTTGGCAGAAGAAGCAGACTTTTAAGATCATGATGAATGTACATATTGCATCAAAGAGAGCACCTTTAAAGAACACAATAATGAATAATGCATGCGCTTGTGTGCTGAGTTATGCAGGACTTTTTCTTTTTACAAGTATAGATGACCTTTCTGGATAGGTGTGATGGATATGTCCACAAACAAGGCATCAGGTCTCTGTCCTGATACTATGTTGTGAAGCCAGTGTGTACAAAAACATGGGGGATGATTGTACACAGGAAAATCTAGGAAAGGAGTCTCAGCTGGCAATGATAAAACTTGAACAGCACACATTGTAGATTACTTCCATTAATCTCTTTTTGATTGCTGAAGTATTTATATTGGGAATTCAGTTGAATATTTCATTCATGAGCTGCTGTGAGGATTTGATGGATTATTAGTTAATAGGAACTTTTAAAGTGCTAAGGCAGTACATGACCTTACCTAATTACTCACATTGTAAAATTGTTTATCTTTAATAACTGTTTTAATTGCTTTGAAAGTAGGTAGTGCATGTATCATATCTTAATATGTACTTGCTAGGCATTTGTGAAGCTGCTTATAATAATAATGTAACCTGCACAGCTGTATGTGCCCTGTCTCATAACAACAACAACATTCGTGCTTAGTTCTTATGTTTCAATTTCATTCCAAGGTTTCCTTGCAATATGTTCTTTTTGTATATGGGTGGGATATGGATGCCTCATAAAACTTACACTGTTGGTGGTCCATGTATATGGTGAGTCTTCATAAACTGAGAGCAAGGTTGCCAATTCAAGATCATGCCATATCCTTAGACTGTGGGACCAAAAACCTGAGAGCTAGGCCTTTGGCATTGTCGTTAAGAGTACCACCCGAAGTTGTTCTCAGCTTAGCTTACCATTCAAATAGAGGGAGGGAGGGAAGGAGAACATATTTTCATGTTTGGAAATGTGTCCAGATCAAGGGGAAATGAAGGGATTATTAGGGAAATGGGATAAGGAGCATTTTTTAATCTTGCTTCGTTGCTTCTAGACAGAAAGGGGATATTGAGCAGAGTGAAGGGTCATCACTGGACTACAATGACTAGGAAGGAAAGAGAGAGTTTAAAAGCATCAAGACCTCCCCCCATCCAGTCCAGACAGTCTTTGCAAGTTGCAGCAACAAATCAATTAAGCCTTGCAAAATGAAGCAAACTACTGCTATATTAGCTGAATTGCACATAACTCTTTCCTCTTGCCCAGAGCTGAGCCCACCAGAACCAGAAATTTTGCTCCCTCATCTCCTGCCTGAAAATGACTCAGGGCCTGGAAACTCTAACTGGGGAGGTTTTCCATTTACACTTTTTCATCTCAGTGAACACCCTACCCTGTAAGAAAATAATGGCATGGGAGAATGGCAAGGGCAAGTAGGACACTGCCCTCCCTCATATGCAGGACATACCCAACCAGCCCACTCTTGCAATACCTCCCTGTGATGATATTGTTTGTTAGGTTACAGGAAAACATCCCCCCCTTTAAAGGTGCAGGCAGGTCTTCTAAGACAGAAATATTCTCTGTCCCCAAGCAGTGGGCCCAATGAATAGATTCTTTTGGAATAATTGGCCAGTTGGAGACTAAGAAAGGGCTCACAGACCTTCATCCATGTCACTCAGTTAGTTTGCATGTGCCTGGAGTAGGTGAACTCGTTGGCTTATGCAACTTTATCTTCAGGTTTTCATTGATGCTTGCAAGAGACCTCTGAACACTGATTAATGTGAGGAGATTTGACATTGGCTTTGATTTATATTACCGAGGAATTGAGAGATGAGGACAAAAGAAAATCAGCCTTGAAGAAGAAGTCTGTTTCATTTCATTTATTTTACATGATGATCTACACATGCTCAGAACAGCAGCATACTAGAAGCAATTTTCTGTCCTGGAGCATTGCAATGGGCTCCATCATGTTTTGTCTTTTTATTTTATTTTTGAGCATAGTTAACAGCAGACAGGAGTGTGGGAATGAGTATATGTATTCATATTACTACTGATATTCTTAAAGAACATGAGAAGCAGCATAGAGGGGGGTAATAGAACAGAAATAAGAGAGATATTGGGATAGTTGACATGCTTTGCAGGGTCAATTTCTGTTGTATAGCCCAAGCTCAGATGTTATGCTGTGCTGAGGAGGTCTCAGGGGGCTGTGGGAAAAGGGTGAGACAGTTGAAAGAAAGTTCTGCCATTTTGTTTCGTACTACATCTGTATTTATTGAGAAATGTAGCTACACACTATGCATTATTTGTATTGGGCAGTTTAGAGTTGAGTCTTTATTAGGGATATCAATAGGCTTGAAAGAGTGTTGATGCAAGGTGAGGTACAAGCATGTGAAATAGCAATCCTGTTGTCAGAAAGCTTGGAGATGTTGGTCAATATACTATATTTAAACTATATTAGCTACTTAGAGCCGATACAGACTTGCACTAAAAGCCACCTTCTAGGTGGTGTGGGTGGGTGGCATATGCATAACACATGTCCTGATGCTGCCCCAACACTGCTCAAAACTGACCCGTCTGCCCACACATGGGCTGGCTTCATAGCATTTAGATGCTCCATGCCATTTGAGTGTTTCAAAGCCATGGCAGCAGCAGAAAGGGCACCTTTTTGCTGGCTCAGAAAAGAGTGGCATTTTGCAATCTCTTTTGGAGCCAGCAAATAGCTAGATGGGACCTCAGCATGCAGCTGCTGTGGCCCTGATCTGGCTCTCTCAGGGGCTTTGTCACGCCACACCTTTGGGGCCATCTGTTTCATGCCTTAGTTAAGCTGTTGTTGTCCTGCCTTTTTCCCAGTTTAGAATTCTTTTTTTTTTTAAGTTAAAAATTCAAAAACTATGAAAGTTGAAAAGTGATTAAACTATCAAAAACTATTGAACACATTAAAAAATAGTTTCAAAAATGAGTAACATCTCCAGGCCCACCCACCCCCAAATTTGATGGAAATGTCAGTCACTCATGCTCCAATTGCTGGTATAATGGATTTTCTTCTCTGCATGCAGCTGATGCCCAGTAAAGTCAATCATGAAGAGGGAGTTGTAATTGTGGCAATAGTGTCACAGTCATGACTAAGTAGTTCTTGTGAATATGACACAGTTTTGTATGAGTCTAGGTTCCATATTCACAATCATTACTTAACCACAATTGTTACACTATTGCTATGATTGTAACTACTCATCCCCACCATTTTACCAGACATCAGTTGCATGGGAGAAGGACATCTATTCTGTGATTGGAGCATGAGTGAATAACATTTTGGTCAGGTTTGGAGGAGTCAGGCCAGGAGAGGTTACTTAGTTATGCATACTACACCAGCTAAGTAGTCTGTATCAGCTACTTAGGGGCAAAATAATACAGTAAAAAAAGGCGGCTTTCCACTGGACTGGGGCCATGGTGTTCAGACAGCAGCACACCACCAGTCTGCCAGGAAGTTGTACAGCCGGCCACACATGTGGTGAATCCATGGCATTTCGGTGGCACAGCATTTACACATGCTGGCCCAAAGAAATGCTGGAAAAAAACCTGCTGTGGTGGCTAAGGCACCCTTTCCCCAGCACAAAAAGGAGTGGTTTTCTGCCACTCATTTTTGTGCAGGAAAAGGCCATGTTGGGGGCATGGCATGTGGTTGCCACAGCCCCAACCCGACAAGCAAAGGGGTGGCCAGAAGCTGCTCCGTTGGGATGGTATGCCGGCACGCATACACCATGACCCCACGCTGCCCTTACGTCTGCGTATAACACCAGTCTGTACAGGCTCACAATCACAATGGCCATTATATTTCACAAAAGGGAAAAAGCTCTATATTTACTGTAGCTGTACATCCATATCCATCACTATTTGCCAAGCATTTTTCTTGCTACATTTAAGATACTAATGATTTTAATGCAAAATTGAACAGCTTAATGGTCTGAACATATTTAATGAAACCATTCTAATTGGAACTCTTACACTGTGTGTCCACATTGGTATCCTCCTTCATGGGAGAAAAGCACAGTATTAGGACTACTTCAAAAATAAAATCATCATAAAAAACACAATTTCACTAAAACATAGTGGACAAACTTTGAAAAATGCATTATTTGTTTTCAAAGACAACTGATATGACACCATTTGACATCTACAAGACAGGTGGGATTTAAGATTACTTAAACAGGTGAACCATACAGGTGATGCTTACTATGCACCAGTATCTATGCACAAAGATATTCCAATAATTCTCAATAAATTTCTGCCCTTAGTCCACCATCATGGTATTAAAGAGAATGGCAGATCTACAGAAAATTCACATTTTCCTTCCTTCCTTCCTTCCTTCCTTCCTTCCTTCCTTCCTTCCTTCTCTCTCTTTATATGATTCTGTGAAAATGAAGAACTTTCATTGTGATAGATGGAAAGCCAGAGGGAGATACAGGAGGTGTACACTAACCTTCAATTATCTCTAATGAATGAAGTACTGCCTGGGCAGTTTGGGAATATGGGATTCTACTAGGATCTATGGATACCCCTCCTCTTTATTTCATTATTCCGTGCAGGAATGAAAAATTCACCCCAAAATCAAAATAAAAATTGTCTACTAGATGAGATTACATGAGGTTTTTTTTTAATGAATTTCCATTGATTTTTGAATCACAATGTTGTTTACCCAAAACTCTTGGTTTTTACACAGAGACAACATTTCTGAACAGAAAATAATGCATTATGTGTAAAATATGTTTTCCATACAAGTCATTTTTCTTGAAAGTCAATATGTTTTGCACAAAGACATATCCATCCATCTCCTCCTTGTTCAGCCCTTGTACATGCACTAGAAACAAACCCCATGATATAAAGAAGCTCATTGGTTCTCTTTCCCTCATTCCATTCCTGTAGCTGTGTTCAGGTTAAGATTCAAACTACTGTGATAGTGAATTTTTTTTAACTTGTTTGAGTTAGAAGCCTGAAAGTCCAGAGTTTTCAACTGCATTGGAAGACTATTCAAGTACTATATACACTTGACTATAAGTCAGTGTCATGTATAATTTGACAGCAAGTTTTGTGGCCAAAGGTATGGATAAGTCAAGGGTAACACTTTGAGGCTCCTCAGGTCCATGGTGGCTCTTCAGCATTTCCCCGGCAGTGGATAGAGGCTGGTTCTCTGCTGCAGTGAGGAAACACCAAAGAGTCCTGGTTGCAGCCATTTCTCCCCTGGGGTGGGGTTAAAGATTTGCAGGCACCCTCTGCCTCTTGAGTCCTGCCAAGAAGCCTACTAAATGTACTCTCCCTGAAATGGAAGCTCTTTACTGCTGGCCTATCCACAGTTGTCTGCTGACTTGTCAGTTGGGGGAGAGCCAAATGTAAAAGGAGCTAAGGCAGGAAGGGAGAGAAAGTGTGTGTATGTGTGGGTGTGGGTGTGCATGCTGGACTAGGGAAAGTGAGGAGGAAGGTATATGTGTGTGTTTGTGACTGGATCAGCTGTTGGTTCCATAGAAATAAAAATTGCCCTGCACTTTCTTTGCTTCCAGCAGCTCATTCTCAGGCATGGAGGGAAAGTGGGAAGGAGGTGTGTGTGTAAATTCGAAGGCTTTCATGGCCGGCATCCATGGTTTTTTGTGGGTTTTTTGAGCTATGTGGCCATGTTCTAGCAGAGTTTCTTTCTGACATTTTGCCAGCATCTGTGGCTGGCATCTTCAGAGAACGCTTGCCTGGAAAAAGTGGGTCTATATATACTGTGTGAGCCTGGGAATGCAGGAGTGATTTGCATGTGTATTGTTCTGTGCTGATGGCTGGCCTCAGGCTGGGAGGCTAATGCAAAAGAGGATTAATGTCTGCTAATTGGTGATCAGATGCTGGCGAAACGTCAGAAAGAAACTCTGCTAGAACATGGCCACATAGCCCGAAAAACCCACAAAAAAACTAGAGGTCTATGTGTGTTTGTGTTTGTCACTGAATGAACTGCCATAATTGCCTTTGCCATATTGACCCATATATACATCAATCCAGAATTTTGGGGTCAATTTTTGGGCATAGATTTCTAGACTTATAGACAAGTATATATGGTAGAACATCTCCTCATTGTAGATGTTCAACCAGTGTGCATGTATGGAGGGTTGTGGAAATTGCAATGTGAATGGAGGAGGGGGAGGGAGAGACTTGTAGCAACTATCTTCAGATTGACTATCTTCAATTTGGAGTGATGGTAATCACATATGTGTGGGTAAATAAATGAATAAGACTTCAGTCTGTGCTAAAAAAAACCTACAAATTCCATGTGTAGTTGCTTTTCCTCCTCACATTTTAATAAAACACATACAAAATATGCAGTTGCAGATCAACACGAGCAATTACTACTCATTAATGGCTGAGATTACTGCTAATCTTCAGCAATTTGTATAATTTCAGTTACCCCCAGCAGTGGTAAAATGTCAACCATTAAAACAGCAACAGAATTTCCAAAGGAAAGGAATGACGTGTGCAGCAGCATCTCTCTCTCTCTTTCTCTTTCCTTAATCGGATTTATTTGGTAAAAAGGAAGATGCAGTGCTTTGAAGTGTTAGCAATGTATATTTTTGCACCTTCTCTGCACCTCTTGTCAGTGTGAAATAATGTGAATAGGATTTTGTGAGGAGACAATAGTTGGCATAGATATCCTGAAAAATAATTTACAGCTCAGTATGATCCTTCAGACTAGGACATGATAGTAGGAATCTGAATTTTAAGAAATGACACCAGGACTATAGGCCATTGGGAAAAAGATAATTTCAAAACAGGAAACCAAGACTGGAAATGTTTCTGGAAATGACAATGTATATGCCATTTTGTTCAAGAGTCCTCAGTAAGGTTTATTCATTCTCCCTGAACTCATGATAAAAATTGGGTGGTGGAAAACTTCCTTACTTAGCCAGACTGAACAAAATAGGTTGTATTTCCTATTGAGAAATGATGTAGAATGAATTGTGCTCTCATTTCTGTAGATGTATTTTCATGACTTATTACAGTAATTTCTTTTTTAACGTTGGTTGTCGAATGGCTATTACTTTTAAAAGGAAATATCAGGTGACAGCTTAACTTTTTGATGACTAGTGAAAATCATTCTGTAAGGACCTTCTTAAATAACTTATTTTGTTGCTACAAGTCTAATGTCTTTCTATACACAATTTGCATATGAAGCCTGTGAACATAGACAACCATAACCAGAACTTGGAAGCATTGCCTTTTTGGACTCCTTCTTGCAGAATTCCCACAGCCAACATTGGCAAAAGCCTGCAAAACTAACTTTCCTGGTTTTCTGAAAAAAATATATCTGATTTTGCTGTAGATCTGAATTCTAAAAATGTCTTATCATGGATGCAATACACTTCTTTCACACACAAGTGAAACAGACTTTATCTCCTGATCTTAAATTACAAGGCAAAGAGATTGTGCAGCAGCTAAAACTCCTGATTTTTGTAATATTCATTGCCTTCTTGACTGCTTTGCCCTTAACCCTGCACTATAATTATTAGTTCAGTGATAATATTGAAAAGAAGTGAAATAGGTTTTTGGTGTCCCTTAGAGGCTTGCTGAAAAGTCCAGGGGATTTGTATTTGCTGTGTTTGCCCTGTATCCTTGGCGGGATACAAACCGCCATATAGTACGTCTTCTATACGTACTAGGGTTAGGAAGGGGCGGTGCTTCCGCACCCCCCTAACCCTAGTACGTATAGAATACATACAACATGGCGGCGCCCCTTCCACATGGGGGCCGCCATGTTTACGTACTGGACGCATAGCGTCCAGACGTGTTGCGGCACCTATGATGTTGTGAATGCGCCAGCGGCGCCTCGCGACGTCATAAAGGCGCCGCAAAAAGAAGCTCCGAAATGGAGCTTCTTTTTTGCTCCGTGCGGGAGCCGCGCGGTTTGGCTGCTGCGGCTCCCGCGCGGAACAAATGGCCTGTATCCCGCCCTTATTTCCTGAAAGAAGCTGGTCACATACACCTGTGGCTAGTTATCATGGGTATTGCTGGTGTTAGCCCTTAGTTACTTGAGACATGTGTAAGAAATATGTCAACACTAATTATTTTGAGGGCAGGAGACAGACAATTCATTTATTTTAATGAGAATTGCTATAGTGCAGTGATGGCAAACCTTTTAGAGACTGAGTCTGAAAGTCAAAGGCGTTCCTCCACCAATATTTTTTTTTGGGGGGGGGGGGGAACAGGACTTCCTGGGGGTGGGACTTCTGCCTTCTGGGGGTAGGACGTCCAGGAGTGGGACTTTCCTATAAACAGCTGGGGGCCTAGGAAGATGGGGGGAAGGAGAGGAACAGGCACACTCTCAGAAATGGCTTTGCATGCCAGAGAGGGGCTATAGGTTCACCACCATTGCTATAGTGTGTGTCTGCATCTTTGCCTGTGCTTGTATAAGGAATATACATATGGACATCCTTTTTCAAAATTATTGTAAATCTTGTCAAGATATAGTCAGAATGTTTTTGTATAATCCTGGTCACATTCTACAACAGATGGCAGCCATTTGTTAGTGGTGTGGGGAGAGGTCAATATCTGTTGATTGTTCCACCATCTTTGCAGCTGTTTCAATTTCCCTAGAGGATTGGAGTTCATTCTGGAATACAAATGGAGGAAACATGAGAGGCTGCATATAACTGGATATCAGCTCCATCTCTGTTCTGCTGCTAAATGACATATGACAGTGGATGGTCAATCTTAGGCATTTATCAGATGAGGTTTCTTCGGCTCAGATCTGGGGCTTTTGCGGATTGGGCCATTCGCATTGACATGATAACGAGAATGTATTTTCATACCTGGTTGCTTTACATGTGAGCCCCTTCCATGGGACTTGCGAACTGAATCCTTATCGGCTCCTCATTTTGGCGCGATTTGGCGAGTTCACTAAATAAGTGGATTGACGCAATTCGCATTGGGGCTCTGTTTGATCTCACTGCAAATTGGTCTGGTGTGGAATCACAATCCTGAACACGATCGCAAGACCCCCAGGTTGCAAATCTCCTATGATGCCCTGCTGCAATTTGCCCCATTTACTTCCAATGGCTCTTTTTGCTTTCAGGGCAACCGGGGCTCCATTGGAGCTCTCTCTCTGCTTCCCCCCTCTTCCCCGATGCAACTTTGGCAGAGCAGCCAGGCTAGCAGCGCCTTTTCCCCTCTCTGCCTCTCTCTCTCTCACACACATATATCCCTGGCAGCCAAGTTCAAAGGGATCCTGTGTCAGAGCCCCATCCATTTCATCCTCATGTACATCTATCCTCCTGTCAATCTCCGCATCTATCTCATACATGCACACACACAGAGACACACACACACACATATCCCTGGCAGCCAAGTTCCTTAGAGACAGTAGCAAAAGCTGTATCAATTTGCCAATTTACATAATTGGAAAGAGAAGCTTTACATTCGATTGGTAACATTCATTCACAATCCAGCAGTCATTCCAAAGGAATAATAGGCTGCCCCTCAGAGACAGTAGCAAAAGCTGTATCAATTTGCCAAGTTGCTACATTACATTCGATTGGTAACATTCATTCGCAATCCAGCAGTCATTCCAAAGGAAAGAATATGCACATAGATGGAGAAAAATAATTTTAAAAAAATTAAAATCAAAGGGAAAAGGTCCCTGATGGATAGAAGAGGCTTGTCTTGCTCTCCCCCCTCCACCTGCAACCAACAAGAACTTGGTTGCATCTGCACTGCAGAAATAATGCAGCTTGATGCCACTTTAACTGTCATGATTCTATAACAAGGAATTCTGGGATTTGTAGTTTTATGAGATATTTAGCCTTTCCTCTGAGAAAGACTCTGGTGCCAAACAAACTACAAATCCCAGGATTCCATAGCATTGAGCCATGGAAGTTGAAGTTGTGTCAAATTGCATTATTTCTGCAGTGCAGATGCAGCCCTTGTCACAAACCCAAACATTAACTCTTCCCACTCATCTACTCAGGAAATGTCATCACAGGATCTAATCACATCACCCACAATATCAGAGGTACTTTCACTCAGTTATTCTCAAAGGTTCTATGAGATCCCATTGAAAGATGTCTAACAGAACAACAAATTTAGCCTCCTCCAAATATTCTCCCAAGACAGATAATCTCATGAATGATCAAAATAGTGTCTGTTTCCAAACCAGGCCTCAAGGCAGAATGAAATGATTGTAGACAATAAATTTCATCCAAGAGGAGCTCAGATATGCCCAAGTCCCCCTGACATTTATAAAACCTGTATATAATTAAGCCTGCTCATTTAAATTTGCTCACTCATGCTGTTTATTCTTTTTGCTGCCACAGACTAACATGGTTATACTATTGGAAAGATATTGCTAAATATCAGTAAAAGATATTGAACACAAATTATTAAAAATATTCCAATATAGTATACTCTACATAACTCCCATTCATATTTACAACCTGTTCATATAGCCTGTTTATATGGCATTTCCTGATGGCATTTCAATCAGAAGTCTGAGAAGACCTGATACAGCTTCTGTTAGAAACTGTAGGAACTCTGTATTTCTTTACGCTGTCATAGATTCCCATGCCGTAGTGAATCTTAGCTCCCCATGTCCTCTCGACCTAACAGGAATAGACAGATTGTGAAGGAAAAAACAAATTCATTCTCTCCTGTATATGTGAAAAAGCAGCTTTTGCTTACAGTGGTCTTATCATGAGTTATAGTACAGAGATACTGCTATTCTGTTTGAAAAGGGTCTTGTCAAACAGAGTTTTGAGAATCCTAAAATAGCCATCTTTGGGTCCTCAGATTACAGACCACATCACCCACAGCAAAAACTCTCCTAGTTGTGCATCTGGAGTCTCAAGGTTGGAACAATCTGGTTTAAATAGTTTTATCTAATTATTTTGCTCAGGGTGTTTGTGTTTGCCAGCTAATTGATCCAGTTTGGTATGCAACAAAGAACAATAAGCAATATGATAGTGTGTAAATGAGAGTGAGTGCTTATGTATGTGTTTGGATGACCACATTATCCTTATTTCATTTAAATAAAAGGTGAAAATACCACGGGGATGGATAAAGGATTCCATGTATGTACATTTAAGTAGTACATGCATGTACAGTTTGTGACCATGAGTAAGTGGTAGATCCGTATACGAATAGAGTAACGCTTCCTGTTCTTCATCTGCAATGTAAATAACACTAGGATTTTAAAACCTGCCAAACCTAACACACATCTACAGTTTTACCCATATCTGATCTTGTGATATGTAAGGAATTCTCCTAACTCTCAGCTGCAGAAAAGATTTAACCTAATAATGGGAAAATGCAATACTTAAATTGCCACCTTTAGTGGTGGCTAGAATTCATATAGAATTTCAAGATTATTATACCCTTTCACCAGTTGTTTTGACAAAGTGATTTCAAGGCCTATGATTTACTTAGGGATTTTGCACTGTAATGAGTCAGCTAATAAATGCCTGAAAACTTTTTTGTGTGGTTTATCAAAGCCATGGGTCAATTTAAGAGCCTGCCTAGGTTTTTGTGCCATTGTGGTTTGAAAACCTCTTCCAAGCAGTTAGACAAGCTATCCATTTTTCTTTCAGCTTATACAGACATTCTTTGAAGGTATTTTTCCAAAGGAACTGGGGCCTAAGGAAGGATGAAGTTTCTAATGTCAACTCTCTTTTAGACTTTAACAAAAAGGGGGGGGGGGGTTGTCCAGCATCCATTATTGTATTGCTGTACATTGATGGGGGTGGGAAAACATCCAGCTATTCATCCCTGTTCCTTATGCATGAGCAGGGGTTCAAATACCACTGTGGTTATGCATTCTTTGCACCAACCAAGTAAATCTATGGCATCTGACCACCTCAGTTACAGAGGCAGGGACTCTACAGCTGTCCAGCTCTGATTGGACTTCATCTTCCATCAGCATAAGCAAGCATGTCCAATAGTCAGGGGTGATTTGTATTCCAATAAGATGTGAAGAGTTTCATAGGCCTATTCTCTGCGTTTCATTTATAGCCTTATAGTCTTTCTTTCTTTCTTTCTTTCTTTCTTTTTAAATGTTTCATTTATAGCCTGTTCTTTAAGGTGTAACATATTGAGTTGCCATATAGCCTTCAGTTGAACCATTAAATGGACCCAGAGCTGCTCAGCAAATTTGGCATGTTGATGTTAAAATCTAGATGAAGGGCAGGGTATACATGGCCTGTGGAACACATATAGCTTTCAGAACTCCTAGTTTGGCCTCAACACTCCAGCCATTCAGATTTATTATGGATTTGCATCAATTAAAAAAAATGGCTGAAAAGCAAACCTGTATACTCCAGGAGGTTTGGGCATTTTATGCCTCCAAGGCCAATTTCCCCTAAAACAGATGTGACTTCTGGCCATTTACTGGTTGAGAAAAAAGCCTCAAAGCAGTGAACTCCTGGGATATGGGGGAAAAGCTCCCACAGCCCCTAGAGTGTGTGTTGGAATGGGAAATAATTTTCTATTAGAATCATTTTTAAAAAGTGAAACTCTTTTCTGGAAGAGGCAATGGGGAAGCTGGTCCTAGGGAAGTTATCCATGCTTGGTTTATACCATAAGCCTAGGATATGTTTTGTTCTATAGAGACAATATATGCACTGAATGTGTGGGACTGTGGGAGTAGCCTGACTTCACAGCAATCAGTATGTTTTGTGTTCAGGTGAAAGTTAGCCTTTGTGCATACAGCTTGTCCTTGTGAGTAATGAACATGGTTGGCCAGGGTTCATGCGCATGTAGAGGAGCTGTATGCATTGGACAAGAGGGTATGTTTGCATTGTAGAACAGAGCTTGGAAAAAATTCATATTGGGACTAGAGATCCCAGATTCCTCCAGAGAGAATGGCTGGATGATTTGCCTGGATGATTTGGGGAAGTATCCACAGAATGTTCTTTTTCAGGCTTTGTTTTGGGATATGCATTGTTCCCAACTCATGTGTGGAGTACATATAATATTTTGAGAGTATCTTTGTATCTTATCAAAGGGAAGTCTGTCTCCAGAAAGAGATAAGGTTGCACATTTGTTAGGGTCTCAGTCTCATCAGTTTGCGTGGAATATAACAAAATCATAGATATTATGATTTCAGCTTGTACACTGCACCTCCTTCAACATACAGGGTTCCTGAAGACCGCTTGCCCAAAGGCCCACAAAATTCTAAAAGCAGCACAAACCAAAGGCAAGTTTAACATCACCCCTTTCCTGATATCCCAAAGCACTGAAGAATTAATGTTGCTTTCCTGACTGAAATAAGATCTGGAAAAATGCCTCTTTAGCCAAGGTTAAGCAAAGGTTGTGATATTACAAATTGGAACTAAATAGGGGACTGATGTTGAGAAACTGGAACCTTGTTAGCTAGACTAATAATGAATCAAGTCTTTGAGACAAAGGGTCCCTAAAGGTGAGCAAGTGGGAGCTTGAATACAAATGACCACATTATTATTAACATGTCCATTCATGAAAGCTGGTTTGTAATGCATATTAGAAACTCAGAGGATATGAACCAAGGCATATATAGCTGAAGGATACATGCAGCATTGTATTTCTCTGGCTGAATTTGTAATTGTAAACATAACTAAAAACACACAGAGACAATTTTAGTTTTTAAAAAGACGTTCTATTTCCTTTTTATTTTTTAGTAGCTTGCTTCTCTCGTGTATCAAATATAGTGCAGAAAGGGAGAGAAGGAACAATCAATACCTGGATGTGTAGAGCATTTCCCTTACATTGCACTAATGAATAGCTAATATGAATAGAATATTGTAAAGAAACTATAGTTTCAGTCATCTGGGGGGCCCTATACTCCAGGAATTGTTGAAAGAGAGAATACCTAATACTCTCCATTCCCTCAGTGTGGTTTGGTTTCCTGAGTGCTGGCTGTTTGTTTTTCCTGATAGGAATTTCAGTTCACAAGAATAAAATGTAAATTTATCTCCCTCACCCTGTTTCCCACAGTGTTCAAAGTCATGGGCCAAATGCTTACCTAGTTTCAACTTTCCATCCGTGCAAAGTGGAAACGCCGTATAAGAGGTCCCCCGCCCCTTGAGAGGATTCTTGTTTGGAGGACAAATACAGAGACATGGAGGATCAGTCGCTGCTGCTGTGTACCTTCAAGACATTTCCAACTTATGGCAACCCTATGGCAAACCTATCATGGGGTTTTCTTGACAAGTTTCTTCAGAGGGGGGTTGTCATTGCCATCCTCTGGGGCTGAGAGAGTGTGGCTTGCCCAAGGTCACCCAGTGTACTTACATGGCCAAGATGGGATTTGAACCCTTATCTCCAGAGTCATAGTCCAATGCTCAAACAACAACATCAAACTGATCAGTAAGCCAGGTTTATTATGCATGCATACAGGTGGAGCTTACACCAAGCAGCTACAAAGAGGGAGCAGTTGCAGGCTCCCTATGTACATGGAACTTTCTAGAACCTTCCACCAGAACCTTCCACCAGAACCTTCCAGTGTCTGTCAATCACAAACACGGTACATTCAAGGCAGGCAGATTGGTCTTAAGGTCTGCCCAACAGCAACAGCAACATAAGGATTCTCATCATTTTCTAAATTATTTTAACCCTTTCTAGCCTAAGCATTACTTTAAATATTTGGAATGCTGCCCTCAAAAATTCATTGTGTACACTATACATTTTAACACCTTTTTGGACTAAAACTCCCATGATCACCAGCCAGTATGGCCACTAGGCAGACAGTGAGATTCTGGGAGCTGGAATTCTGGTGTGCATGAAAGCTGAGATCTAAAAATCATATGTGCCCACAACATATACTGTATACATATGTGCTAACCACATGTCTCACTACAAGGCACAACATGACATTTTGCAAACAAATATGTCCATTTTTAATATATCCATAGTACCCTATCTGAATCATTTGGATAGGTGTTCAGCATTTGCCAGGTCAGCTCTGCACCTACGATTAGCTGTTTTTATTGAACTGGCATAGACAGTATTCATAGTTTTAACTTGTGTTATATGAGTCTCTTTCAGTGAAATAATGCACCTCTTTTGTACATGCAGAATACAGAATATGGAATAGGTTCCCATTGCTCTTAATGACAGTGGAAGAAAAGAAGTCTTGTTCAACATTAAGGCAGGTTGTTAACTCTTCAGCAAGACGCAGCTCGACTTGTGCAAGACATGGTAGTCTTTTTTGTGACATAATGGTTGTCACACAAATAAAATTTGCAGCTGTATTTTACATTTCTTTGCTTTTGTGAGCAAGTCTACTTAGCAACATGATATATGTTTTTTAAAAAAACAATTCCAGGAAATAGGCAGTGTTTTATTTTGATGAGGCCCTTTATTCCTTAAATCCCTTAAAATCTGCTTTGGCTTATTGGCTAATTCATAGAGTTGCTTTCTTTTTTCATTGAGGCCTGCGGAATAGCCTCTAGCAGCCTCAGGGTGGATCTTTCAACTTCCTGAACTTGATATTCTGCCCCAGGCCTACTTGTACCCCTCTATTTTTGCCTCTCTCACCTGTTGTGCATTTCCATACTGTTTAATAAGTGGCAGCTGATGAAATGAAAGTTAAAAATGGCAAGAAAGAAAGAAAGAAAGAAAGACACCTATGTATCTATGTATTATACTCAAAATTATGGTAACAGCAATGTTGTCCTCTGTATCTATAAGAAGCAAACATTTAAAGGAGATGGTCTTCTCCTTATGGATGTCAAAGTTATAACCTCTTAGGGATGCTATTTGTCATTGATTTTATTTTCAAAAGAAGGCACCAAGTAGTTTTAGCCATTTTCTTCAGTGTTTTCAACCTCACTTCGGGCTGAAAGACAATTTCCAGGTCAGGACTTATTCTGCATAAAATTAATGTGGCTTATGCATCAGAAATCTATTTTTGCACAGGAAATGTGCACAGAATGAAGTTTCCTTTGCCGAAAATGCTGTTTTCTGTGGAAAAAAATGTGGTTTTTGTGGAGAATATTATTTTCTGGACAGAAAAATCTGTTTTCTGTAGAAAATGGTGTGTCTGCAATACAAATAGGCATGAATTTTGCACACAATAAGTCCCAAACTGTGAAGATTCTCATTAATACAGGATTCTTCTCATCAGGGTTTTTCAACACTTGAGTAAGACATTCCTTGACACCCCCCCCCAATATTTTGAATATTATTTCCATAGCTGTTCAGCCAGTATTGTGCCTAAAGTGGAGATATTAAATATATTAAATGGACAGGTATAGTGCCTTGGGAGGAAAATGAGGGTTTTGTTCCACAAATAAGAATTCTTACCCCCTCTCAATGAAATTTCCCATCAGTTCTCACATTGCTAGCATGGCAGTACCTCCAAACTTCAGTTGACTATTTAGAAATGCAGTTTAGGCATCCAAAACAAAGGGGCAGGCAAAAGTTACCAAGGGAAGGTGATCACAACAAATAAGAGAATCCTAGGTGAAAAATTGTCAGTATCTTACCCTCTGCAATGTTAGTAATTAGGTGACTGAAGGAAAATTTTATGGGGGGGGAGAAGGAGAATGCTTGCTTCACCTATGATTAAACATGGCTGGGTAACATCAAATTCTTTAACTTATTGTCTGTGCTTTGTCCTGAAGTCCTCAGATGCATCTATCTATCTATCTATCTATCTATCTATCTATCTATCTATCTATCTATCAGAAAATATCACACTGAGCTGAAGTATTTCAATTTGTAACTTATTCATGGCTGTGCTTTCACCTGTTTCAAAATTTTTGAAACCATGCATCATGAATAGGTTTGCTAGCTTAGCCCTATAACAAATCTGAAAGCTTAGCCTTATAATATGTACAATGATGTTGTCAGTATTCTTCTCCTTTTCCTGTGGATTATTAGAATATGAATTTCTACTGACACAATTACATTGGTTTAATGATCTAATACCATCACTGCTGCGATTCTGATAAACTGACTAATTCAAACTCCGAAGGTTCTGCTTTACTGAACATTAGTTTAAATGTGAATCTAGTTAGCTTCCTATGGACTTTCATTTTACATTTTACATATGCGTTATCAGAGAAGACTTGACATTCACTATCTTATTAGTTATCAACAGGATCTCCTTGGTGTTTATTCAGGATAACTGGAAATTAGATAGCGCTATAAATGCAGTGGAATATCTAGTTTAGGACACATGCATATTTATGAGAATTTCTAACATTTTGGTTCAATAAAAGTATGACTAACTCCTGTGATTGCCTCTGTCGCATGCATTCAGTGTTTTTGCTTAGTGGTGCTGGATACATTGGACACAATCTAATGCAGAGCTAAATGCAGCTTGCTGCACTAAGAATGTAGTTGCATACCATCCTTTGGCCCTTCTCTTCATCTTGTCTTACAGCTGTCTCTCAGTGGATGCGGTATCAACGCTTGAAACTCAATATGTCCAAAATGGAGCTTCTCCTTTTCCACCTAAGTCTACTCTTCAGTACTCCTTTTCTGTTTCTGTTGATGACATTTCTATTCGACCAGTTCAGCAAACCCATAGTCTTGGTTTTATTTTTGATTCTTCTCTGTCATGTATCCCCCAGATCCAGACAACAGCTAACACATGTAATAATAATAATAATAACAATAATAATAATAATAATAATAATAATAATAGGGTTCTTTTTATACAATATTGCCAAAATCCGACCATATATCTCTGCCTCTACTGCCAAGATTCTGCTCCATGCCCTAGTGGTATCACAACTTGATTTCTGTAACATCCTTCTGGTTGGGCTTCCTCTTTCTCACCTCCATCATTTAATTTCTGTCCAGCATTCAGCTGTACACATTATTACATCCGCCCACTGCTCCAACCATATCTCTCCTTTATTGTCATCCCTTCACTGGTTGCCCCTCCCTTTCCATATTCAGTATAAGCTCCTGTTGTTGACTTCTAAAGCCCTACATGGGCTGGCCCCTCCTTATTTATCAGACCTTCTTTCTTCTCACCTTCCTGCTCGGGCCCTCCATTCTGGTAGTCAATGACTGCTGTCTCAGCCCAGGATTTTCTCTGCCCCGTCTTGGCTTCGTTCCTTTTCACTTGCTGCCCCTCACTCCTGGAACCTCCTTCCCCTGCAAACATGAGTCATCACTTCTTTAACTAGTTTTGAAATTGAGTTGAAGACCATCCTGTTCAGAGAAGCGTTCCCAGACATTGCGTCACTATTATTTGCTATCTAAAGTTTTTATTTTGTTGCCTGTTTTATTGAACCCTTTGCTGTATTGTTATGTATTATTTATATATATTATGCTATTATAAATTGTACACCATGGGCAGATTTACTCTTATCTGTTTTATTGTTTGTATATACAGCACTGTGCAAATCTACAACGTTATACATAATAATAATAATAATAATAATAATAATAATAATAATAATTCTAAATTCATTACTTGGAAGTAAATGATAATGGCTGATACTCTACATCAGCTACTTGGCTACATATGTGCAAGTATGGGTGTGTGGCATTTAGACGATGCATGCCTTGAATGCCTTGAATGCAGCCCAAAGCAGCCCCAAAACTGCCCCAACCAGGAAGGGCAGGATTGAAAAGAAACAGAGAAAAACTGCTCTTTTTCAAAAGATGGTTTAAAACACTGATGAAGTGTTTAGGGTGTTTAGGGTCTTGGGCATGTGGTTGCTGCGGCTCTGGGTTGAGCAGTGATAGGGAAGCCCCATTCTGCCCTTTTTGAGCAGTCTGTTTCACCATAAGTAATCTCTGTTGGCTCAAACCCCATGTTCAGCCCACCTTAACAGCCAGAAGATGCATTGGATGAAAGAAATCTATTCAGCTGTGGATCAGACCACAAGGAGATGACCTTTCCAGCCCCCTTCTACCAGTGACTGAAGATGAAACAAGGAATTGTGACAGGGTCTTGCTTCTGATTGTCACAACATCACTTGTGGTGGGAAGGGCTGGAAACATTATCCTTCTTGCCCACCCCACCAATTCTGCAAGAGAACAGAAATCATGTATTTTTACTACTTAGTCCTACTGAATATGAAGAAATTATGGCTTAGTAAATCTAACAGAATGCCAGTCATTTATTTAATGGACCTTACTCCACTACCTGGGGTCTCGTCCTGCAACATACCATTATAGGTTGAAGATAACATAATATCCATCATTTTAGGAGCTTTCTAAGTAAACACATTGTCATATTAATGTGGTAAATTTATGTGCTGACATAAAATTACTCACCCAAATAAAATAATTCAAACTCTCTGGCAAGTATTTTTATGCTAGAAGTGGTCAGTGATATCAGATGGTGACATCCAAATATGAATTTATGTGAAATACATTTCTTCTGGCATATATTTAACATTCCAAATTCATGATTCAAATACTTATAATGTCTTGTATGACAGTGTGTTGCAGTCTACCTTTCTATTTTCCCCTTTTCCTATAACAGTTCTTCAAAGTAGTTTAGGAACAAGATAGTTAATTTAGGCCCATTCTGCACGGGCACCCTAGTATGTGCTCGGCACGTACTAGGGTTAGGAGGGGCGTCCTTTCTGGAAGCCCCTAACCCTAGTACGTGCTGAGTGTGTACAAAATGGCGGTGCCCATTCTACATGGGCACCGCCATCTTGACGTAGCAGACACTTAGTGTCCGCATGTCGCAGCATGGTAATGATGCTGCAAGTGCACCATTGGCACCTTGCGGTGTCATTACCGTGCCACAAAAAGAAGCCGCTTTTTGCGGCTTCTTTTTGCTGCACGGAGGAGCCGCGTGGTTTGGCCACTGAGGCTCCTCCGCGCAGCAAATGAAGGCGCTTTGCAGACTGCCCTTTTGGGTGGTCTGTAAAGTGCCTTTATTTATTTTTTTATTTAAAACACCTCAAGGAGGTGTATAGGACCAGGAAAATACAAGTCACCACGTAATGCAACAGAATTCAATAAATGCAGTAGTAACACTAATGACAAACAAGATTATCTTAGTAAAAGGCCAGCAGAAATCTTTATATCTTCTAAACTTTCCTGAAAGACTACAAAGAAAAGGCTTGATGATTAAACTTATGGCTAAGCCCACCCCCCTTTAAATATCCTCTTCCCTATACAATTACCAGTCAAATTTCCCTGGTGGCAGGCAAGTGAGAAGGGCCCCTGTTGATGACCTCAGATTGCTAATAGGCTGGTACAAGGGAGGCAGCCTTTCAAGGAAGTTAGGCTCAAACTATTTAAGGCTTTAAAATAAGCTCATAGTTTGTAAATGGATTATCTTGTGAATGTGTTGTCATTTAGTGAAGTTAGCACAATACTGTAATACATGAGCCAATAATTTGGATCCCAATAATATCTGGACCACATTTTGCAGTAGAAGAGGGTTTTTTGAGCCATCTTTAAAGGTCCGTTCTGAATTATTTTCTTCACCTGTTCTTGTAGGCAGTGTCGTTCCATACTGGAGTGTCACCCTGTGCAGGGGGTGGTGCTTTGGGGAGGACCAAAACGACTCACCATCAACTCCCTGCCCAGCATGGCTTTACATGTGTGCCAGGGAGCAAGGAGTGCCCAGGGAGTCTGCCTTCCTGCTGCACACTTATCTGGTTGTCACCCATGTGCAGTCAGCCCCCCCCCCCCCCCCCGTGATGCTACTGCTTCTAGGTTAACTCTGAGTCTAGAGGTATATCAAAACAGGCATTTAAGGGCAGTGTGAGCCTCTTTAAGACTAGCTGTATTTCTCAGTATTTCTAAAAGCAGCTGTATTTCTCCGCTATCCATAGTGCTATGTACTGAATTTTGCAGCTGATCTGAGATTAGAAATCAAGTTTCCTCAATCAATCTCCTGTCAGTTCCAAACTACTTTCTTTCTTGCTTTGTTTATCTTGTCTGTATGTATGTACACAAAGAAGCACACAATTTATCTATCATCTCCTGCTTTTTCTCTCTCTCCCTACCCCATTATGAGACTGAGGAGGCCACACAATAAATATAAACTATTTTGATTTTCCATGTCAGTCACCATGGGGAAACTTTGTGATGGCCCCCATCCTAAATGATATGGATAAGTACAAATTCACCATGGGGATGTCTGTACCAACTCTCTGTATGATATTCTATCCACTACACTTCTCAATTCAACTCTCTTGCATTTAAAGACAAAACTCCTTTTCATTTCAGCTGAAGAGACCTGCTGATACACCCAACCGAAGTGAGATGGTAAATACATTTCTGATCACCAGCCTGCAGGTAGAATAATTCTTAGCAGTGTGATGGCATGCATAATTCATGTGCAGCACAACAGAATTCTTCAAGTCAGGCTGTTTATATGGGCAGTTCATGCATAGAACAATCCAGCCTTCTTTGGATTCATCTAGAAGTCTTTAAATCTGGAGGTCAAGTTTTGAGGTTTCAGTGCTTTCAGTTCACCATAATCATGAAAGTTAATGTGACAATAGTTTGGGGATGGGTGAGAGCTTCTTCCATGCTGCTTTGTAGCATTTAAAATACCTTGTATAATGTGTATTGGACTAATCAAATGTGATTATCAGCTGGGAAGTATTTGATACAATAAATGAGTGGAAAGACTCACATGGTTGTTAATAACCACTGCATAAAGTAGCCACAGAAAATTTATAACCACCCTGCTGTTGTTGTAACAGAGTATTAGTTTATCAGCCCTCTATAGGTAGCAAGATAGCACAGTGAATGGGCATGAGACTACCACAGAGCATGGGATCTCTTTGAGTAGTTTCCCACTCTTAACTGTAGCAGAAAAATGTCCCGGGACAAAAGGTACTTAGGCCTTTTTTGCATTCCTGGTTATGCAATATAACAGGAATGTGCATCTGTGGAATGTTAAGGGGCTCCATTAGCCTTTCAGGAGATCTGGGGAAGGGGGGGGTGCATCTCCACCCTACCAACTCCTGCAAGTAAGTTATATTTTTGCCTCCCAATGCACTCTAATGGACAAGGGGGCATTGTCACTATATATTTTTTTCAATTTGGGGAAAATGGCATGGCTGATTGTCTAGAACTCTGAATAGAAACAGCTCTGCAAGATGTTCCTTGGATACTCAGTTTCCACGTACTACAATACCAAGCAGTACAAGAAGATGGCAGGTTACCATGCTGCTTATTTCAACAATATATTGTGTGTGTGTGTTGCAAAGTGTGCGCTGTGGGCTTCATGTACTACAACAGCAGGTACAAAGAAGGCAGTTACCATGCTGCTTATTTCAACAATATATTGTGTGTGTGTTTTGCAAAGTGTGCGATGTGGGCTTCATGTACACAATACCAAGCAGTACAAGAAGATGGCAGGTTACCAGCTGCTCATTTACCTATATATATAGATATAAAAATATATAAGTAGTGTGTGTGTGTGTGTTGCAAAGTGCGTCCTGTGGGCTTCATGCAGCCTGCATAGCCATTAGTGTGCCTTCCAGGGCCCCCGGTGGTGTCACAATTGCTCCAAAATACCCCTTTCAATCACATTTTTAGGGATTCCTGGGCCCCAGCCACTAGTGGGAATTTTGGGACAAAATTTTTGGAACAATTCTTTTTTATTACTGGGGGCCTCAGGGGATCTCCAAATGTGTTTGGATGCCTTCTGCACACCCTAGCAATGTTAGATGCCATTTGGAAGCAATTTTTGACACCACCCCCACAGTACACATTTTGTAATCCCACCTGCACAATAATATTGAAATGAGCTGCACGGTAAACTTTCATCTTATTGTATTGCTTGGTATTGTAGTATGTGGAAACTGAGTATATAAGGAACATCTAGCAAAGCTGTTCCTATTCAGGGTCCTAGACAATCAGTCTTTTCCCCTCTTCCACAATATACAACTCCATTTCCCTTTATGTATTTCTTTCTATATTGACCCTCTGCATTCCAGTCTAACATTAGTTGGTTTTTTAGTGTCTTGGGTTTTCTCCTCTGGTGGAAAGCTCAGAATTCCCATAAGCATGGTGATGTCCCCCTTTTGTTTTTCAGTTGGTAGTCAGTACCTGGGAATGAAACATTAATGGCACCGGAGCAGAAATTATTCACTGCATATATAGTAGATGTTTGTTAAGGGTAGATTTTGTACTTTGAAGATAATCCTGAGTGGTCATTTCCCCATCCATAGGTTTTAGACAATGGGGGAGTGCAGAGAGGAATTATAAAGGTTGTAGTCCTATTCTTAGGACTCATAGGAGCTTGCCCACATTTTGTTTTCCAGTGGACCCTGGCTACTGATCTGGTCAGTAATGAATAGGCAAAGTAGCTAGAAGATCAAGACCCACTGATGAATATAATTCTGATTTAGTAGACCTCTGGGTGGCAACATGTGTTTGGATGAGAAAATGTACATCATGGTCTTCCATCTAAAATCACAAGCTGTGGCAATAATTTTTTAAAACCAAGAACATACCAGTCATTGTGCATCTGTCAACCCGCTTTGCATTATTTTTGTGCTTAGTCCTCATCAGGACATAATTTGTATCCATTTTTAGTTTGGAGGATGTGAGGATTTAATTGTAGCAAGGAGGGAGTGTGTGCAATTAGTCTTGAGCATCTGCCAGCCATTAAGTGCTCTAGTGGCCAACATTCTCTCAAAGCTTTTGAGTCACAGTCATTGGGTTCGCTAATCATTTGATATCGTCTGACTGCAGCAGTCTGTGAATGGAAGATATTTGTAAACATTAGAAGTTTATTTTCTACTAACATTATATGAGCAAATTTAGTCTGGCCAAAATGTGATCCAAGTCAAATAGGTCTCACTGCATGGTCTTTGTTCTCTTGTGCTTTGAATCATAACAAATGATTTAAGGAGATTTTCAACATCCCCCTCCCTCTGAAACCCAACTGATGGCAGCTTTGATATGAAAATAGAAGGAAGAAAAACAAAATCAACATATTTTTGTTTCCATATGTGACCAGCTACAACCACAATGTTTTCATTGGTGCCAGTTCACAAGATCTCATTGCATCAGCTGGAAGCATAAGATGTAATGCACACATGACGATCCTCAGCTTGTTTACTTTCATAAAAGCTGTTGCTTAGGAAGCATCATTTCTGCCAGTTTCTGAATTTACTGATAAACAGGGTCATAAAAGTGTGCAAGCTACTTTAAGAGTCAGGCTGTTCCATTCTCAAACCAGAACTTCCTCAAGAACAACCAGGTATCATACCAGCAGCTGTCTTCAGACAATGAATTAAGTTTGTTTCCAAATCTATCTCTTTGTCACAAAATCACATAAATGGTGATGATATTCTCATACATTCTATATACAAACATAATATTCTGTATCTTGCCTGAATCTCTTTCCATAAAATGTAGAATAGGCAGACATTGTTTTATGCAATTAATTTATTTTCCAGGTTGTTGATACACATATTTCAACTGGGTTTCTTGCTATTTGTTTGTTTATTTTGGCTTCAGTTCTTTGTTCTGCTCTTTTTCCTGACTTTGTACCCCAGGAGATATGACCAGCCCTACTATTAGAGAGTGAGGCAAATATCTCAGGCAATTATTTTGGGGTTGTTTAGAATGACTACTTTCTAACTATGTGTTTATTCTCTGACAATTGAAGCCCACAGTTTAATGGCATGAATATTTGTAACATTTTGGATTGTGGAAAAAAGTAGAAGATTGCATTCTCATATCTAACAAAGTATGCTGATTCACCATCAAGAAAAATAAAGTGAAACAACTGAAGATTCTAGTAGCCAAAATCAAGCAATTACTTCTTGTGCCACGTTTTACTGTGAACTACAGTAAATTACCTAAAGGCCAGGGTATAGAACTAATGCTTTCTTTGAAACATTCTGGAAAAATGGAAACAACACTTTCCAGAGAGCAATTCAAATGCTGTCTGTTGCCATTTAATCATAGAAATGTATATAAGGAAACATTTTGTATGGTGACAAGGTAAAACATTTAGTCTTAAATACTAAGTATCTGAACAAATTAACAAAATGCTTCCTGTGTTTTAGTGGTAATCTAATTATATTTAATAAAATAATTTTCACACTGATCTTTGTTTAGAAAGGTGAAATGGCACTTGCTCATTAGCTCAAGGGAGTTCACATTGAAGCTTTTTTTCATAACATCTCCATCCTGCTGAGGCTGACACATAAGTAAAATTATTCATTGAAATACTCAGGAAATTACTAACAGAAATGCATTTGCACAGCAAAAGTAAAATTTCTCACAGGCAGTGCAGAACAGCTGGAGTTCCTGTTTCCATAAAATAATAGCACACCAAAAAAGAAAAGGAAAAAAAAAATATCAAAAAGTAAAGATTCAAACCAAAATAATAGTTTACCTATGTGAACGGATTGTGATTTAATCTGACCTGCTAATATTCCAAGGCAGCCAATAAAAAGGGTTTTACAATTAGGGCCCTGTAATCCTAACTGGTAAACTAGAGGCCCATGAGCCATAATCTGCTTGGCACTTGATTTTGCCTAGTCCCCCTCCTGCAAGGTAACATAAAATGTTTTTACCAGATAAGAGAACCATGCAACAGGTTTCTGGTCCTTAGCCCCTGACATTGCTGTGTCCAGCTTGCCAAATGATGGCCTCTAATTATAAAGAGTCACACAAAATCAAAATAGTATAAATGGAGAAAATGTTATTAAAATATTTTAAAATGTGCCTCTCTCAAATTGTATGATGATCCATTATTAATTCACAATCACAATACGAGTATAAAGTTTGTTGTTGTTTTTTACTAATAATGGCCCACTTGAAATTGATGAAAGGCTACAGCCAATTGCTGACAAATTGTTATGAGTTCTGCCTCCCATTTATACTATGGATACCATGAGCTGCTGAAAAGGTGAATGGATCCTAGAGCAAATCAAACCTGAACTCTCAGTAGAAGTGGACATACTTTGGACATATCATGTAACTTATTGGGAAAGATGCTTGCTAAAGTAGAAAGGATTAGGAAAAGAGACAGACTGCACTACAAGTGGATTCATGTAATCAAGTAAGCCATGGGTTTGAGTTTGCCAGACCTGAGGAGGAAAATTGACACAGTTTGGGTTCTTAGAGTTTTTCATTCATAGGGTTGCCATAGGTTGAAGTCAACTTGATGGAAAATAACAACAGTGATATATTAAAATTTCATTTTTTTCCCCCAGATCCCACTCCATGGGAAAGGAACCAATAAAGACAGCATTACAACAGTTTATCAAACAAAATTAATGTTTGCATGTGTATAGTTAAAAATATGAAGGAAAATAATAACACCATTGGAGAGGATCATCAAAAAGATGCTAAATGAAGGCAAAGGTATTATTGGATTTATATATAGAGTAATATTAGAGCATCAGTTTAAAATCATAGACATTTTGAAAGAAGTTTGGGAAAGATCTAAATTTAACAAGTGAAGATATACAATTGTGGATACAAGTGGTTAAGAGAAACAAGCATACTAGAATAAAAGAGCAACAGATGAAATTAATAGGGTGATGGTACAAGACTCCTCCTCAATTAGCACTTTTCAATAAAAATCTATCAGCTAAATGTTGGCACTGCGGTGGGTCCAAGGGTTTTTACATGCGTCTGTGGTGGGATTGACCGTGTGTTCAGAAGTTTTGGGGTGAAGGGATAAGAGAGATTAATAAAATTATAGGCAAGGATGTTCATTTGAGCAAAGAGAATTGTATAACTTTAAATTTGAAGAATAAGGGACTGAAGAATAATGAAGAGAAAGCAATAAAGAATATATTAAAAGCAACACAGGCTGTGATAGCATCAGGATGTAAAGAAAGTAAAGAACTTTAGCAAGATAGATAAGTACTTGGCAGATAACCTGTTGTTTGATATTATTAGAGATAGAAGATTAAAATTTACTGAGGAAAGTAGAAGCTTGGAATTTGGGTTGGGAAATCCTGCTTGAGAAGGTTAAAGAGAATACGGGGTACAATGAAGTCAATAATGTAATTAAATCCCACATATTGAATGTTAGGTATTAATTGTAAACAATGTATTGATCCTAAACTCTTTCAAGCCGTGCAGGAGGGGGGAGGGGAGAGTAGGGAATGGGGCATATACAACATTGTATATATGTTAAAATAATTTAATAAAGACATTGCACAGAAAAAAGTGTGAAAACATAAAGCCCACTTTTCTATAAACATTTGCTTTTTTGGCTACCTTCTTTGATGCTAATTAAATTCATCAACTTTGCCATGTAAGTCATATGCTATATGCTGTATAATATCCTTTGTTTTCTTGGAAAGATCTCCCCAAAGATTAAAAATGTTCATCTGTGCAACTGGTACAATGTGTACAAATAATTTTGCATCTTCTGATTCCACTATCCCTTTTACATAGCAAAAATAAAGTATTATTATTGGATCAAGTGGCAAAAGGTAGCCTTGTTATATTTTCAGTTTCATCCATAAGGGAAAACTAATTAATAAAAAAAGCCCAACGTATGTGGTAATATGTAGTGGTTTGTTGAACAAGCAGAGGGTTTCTCATTCATACGGATCTGCACATATTACATCATATTTTGAACTATTACCAGTAATTCTTTGGTCAGATTTTATTCTATTGTAATTTATAAAAGCTCTCAAACTCTGACACAGTATCATTGAAAGAATACGTTTCTGGATTGATTCCTAATTATCTGAAGCTGGGGTGACCAACTGCAGCAGGTCAAGGTTAGGATACCTCATAAACAAACAATGGGATTTATGTATATTTTGTTCTAGAATGCATTTTGACCAAACTTGATATTTACAACAAAGTCCACATCCCAAATATTTTAATGTAAATCTGGGAGCAAACAGCACATTTCAACTTTAAAAAAATGCTGGTTTCAATCAGTGTTGCATGGAATGTGGTGTGAAACTTTTTTTAAAAAAAGACTGTATGTGCTATCACTCTTTTTTTTCTTATTCAAAACATAAGTAAAATTATTAAATTTTAACTTGGTAAAGTAAATTTATTTTATTGTTACTCAATATTCCTATTTTGTTATTCCTAAAAAGGAAACTCTCAAATAAAATCTGTCAAAGAATTTTATTTTATAAGTAACTAATCACCCACAATGCTATACTGAAAAAAGCCTTCTTATCGGCCTATGATGACCTCATGAATTTCATAGAGTTTTATTAGGCAAGGAATAGTCAGAGGTGGTTTTGCCAGCAAATGGGAAACCATTCAGAGTCAGGGGCTTTCCCGGCAGATAATTGATTACCAATTAGCAGACATTAATCCTCGTTTGCATTAGCCTCCCAGCCTGAGGCTGGCCATCAACACAGAACAATACACATGCAAATCACTCCTGCATTCCCAGGCTCACACAGTATATATAGACCCACTTTTTCCAGGCAAGCATTCTCTGAAGATGCCAGCCACAGATGCTGGCAAAACGTCAGGAAAGAAATTTTCTAGAACGTGGCCACTTAGCCTGAAAATCCCACAAAAAAACCATGGATGCTGGCCATGAAAGCCTTCGACTTCATAATCAAATTACCTTATTTTTCTGTCCTCTCCATCTAATTACTGAACTGTGTTCCATTTTATTTATTGACCTTTCTAACCTTACCCATTTTTCTCCCTTTGTTTTCACACTTGAAATGACTGTATTCAAGAAAAAATTGATCCAGATAATTATAATGCAAGGATGGTTACAATGCAACGCTAAGCTGGGGAGGGTCCACACACAATTATAATGCTACAATTCCACTTAATAAACTACTATGGCATCATCATATGGAACCTGGTGATTTGTAGTTTGGTGAGGCAATAGAGCTCTCTGACACATATGTATAAATATAGATCTCTAAACTGCAAATGGCAGGATTTCATAGAATGGAATTAGGCCAGTTATAATGGAATTATTGTGCTATAATTGTATAGTATGAAGGGCAGCACATTTCTGAAACCCTTTATCCTTCCTCATGTCACATCATTAACCACTGATTTTTTTTAAAAAAATGAAATTCACTTTTAAAAAGAGGTTGCATGCCCCCCCCCATCAAAGTTCAACCTAAAAAAAAAAAATAACCAAATTTTCCAAGCCAGGAGTGTACTTCTAGCCATTTTAATTTTGGCTTTTGTAATAGTTCATCTGGTCCTCAAAGAATGTGAGAGAGAACATTGGCTCCATGTTCTGCTTCAGTTGCCTCTTCTGATATAATAGATTTTAAAATATTGGTTAAAGCTCACTTCTATGTCTGCTTGTATTAATAACTATGGCTGAAATTCCCTATCAGCTTCTTAGCTACTTGAAAAATGTAATTACATAGCTATTTAGGGTCTCCTGGTCCTTACTTTGGCCCTTACTGAGCAGCAGCTGCTGCAATGGATCAGAGTCTGTTCCCTTCTTGATCAGGAAGCAGATTACCAATATTCTCACTCCATCCTTTGAACAATCTCTGCTGTGACAGGAAATTCTCCCTCACACCGGAAACTGGGGTGGTAGGTGGGGAGGGAAACATCAGTAAGCTGCTTCCCATTTGACAGCACAACAATTTCCCATTGATAACAGAGACTGCTGCCTGATAAATGTGGATTGGGACATGATCACAATTCCTAGAACAGTGAATATGTAGAGAATGTGAATATGAACCAGTCAGAAATGCATAACTCTAGATTACACATTTGTAACTGCCTTTGTGCATTCTTGCCAATAGTTTTACAGCTGTGGAGTATTATGGCTAACATTTTCATATATCATGTTGAATATCACAAGCATTGCATGCATTTACACCAGTCATTGAAAGAGGGGATTCTGCAACATCATTTTCAAGCGTCACCTACAGCCATTCAAATATGTCTTCCAGTTTCTTCTGACTGTAAAATACCATCTAAATTATTTCTAGGATCTGAAAGGGAAAAAAAATAGGGAGCCTTCTTTATGAAAGTCTGTTATGGTGTATATCCAAGCCACTTGAAGCTCTGCAGGGGACCTTCAGTGTGATTACAATGATTGCAAGGCATGGAAGTTCAAGAAGCCTGTTAGAAAAAGAAGCCAATATCTTTGTTTCAAAATAAAATTATATATCACATTCCTCTGCCAACATAAGAATCAGTAAAACTGAAGGCACATTTAGTTCTCATTTAAATGGGGAAAAAGCAAATACAATTGTTTTCTGATTGCTTTAAATTACTTCAAATAAAAAAAATGTGGTGATTCCTCTTGGAAAACTATGGGGTGTTTGCAGAAGTCAGAGCCATCTTTCCTAAAAACAAGTTCCAAAGAGATAATTTACTTTTATCTATCACTTACTGACAGACAATCCTCTGAATTTCTGAGGCAGAACACAAAGCCTGGTGTTCCACTTGCTATTCGGCTATAGTTATCCGGTAGCCTTTTCATAAAACTAGTTTAAGAAGTTAAACAGGTAGTGCCTATTGTGGTTTGATTGTCAGCAGTGGTCAAGTCACCACTTGATTTCAGCAGAAGCAATGTCCTTTCTTCTGCCCTCTATTTTATTCCATTGTATTTAATAGTTTCTTGTTCCTTTCATTTGAAGAACTATTTCCTTTAATGTTAAGGAATGCTAGTGGGAAGAATAGTCTTGAAAAAACAACAGACAACTTTCTTTTTAGGACATGGAGACCCAGAATACTCTACTGGTAATAATACTCTACAATGTACATCTATGTGACATTAACTTGAAGACAAGAATTTCTCAGATTAATGATGTATGGATATTGGAAAACCTTTTTTCAAAGAAGATCCACTTAAAATTTAAATCTTAAGTGGCTATCCCATAGGAATTTCTGGCGTGTGTGCACGCGCGCACATGTGCATGCACACACACTGTGTAAAGTAATTCTGGGAAGTTCAGTTTTTCCATTGACTTCACACTGGTGAAATATAAATATATCATACCATGTGTCCCTAAACTCTGAAGAACATGGTTAGAGTGTAAACATGCCAGAATATGCTTCATATGTGCCTTCAATGCATTTGTGTGGATTTGGTAACATATTTGATTGTTCAGCACTAAAGGACTGTGATGTACATGTTCAAAGCTCCCTTCTTGTTTCACAGCAAAATCATTCCACTCTCCCATTCCTGAACATATTTTCTCAGTTGATCTATAGACTGGAAAATGTGGCCCTGTGTGGTCCTTTAAAAGCTCTAGTGTGCTTGACACAAAAATCTCATTATGCTAATACAATTATCATTTCTTACAAAGAGTACATTTAATGTCACGTTGCTTGGGAAGTAGTGGAACTCAAATCTTAAATGACACATGATACCAAACAAGGAGATTCAGTGTGGCAGGAGATTTTATGCAGACTTCAAAATAATGGAAAACTCTTATTGGGAACAAGTCATGTACTCACAGTTTGTTATGCATGTTGTTTCTAATCTCATTTGTGCAAGTACAAGCAAACACTGCTAATGATGGAGATCATCTCTCTTGCTTTTGTTTAACCATAGTATTGATCACAATGAGTCAAGGCTGACATGGAGACCCAGAATGTCCTTAATTACAAGTATACAGAAAAATAATTGGAATAGAATAGGCAACAGGACCATGAGATGGTTTGTTTATACAGAAGAAATCCTTCCGTATTTTCACTCTTATGAAGTAGCTGAGTGGAATGGGCATTCTGTTTAGTCTTGACTGAAATTCAGGGCATGAAATATTTTGTTTCTAGACATTAATGTTTACTGCCCACTATATCTCACCATCGAATTTGGGTTAATTTTTTTAATGAGATGTGTTTTCTATGTACCTAGAATATGAACATTTTCATCTTACTTCTCATTTCTTTCCTCATCAGCAACCACTGTTCACAACATCACAGTTCATTACAGGACTGCAAATTGATTTACTGTGTCATGCTGTTATTAAAAAAAATTAGTTTTCAGAATAATTCAATTTTGCTCCACAATGGGTTTTCAAATGGCCTTTAGAGAAAATGTGTGTGTGTAGAGAGAGGAGAGCACCAAGACCTTTTGAATGGAGACTTACCATGCAAACAAATAAGCTGGTTGCTTTTTCATGCAGGAATGGTCTTGCACTTATCTTTTGAGGTGATAAAGATCTTTTGTTAACATCCATCAGCACTGCAGACCTTTATTGAACCAACAGCTATTTTGATACCAAGGCTGTACAAGATAGGGAAATCTCTTCCAGAGCAAAATGTGGTTTTGACCTAAATAGCTTCTCTGTGTGGAGTTCCAAATAAAACAACAGTTTGAAGGAGAAATTCTGGGTGCATCAATCAGAAAAGGGTATATATATATATATATATATATATATATATATATATATATATATATGATATCAGCAATTATCATGACAACAGTTTCCTTTGAACATAGAGGAAAATGGAGCATGTTAGGGCACTGTTACTCTGCTGCCTCTCACAAACTCTGTTCAGTAAAGGTGCTGGAGGTACTCTCAGATCATTTGTTGAGGTCCCCAGTCTGGACACATTTGTCTTCATATTTCAACATTCATGCTGGAGGCACACAAATTTGGAGCTGGACATATAGTCACTATAAAAACCATGGGACTTGCTCAATTTTCCACCCAACCTGTTATGTAGGAGCAGGGCCAATCTTAACCATTAGACAGAACGAAGTAGTTGCCTCAGGCAGCAGAGGTAGGAGAGGCAGCAGCCACAGAACTCCAGCCATTTCTCTTGAGACACTCAGCTATTTCTCACTTTTGGAGAAGAAAGCTTTATGTGTGCAGCTTGCTTGCAATGACTAAATTAGCCTGCTGCCAGCCAGTGTGGTGAAAGACACTGTTCTGTTACCAGTTTGTAACTAAAATTCAACTGCCTTTCAAATTCAATCATATTCATGGAATGCTTCAGGCAGAAAAATATATTGAGCTGACTTTGCTCCTTGGACTAGCAGATAATTCACTGGATTATTCACCAAAATACTATACTGCATCTATTCAAAAGCTAAAAGAAGTTACGAACCTTTATTATCATGTAGGCTTGAATATCAAAGTTTATTAAGATCTGAAGGATTACTTAAAGATAATCCATCTCCACAGGTAGATGCATCATGTTGTTTTTCAGAACTGTTTGAAAGCAGTTCTCAGCATCCTGCAGCATCATCATATTGTCTGTCACCGGCTTTGATTTGTTATTTGATGGTTGTGGACGAGTGTCACTAATTTTTCCAAATGGGAATAAGGGAGAGATGATATTCATGACATGCAGGATTGAGAATTGGGAAGCTGTGGTTAACAAGTTCACATTTTACCTAATACCAAATGAAAACGTTGTTTGTAGTTAACTTAGACATAAGTAAAAACACATTATCAACATCCATACATTTCTTTCTTTATGATAGGCCCAGAACCAAAAATGTTGGATTTAGGGGCATCTTGTCCAGTCTATAAAAAATAAGAAGTTTTTTGACTGTTAAATGAGAAACATCCCTTATAAAAAGGGACACCTAACAACCTTTCTTGTCCAAATATTTTGTCTTCGTTTACAAGGAAATGCAAAAAATCAGCCGGTGACTGGTGACTTCCTTGTAAGAGAGGCAGTGAATCCACTATGGATTTAAAGAAGCTATCCATAGGACTGGACTCTATTTGTCAGATAGACACATCACTTCCAATAGCTTCTTTAACATTTGGACTAAAATCCATATTCACTACCTAAATTAGATGGTAGCCACCAGTCACCTTGGTACCCACAGAATGATTGTTGAAACATAGCTGTGAGAAATCTTGAGCTAAACCAGTTCAGCAGGTTTAGCTCAATCATTTGAGGGCTTTGTTATGAGGGTGGTAAAAGATTTGCTGTGACTTTTTGATAAACTTATTCATGATGACTGCCATGGCTTAGATTTGATGACAAGAGCAGAATCTAGAGTAGAATTATCAATATTTTCTGCTTATCACAATTGCTAGTATTAGTCCCAATCATTTTTTTTTTTGCTTGTGAATGTATAGTGTTATGTACAGTTGGATTGTCTACCCATTTTCCCTCCCTCTCCCAGCTAATTAGGTCTAGATATAAAAGACTGTATCCCATTAGCCAGAGAGATACATTCTTCTTCATGCCTAGACAATGATGATTTAGAAAGTTACAGGTCTGTTTTAAAATGGCTTTTCCTGATCAATATGATGAAACCCCTTGTGTCTGATCAACTTTAGTCATTCTTGTAGGATACGTTTTACATTTAGTTTTACATTTGGTTCAGAGATGGATAGTGGATATCTTTGTCTAGAGATGAACAATATGGTTAGAAACTGGTATGTCTAATATGTGAAATAAGTATAGAAAACCCTCTTGTTAAACCTTATGAAACATTTAAACCTGTCCTAACTACCATAGTTGTTCATAGGAATGTCATTGCTGATCTTTTCCCTCCCTATAATGCAAAGCCTAGCCATTACATTTGGTGTTTTTCTTTTAAAAATATAGATATTATATGCCTTCAAAATTATTCTAACTCATGGTGATCTTATTAGAGGGTATTGTTGGCAAGATTTATTCAGAAGAGTTCACCTCTCTTTTAGGTTGAGATTTTGTTGACATTTGGTGATCTTGGCAATCTACAGTCAATACAAACCTGCAGCTTTCAGTGATATCCAAGTCTGTTCATGTCAGTTAGAAGATTCCTGCTGATTCCAAAAGGTTTTGGAACTTGGTTATTTATGAGGGCAGCTACTGCATAAAAGAACTAAGATTCTTTGGCAGAACAGCATAGAAAAGACTAAACAACACCTGTTTGTGCTCAGACAGGTTTCAGCCATTGTCCCAGTGCTCCTGGCTAGTCACGTGAATGATAAACGCAGTGAGAAATGGATGAAGAAAGAAAAGAGACAGAAAAGTAATAAAAAACCCAACAGTATCTTAATTCATATTTTTTCCTTACCCTAGTTACCCAATTGTGGCTTTAAATATCTATCTATCTATCTATCTATCTATCTATCTATCTATCTATCTATCTATCTAAAAATGATTTATCTGGTGATATTGGAAATTTCTGTGGTAACAAACCCTGCTGTAAAATAGAGGAAACAATGTGAAACTCATGTTGAAAGTGGTATTTATTTACACTGGAGCTATGTTTTAAGGGGGGCATTTCTAATTAGATCAGGATACTATTATTTAGCTTCATCTACCTGTCTTGAATTCCCTCAGGTTTATAGTGTATATGAAACTGAAGTCTCACTTTTCTCCCCCCCCAAATAATAATTGCTGGGGCCCGCTAGGTCCCATTATCTGCTGGACCACCTTGAATATTACCCCCCAACTGAGCCTTAATTCACATAATCCTGAAAGTAAGTTGGATTGTGGGCTGATAGACTGCTTCAGTCTTGGAACAATGTGTGAGATATGATCATTGGCAGAGTTGTAAAATCTACCATTGCCATATTGCCAGCTGTATGCAGTGAAACTATTGAGTGGTTACTCTGTCTCTTTTATCAAACAGATGTATACTCCTTAAATCCACATTTTAGCTCCCTTTTAGTTTTAGTGCTGGACGTGAATATTTACAGTGCTGAGGAAAGTTCTAGGCTTGCTTTCCCCTGACATTTGGGCCAACCTGTTGGACAAAGTGAGGTGTCTGCCTCAGGTAGTGAAAGGTGAATGCTGCATACATGAAGATTTTCCAAGAATCTTCACTACTACTATCACCATTACAACTCTGGAGAGCCCTGCAGGCTACTCTCCAGGTGTAGTAAATTCTATTGGTGGGAAGCAAGAAGTCTACCTTTCCAGAGCACAGTATTGGTGGCTTTTAGGGAACTGTAGCAGCTGTTTTGGTAATGCTACAGCAGATAAATAGCTAATGTGGACCCCTCCATAGACTGCCACATACCAAATATCTGAACATCAAAGCCAGACCTAGTCAAGTTCCAGGTACTACAGTGACATGGGAGATATTCCAGGTCACAATGCCTCCCTGTAGGGAAAAGCTAGCAGCAATGTGTGTGTGTGCGTGGGGGGGGGGGGAGGATGGCAATGAGAATGGTGGTACAACTCCTTCTCCCACCTAAAGTGAATGAAAAGTTTATTCCTTGCTGCCTAATATGCAATTGTTGCAGAATTCAGAGACATAGCCATGTTTGTCTGGAATATTAATATTCTGTAGAACCTTTGAGCCTAACTGTGCAAATGAAATTGTAGTATATGTTTTCGTAGACTTAGCCTTGTAACAGATTACCATAAAAAAGCCAGCTTCCAGCTGTCTCGGAGTCATGAAGTACAGATGACGCAAACCCCAAAACACCTGGAAGCTGGGAACTCCCATTAATACCAAATGATGGCTCCATGACACTTTACACACGGGAGAAGTGTGTGGGGAATGGCTCCATTACATTTTACCCATGGGAGAAGGATGGCAGAAGCATGCAGGGGTGTGATAATCTTCACCCCCCCCCCATCGTGTGATTAGCCCAGTTTAAGTATGGCAGAAGGATGCTGTTCCTTCTGGGTGATAATCTCTCAAGTCTATGAAAGCTTATGCTACAACCCTTTTTGCACAGTTAGGTATGGTACAGACCAGCAGGGAAATGCCAGCCCTTTGTACTGTGCAGCTGTGCCATAGCACCCAAACTGCACGGTGCAGCTGTGCAATAAAAAAGAAGTCACCTAGAATGGCTTCTTTTTTGTGGTGTCATAAGGGCTGCGTTGCAGCCCTTACAACGCCACATCCTGTCGGAGATGTGTGTAGGCACTCAGACATCCACATGTCATCCATACACCCCCGATGTGGGCGGTGCCACTCAGTAATGGTGCCGCCCACACATAGTAGGACTCGGGAGTGTGTGGTTGGTGTGTGCTCCCAAGCCCTACTATCTCCGACAGGATGTCATGTCTTGGCAGTGTGTACAGGGCCTTAGTCTCAAAGATGCCACAGGATCCCTTTGCAAGTGTTTTGTGTGTGTTCTGTTATATTCCTCCTTATAATCTTGCAAAAGAAATGTTGCATGGTACTTCTGTTCATCCACTTTTGCTCCATTTTTATAGATTATCATATTCTACAAATGAGTACAGATTTCCAAATAAAAATAGTAGAGACATTTAGTTCATAATTAAATCTAAGAGACATCAAGGAAGTCATTGTAATCAGCAGGGAGAAATAATAGAAGTTATAACTATAGCTTAATGAAAAACATATTTTCCCCCTTTGGATCATGCATTTTCTACTTCAAAATGTTTGGACATATATTGCCAATTAAGGTTTATCATTCAATATCACCCAGTGAAATTTACCAAAAAAACCCAAACATTTTGGACAAAACTCCCAGAATTCAGGAAATTCTGGAGCTGTAAGTATATTTGACCAAGCTTTCCTTTTAGGTTTCTCCTCCCCCTGGACTGGCACTCTTAGCACGGATGGTAGCTGAGTCCCAATACATAAGCCCGCTACTACCACCAGGGCTCCTTTTACAGTACATGATTATAGCACTATGATTACACTTTAACTGCCATGATTCTGTCATATGGATTCCTGAGATTTGCAGTTTACCATGTGGGTATTTTGACTCTTTAGCACAATGATACTAGTGTCTCACTAAATTATAAACCCCAGAATTCCATAGGATGCAGCCACAACAGTTAAGTTGGAAACATAGTGCTATAAGTGTGCAGTGTGAGAGGACTCCCAAGGCTTACCGATTAGGAGAGAAGTGGTGACAAGAAGCATCCCTTTATAATATTTTTCTGGAGCCAGTCCTCTTTTGAATAAGTGTGTAAGTAAATAAGTAACTTGGAGTTCTGACTGGCACCAATCTTGGTTTTTTCCCCAGCTAAACCATAGGATACAAATATTTGAATAAATAAATAACAAATGTGCAAATAAATACATAAATACAATGTTGTGCAAGACAACAGTTAAACATTACTCAGATAATCTTCTGTTGCCAGGATGGCCTCTGGGCCATGCTTTAACTGCTGTATTCCAAAGTGCTGCCACAATATCTACATTGTGCTTTGTTGTTTCCAAATAAGTATTACAGAAAGATGTAAAGGTCAAATTTGTCAAGTGTGTGTGTGTGAGGGAGACAGAAAGATATGGGATGTGGAGCTTTCTTTGATTTGTCCAATCTCTTTTCATCTCCTTTTTACTGTTACTAACTCTTTGGTTCTTAAACAACCTATGTGGGATGTACACAGGATATTAATTGATGTGTCAACAGTTCTAAGCAAATTAAAATGCATACTACTTTTTAAAAAGAAAATTGGTCTGTCACAGACCTTCTGAAAAGAAAAAAAAAGAATCCACACATACATTTAGGCTGCATCCTACATATAAAACACATACTTCCCCTTCCTCATCTATCTACTATCTCTGTTAAAATTCACTCTTTAAATAAAAATATATAAACTGGCAGCTCTCTGTTTTGTTTTTCATCATGAGGCCAATAGTGAAAATAGCCAGTGTGTGAGTTTTGCCAGTCCAGCCTAGGGGCCCTTTGCCTTGCTATTTCCATAATTTGAATGGCCAATATTTAATTAGATTTTAATGGATCACATTTCAGAAAGCTGTAACTTTTCATCTAAAGAGCTTGAAAATGTGCCTTCATTCCAATATTTGAGACACTTCCAGAAGTGAATCTGATAGGTGAGGCCTCTCTGTCACTGAAAATAAGTCCTCTGGGGAAAAAAGAAAGACTGTACACTGGTGTCCTTCTAAGGAGGGCTAAAGAGAGTTATCCTACAAAGTGCTGAGAATTTAGATTTCATTCACAGTCAGGCTTAAAGGCTTTGCTGTGTCTATATGATGAAGCTCAAGACCTAGTACAAATTTAGCTCTAAGGCCAAGCCCTATTATTAGCTGGCTAGTTAAAACCAATCTCTTCATAATATTTTATCACTGCTACATTATCACAGAATTATTAAATTCTTGGCCTAGAAGTGCTCCAAAGGATTTTTTGTACAATTTGCACTAGAATATTAGGATTGTGCAAGGCACTGCACAAATGTAATAATATACCAAAAATCTAAAACTTGTTTTAAACAGAAATAGAAAAATGTTATTATATAGAAGATCTAACTTCCAAACATCTTATGGATTTATATAGAAACTAGTTTGTGATATTGCATGTTAAAATATGGTAGGGGCTGAAATAGATAATACCAGTATATTGTTTTAAAATCCCATTCTCCACTCTGCAGGATTTTTTTAAAGTGAAAGCAGATGCTGTCTGCATATCCAAGAAAAGGCAACATTATTCTGGAGTAGCTTGTTAATGTGGTTATAGGACATGAGCCATGAAATTCAGGTGTGAATGAAGTCCATCTTTTTCCAGCTGCCAATTTGCTGTATAGTACCAGAAATCAATCCAGCCAAGAAGAACAATAGAATTCTGCAACTGTCGAGTAGGGTGCCTTTAACAGTCCAATTCAATCTTCTGTCAAATTATTACGTGCCAAATAGGACTATGTCCAAATGTTCACAGACAATCCCAATATTTTTATATGTAAAAGACCTGCATCCAGAACCTGGGAATTCATGTGACTACAGTTACCAGAATCTTCCAGGCTGGGGGATTCTGGTACTTGTAGTCCATCAAAATACAAACTTCCAAGTGCTACCTGGAATGTGAAATTCCATCTGTGCAGATGTGATATCATAACTCAACAACATGAACAAATCAGATATAAAAAGGGAATGATTGTGTCAAGCATTATACATTATTTCCCCCCATTATTTGGGGTGGGGAGGGACAAGAAGAAAATGTGGTTAAGGAATTGAAGAGCTTTCAAGTCAGACTGGACTGGCCATAAAAATATGTTTGAGGATTTTTCTTGCTATTTATTGGTCTTTCTGCAAGAAGTCTCCAGAAATGACACTACATCACAATGCAGTATTACTTCCATGGGTAATCTATCTGTAGATACTAAGGAATTCTGCTGTGCTGCAGAGGATGAAAAGCAAGAGTTCTTTATTTTATTTTTTTAAGAGAGAAATTTAAGAAAATGAAACAAGCTTTCATTTCATTTGACCTTAAAAGCTGACAACATTCTGCACCACTTTTATGGCTGAAAAATTATTCTACAGAAGTGATGTGAGCACACGCGTTGGGAGAATATTTGGTCCAACCTTCTCTGAGGCAATGTTGTACTTTGCAGTGTATTACTATTAATAATGTCACAATGCTTTGAAAGAGTTGGGCAGCCCCATAGTCTAAACGCATAGAGTCACACGTATGACAACAACATGCCTATGGTACCTGAAGTAATGAACATCTCAAAAGATAATATTTCATAGAACATTTATATTTCATGCACGGGGTGAGTTCAGAGTATGTTATACTTGTAGCTTCTAGCACTTTTAAATTGGAGGTGGATGGTTATTTTGGAAAGGAAAAAAGAGTTTAGGCTAAGGGTAGATTATTAGTGCCTTTGACCTTATTTTCCATCTTTGCTAAATGTTTAATTCTGTATTTGTATTAAATATTTTTTTAAAAAGTAAAGGAAAGCATTATAAATTAGATTATATTAAATATATTAGAAAAGAAGGAACAGAAGATTGTCGTCATTTCTTCTGTATTGTTTTGATCATCTTTTAGTAGCAATTTGAATAACTTCCCATTCCCTTTAATATACATATTTACTTCCCAAACAGATGTGTTTATACTTTCTGTCTCACTTTTAATGGGGCAAATGCACCAATAAAGGGAAACTATTTTTCTCTGAAAGAAAGGTAAGGGTTTACTTATTTATTCAGAAATATTAAATCTCCCTGTGTTCATTGAAACTGATCCCTTCTGTTATGTCACAATACCTTTATTCTAAAGCCATTTAATCTTGCATAATATTCATAATTTACCATAAACTTTAAGGTCTGGATTCATTTTACAGATATGGAAAAAATAAAGTATTATTATTATTATTATTATTATTATTATTAAACTTTATTTCTATAGCGCTGTAATTATACACAGCGCTGTACAAAGTTGGTAAAATTAGGAGTAGATAAAAGCCTGCCCAAGGCGTACATTCTAAGATAATAACAATTAAAAGAGGAATAGATAAAATTACCATCTAGAAAGGAAAAAACAGATTAAAAACATCAAATATCAAACAAATCACATCACATCAACTATTGTCAGACAGCCAGATAACAATCACAAATTCCCTGAGAACGCTTCCCTAAACAATATGGTTTTCAGCTCTGTCTTAAAGCTGGTTAGGGAAGTGATGAGCCGTGCATGCAGAGGAAGAAGGTTCCAGGAATGAGAGGCAGCTAGAGAGAAGGGACGGATCCGGGATGGGGCAGAGAAGATCCTGGGCTGAGAGAGGAGATTTTGGCTACCAGAGCGGAGAGTGCGAGTAGGGATGTAGGAAGAGAGAAGATCAGTTAAATAAAGAGGGGCCAGCCCATGCAGAGCTTTGAAGGTCAGTAACAAAAGTTTGTACCTGATGCGGAAAGGAAGAGGGAGCCAGTGAAGGGAAGACAACAGAGGGGAGACATGATCATAACGGCGAGCGAGTGAAATAATACGTGCAGCTGAATGCTGAACAGAAATTAATGGGTGGAGGTGAGAGAGAGGAAGCCCTGCCAGGAGGAGGTTACAGTAGTCTAGTCGTGAGACCACTAGGGCATGGACCAGTGTTTTTGCGGTAGAAGCTGAGAGATATGGACGGATTTTGGCGATATTATAGAGAAAAAATCTACAGACTTTGGCTGTAGTCTGAATCTGTGGGATAAATGACAAAGAGGAGTCAAAGATGAAACCGAGACTACGGGCTTCCTGGACCGGCTGGATAGAAATGTTATTGACAGAAATAGAAAAGGAGTAGTGAAGGGTGGGCTTAGGAGGGAAAACAAGAAGCTCGGTCTTGGACATATTGAGCTTCAGACGCCGATGGTACATCCAGTGGGAGACAGCTGTTAAACAGGATGACACTTGCTGCTCTAGCTGTGGTGAAAGGTTAGGGGTGGAAATGTACAGTTGGGTATCATCGGCGTAAAGATGGTAAGAGAAACCAAAAGAACTGATAAGTTTGCCAAGGGAGAGTGTGTAAAGAGAGAACAGAAGGGGACCCAAAACAGAGCCCTGAGGAACTCCAACAGATAAGGGGACAGAAGACGAGGTCTGACCACCCGAGACCACTGAAAAAGATCGATCTGACAAGTAAGATGTGAACCAATCGAGAACAAGGCCCGAGAAACCAAGGTCAGCGAGTACATCTATTAGGAGACAGTGGTCCACGGTGTCGAAGGCCGCAGACAGATCGAGTAGGACAAGGATAGAATAGAGGCCATTCGCCTTGGCCCGCATAAGATCATTTGAGATCTTAGTGAGGGCCGTCTCTGTGGAGTGCCGTGGGCGAAAACCAGACTGGAAGGGGTCCAGAATGGAGTTGGTTTCAAGAAACTCAAGACAGCGTGAATAGACGACTCGTTCCAACACCTTAGAGAGAAAAGGAAGAAGAGAGATTGGGCGATAGCTAGCCAAGGAAGAGGGGTCAAGAGAGGGTTTTTTCAGGATAGGGGAAACTAAGGCATGTTTGAAGACTGAGGGGAAGGAACCCGAAGAGAGAGAGAGATTAAAGATATAGAGGAGGGAGGGTAACAAAGAGGGGGCTATAGAGATTAGAAGACGAGAAGGAAGTGGGTCAAGAGAACAGGTGGTAGGTTTGGATGAGTTCAGCAGCGAAGAGAGTTCTTCCAAAGAAACAGGGGGAAACACAGAGAGTTTATTAGTAGGAGGGGAGAGGAGATTAATGGTGGGGGCCAAATCATGAGGGGTTAACTCAGAACGAATGGTAGTGATCTTTGTAATGAAGTAATTGGCGAAGTCGGAGGGAGAAAATAATGGAGAGACGAAGGGAGGAGAGGGTTTTAACAGTGTGTTGAAACAGGAGAACAAGCGCTGCGGGCGCCTCTCGTTGGCGCAGATCAATGATTTGAAGTAGTCTTGTTTTGCAATCGACAGGGCGCGTGAAAAGGATAAAAGAACGAACTTAAAATGGATAAAGTCGGCCCACTCCCTGGACTTTCTCCAGAGACGTTCGGCTGCTCGGGAGCAGGACCGGAGAAATCTAACAGTGGGAGTGATCCAGGGCTGAGGCCTAGTCATAGAGGAAGAGGAGGACACGCGCGTAGATACTGGGGCAAAGCTGTCAAGAGTTGAAGAGAGAGTAGAATTCAGTAAAGACATAGCTGAGTCAGCAGAGTCCCCAAGATTAAGAGAAGCGAAGGATGAATCCAAGGATTGAGTGAGATGGTTAAGGTTAAGAGAATGAAGATCACGGAACTGGCGGAGGACGGTATGACGGGGAGGAGGAATGTAGGTAAGAGTAAAGGAAAGTAGGTGATGATCAGATAGTGGGAAATCAGAAGCCAAGTAGTCAGACACGACACACTTGGAGGGGAGAACTAAGTCGAGACAGTGACCAAGGGAATGGGTTGGAGAGTTGGAATGGGGTTGGAGACCGAAGGAAGCTAAGAGAGAGCTGAAGCGAGAGGTTGAGGAATTCTGGGGATCGTCAAGGTGGATGTTAAAGTCACCTAAAATCAGGGAGGGGACAGTATCTGAAAGAAAAAATGTCAACCAAGATTCAAAATCTGTGAAAAACTGAGACGCTGAACCAGGAGGACGATAGATGATGGCAACCCGAAGTTGCAGAGGAAAAAAGAGTCTGATGGAGTGTAGTTCAAATGAGGAGAAGGAATAACTGGGGGGAGGAGAGAGAACCTGAAACTGGCAGGACTTTGACAATAAGATGCCGACCCCTACTCCGCGACCCTCAGGGCGGCCAGTGTGGGTAAAAGAAAGACCTCCAAAAGAAAGGGCAGCAGAGGTAGCGGTATCGTGGGCCAGAAGCCAGGTTTCAGTGAGGGCAAGAAGATTAAATGATTGAGACAGAAAAAGATCATGGATTGCCGCTGCTTTTGGGGCAGCGGAGCGGCAATTCCAGAGAGCACAAGAGAATGGGAGTTGGGAGATAGGGAGGGGGCGGATAGGGATAAGATAAGGAGAAGGAAAGGTGCGAGGAGCCATGGAGAAGAGAGGTTTGGGTGACAAACAGATGGCAGGAGAAAATGTAGAAAAGAGAAAAGCAGAAAAATAAAGACACAGTCCAACAGTGCTGGAAGGGATGGGGTGACGATCCCAAGACATGAGGGAGTTGACGGAGGAGAAGGGTAGCTATGGGAGCTTCAGGATGTCTGAGGGGTTACTGCCCCGTCTCTCTCTCTGCTGAGCAGGAGATGCTACTTCTGCTGCTTCCAAGGAGTCCCAGAATAGTGGGAGAAGGGAGGGAAGGTCAGCGTTCAGTAGAGGTTCCTCTCAGGAAGCAGGCTGGTTGGTGTTCACAAGGGAGGAGAAGGCTGAGGCAGTGCCCTTTTAAAGGGAAAGGCAGGCCCCACCTCTCTCTCTGCTGAGCTGGAGCTGCTGCTGTTGCTTCCAAGGAGTCCCAGAGCGGTGGGAAAAAGGAGGGAAGGTCAGCATTCAGCAGAGGTTCCTCTCAGGAAGCAGGCTACTGTTGAATTATATGAACTCCACTACTTGAGGAAAAAGGAGGAATGGAAAGAAAGATATTTTGGCTAAGGCCGGTTTTCAGCTGAACAGTTCATCAGTCCATAATTACATTAATACATTAATACGGCTGCCAGCTTTATACTGGAATGTGATTGATAACAATATACAGCTTGGTAATGTTTTCCATTAACTGGCACTAATTGCATTGTAACTGCTGTTCAACAGCCAAGCAAGGGTATCTACTAGAACATTGCAGAAAGCTTCTGTGTAACACAATCAGCTTTAAAACTACTGATAACAATGAATTTAAGTAATAGAATGGCTACTTGTAGGCAGTGTGTGCTAAACTGGGGAAATTGGTTAATCTCTGGCGATAATGCTGGAAATATATTTTGAATTGCACCTAACATGAGCATTTTTGTTTTCTATAAATCATGTAATTTACATATTGGCTAAATCTAATTGCTAGTCAATGGAAATGGGAAGTTCACACTTAGAAAGTTCCATTGATTCAAAGGAGCAGGTAGGTGGGGGGACATTGAACTCAGCCCAATGATATAGTTATACAAGCAATAAAAGTGAGGGCAAGAAGGAAATGATGGAGCTGGCAAGGACAATAAGAAAAAGGGGTTTTGTGGTGGTGGCTAAGGGAGAAGGAAGCTGCCAGCTCCAAGCCATCTATTCTGTGATTGCTTGGCTTCTCTTTGTCTGTGGTGGTGGGAGAGGTCCATGGAGACAAGGCAGTGTGGGAAGGAGGGATTGAATAACTGCTAGTTCCATGGCACAGGCAGTTATCCAAGCCCTCTCTTCTATACTGCCTTGGCAATCAGGTGGATGGTCCCCGTCAAGTGAGGCATTCAAGGAACATTTGTCTGGAAGTCAACAACCTCCTTCTTCCTTCACTCTCTCCCTCTTCCTGTGTGAGCACAAAGAGACTAGAGTCCCACTCAGGCAACAATCCATTATGTGAGCAGTGTGCCCATATAATGGAAGTGAGCAACTGCATGAGAATCCCCATACCCCTTCAAAGGTTACACTGGTACACTGCCAGTGCATCAGAAAAATTTTCTTCTTCTTCTTCTTCTTCTTCTTCTTCTTCTTCTTCTTCTTCTTCTTCTTCTTCTTCTCCCCCCCCCACACTTTTTTGGCCAGTTTTGGAGGGCTGTAGTGAGGGATACTGCAATCGAAATTGCCATGTTTGGAGGTAGTTTTGGAGCACTGGTGATGGTTTGTGGGCACAAAACTCACATGAAAAAATGGAAATGGTTGAGAAGCATATGGCATCCTGAGGGGGGTCCTCAGGGGCTGAATGTGGCCAATGAGCTACATCTTCCCCAACCCTACCTTATAAGATCTTGGACTATATCTTCTTGAAGATTATGGATTCCAAATAATAGCTGATGGACATGAATGGATGCACATTTGTGTTAGGTCCATTTCCATACAATTCCTTCTTTTCCCACTTCGATTCTATGCTCATTCTAAGCAGTTAAAACACACACACACATAAGAAATCCATACATAATTCTTCAGTTTTCCCCTCACACAGAACATAAATGAACCTGTTTCCCTGTTGTATAAAGTATATTAGTTCACTTTTACATAGTGTACATAGTGTTTGTACATGTTTTCAGATGTGTAGAAGATGTTGTCAAACTCCCCCCCCCTTTTTTTTTTTACAGAATATATGACAAGCCTGCAAATGTACAGATTTTTTAATGGCAAAGTTCCTGGTTTGAGTTCATATTGTAAATAACCTCCACAAAATCTTACATTACAGCCTGATTATAGCAGGGACATGAGCCTGGATTTTTCTGAAGACTATTCCACTTAAGAATAAGTTCTGGCAGGTTATAGCAGGCTGATAAGTCTTTGAATATGGTCCCTAAACCAGAGTCTGTAAGTGTGTCATCCAAGGACGAGCTCAGCTAAGTACTGAGAGGCTTAATACCAGAAGGATGACTACCAGATAAATGATGAATTGGCTGTAATAACAGTGCATGGATTAGTTGTGATCTGCATTAGTTAACCTGTATCAGTGAAGTCAAGGTATCCAGTGTATTTTAAATTAAGTAATCAGTAATGCCAGAAATATAAGACAATGCTTTCAAGATGTCAATATGAACTTGCATGTGAGATGAAACTAACTTTGGAAGAGATACACATGGAGCCCTCTAAGGAATTTTAACCCTACATGATAAATTGCAGAGATCTTTTGACAGTGTGACAAATTTGCTAACCTACATAATTCTTCCCCCCCCCCCCTAATGTAGCTTATATTGTTTTACAAGGCAGTAATAAGATGCTATAAGAACTATTTAAATAAAATACCATATCTTGGATTCCACCAGCTAGTCAACTGGTAGTTCTGGTCACCATATGGAAAGTCATATGGGCCACAGACTTTGAGATAATGAATTAATTAGCATTATATCATATTCAGTTCATAAATTAGGTCATTTTACACATATACTTGAAATGTACATCCTTAAACAGAACTTGACGACATCCATATGACACAATCATACACTGCCAAGAGATTTTGATTGACTTTCAGTTAACTGTGGTGATTACCCATATCAAAAATATTACAGCTTCTGTAATTATTGGGAATTATTGTTAATTTTTTACCTTTTAAAGCTAATTTAGGCTTATATGTTAAATATGAAAGTGTATAGAATCATAGAATAATAGAGTTGGAAGAGACCACAAGGGCCATCCAGTCCAACTCCCTGCCATGCAGGAAATCTAAATCAAAGCATCCCTGTTTAAAGACCTCCAAGGAGGGAGATTCCACTACACTCCGAGGGAGTGTGTTCCACTGTCAGACAGCCCTTACTATCAGGAAGTTCTTCCTAATGTTGAGATGGAATCTCTTTTCCTGTAGCTTGCATCCATTGTTCCGGGTCCTAGTCTCTGGAGCAGCAGAAAACAAGCTTGCTCCTTCCTCAATATGACATCCCTTCAAATATTTAAACAGGGCTATCATATCCCTTCTTAACCTTCTCTTCTCCAGGCTAAACATTCCCAGCTCCCTAAGTCATTCCTCATAGGGCATGGTTTCCAGACTCTTCACCATTTTAGTCACCCTCCTTTGGACATGCTCCAGTTTCTCCCCATCCTTTTTGAATTGTGGTGCCCAGAACTGGACACAATATCCCAGGTGGGGCCTGACCAGAGCAGAATATAGTGGCACTGTTACTTCCTTTGATCTAAACACTATACTTTTATTGATGCAGCCTAAAATTGCATTGGCCTTTTTGGCTGCTGTGTCGCACTGTTGACTCATGTTCAACTTGTGGTCTACTTGGACTCCCAGATCCCTTTCACATGTAGTCTCATTCAGCCAGGTGTCCTCCATTCTATATCTGTTCATTTAATTTTTCTGCCCTAAGTGCAGTACCTTACATTTCTCCATGTTGAATTTCATTTTGTTAGCTTTGGCACAGCTTTCTAGTCTATTCAGGTCATCTTGAATTTTGATCCTGTCCTCTGGAGTATTAGTTACTCCCCTTAGTTTGGTGTCATCTGCAAATTTGATAAGTATGCCCCCAATGTTGTCCTCCAAGTCATTGATAAAGATGTTGAATAGCACTGGGCCCAGGACAAAACCTTGTGGAACCCCACTGGTCACTTCTCTTCAGGATGAAAAGGAGCCATTGTTGAGCACCCTTTGGCTTCAGCCAGTCGACCAATTACAAATCCATGTAACAGTTGCCTTGTCTAGCCCACATTTTATGAGCTTGTTTGCAAGAATGTAATGGGGAACTTTGTCAAAGGCCTTATTGAAATCAAGATATACTATATCCACAGCATTCCCTTCATCTAACAAGCTGATAATTTTATCAAAAAAAGAGATCAGGTTTGTCTGGCATGACTAATATGTTCTAATCTGAAATGGAAATATGCACTAGATAAAATAGTTGCAATAGGGAACTGTTTTGGAGGGAAGGATGATCGTGACCATCATTTCCAAACGGTGTCTATTGTGTGCAGCTAATTCTGAAAGCAGAGGCTGAAATATGTGGGTGCCACAGTCAATAGGTTATTTGAAAATATAATGACACCATTATTTAAAGGTACCAAAATGCCTAAAATTAGGCATTTATCTTGACAACAACTTTGACCTGATGGCTGTGTGGGCATAAACTGGGGCCTTTAAATAGCTTCTCTGAGTTGTCAACCAAATCATTCTCATTCTAAGGAATCCTTTCATTCAACATGTTTCAGTCACAGGGTGATCTTTGCATTGATTCCCATCACAGGATTCATGTGCAAATGAGTTTTATGAATGGTTCAGAAAAGGCACTTGTTTGCTGACAGTCCTGGGAATGGCAACCTGCCCTCTGTAGGGTGACTGTTTCTGGGATCATTGATAAGCAGTTTTTAAAAGTAGATCTCCTCACACATTGTGTATCTTTGTAATGTATTTGTATACTTTATATGTGGGGAATAGGTACCCTGTTTAATCTGTGACTGGTATCTATGGGACTGCAGAGGGATAAGAGATAAATGTAGCCAAACCACCAGGTGGCTCACAGAAAGGCAAGGATTACAGCTGAGTTCATTTGAAGATTATATGACTAGGTTGGTTGCAAAAGGATGTGATTTAGATATTCATATAGTGTTACAGGTAGCTCTGATTAAGCATCAATAAATGATCACATGAAGTATCTACTTGCAGTGGAAAAGACACTTGTGAAAGATTGCAGTAGTGTCTTTTGTGAGGGGAGATTTCTTACAATCTGTGCATAGAAAAATAGTTACAATCAGGTGTCAATATCTTCTCTGTCTGCACTGATTCATTTCTGTGATCATCTATTTGTGTTGACTAGTTAGCTCTTGCAAGCTCTGAACTGATTCTGAGGTAATCATAAGTCAGAACAACAAATATAGGATCTTATCATATGAACTTTAAAACTGTCTCAATCCTCCTGGGCTGCAGCTGAGACACAGGATGGAGACAGGGATTATTGCAGGCTAAAGCACCACTTAATTGCCACCCGCTATCACCCTGGGTTCAAGCTGCACTCTGCCAGCACTTTTTAGATGCTGGAAAGCTTCCAACAAAAAAATGCTGGCAGAGCATGGCTGGGACCCAGCTTGGACCTGAGCTGATGGCGGCTGGCGATTAGGTGGCGATTTAGCATGCAATAATCCCTGCCTCCATCTTGTGTCCTGGCTGCAGGAGAATTGAGCCAGTTTTAAAGTTCTTGTGATAAATTCCTTACTCAAACTTAGGCCCGTTACAGACAGGCCTGAAAATATGGACTGGGTTAGGGTTAGAAAGGGGTGTCACTTCCTGATGCCCCTAACCCTAGTACGGACCCAGTCCGTACAAAATGGCAGCGGCCATTCCACATGGCCGCCGCCATTACGATGTCACGACCACGCCGCCTCCAAACGAGGCGGCACGAATGTGACGTCTTTGTGCCGTGCGAGGGCGCCTAGAGCACCCTTTCCATGGTGCAAGAAGGAGCTCCGAAATGGAGCTCCTTCTGGGGTTTGCGTCACTGGGCACAGCCTTTACATGGCTGAGCCCAGCGACGCAGAGGAGAAAGGGACCAAGCAGCCCCTTTCTCCTCCTCCCCACTGTTGCCGGGTGTCCTTGGGACTTGAAGCCCCAAGGACACCCCTTTCCAGGCTGCGGGGAAGCGGCCTTTTGCCACTTCCCTGCTGTCTGCAAAGCAGAGGATCGGGGCCTCAGAGGCTGCCGGTCTGGCAGCTGAGGCCCCAATCCAGCGGGGAAAGGGGCGGGTGCAGGCCTCCCCAAACGGGCGGTCTGTAACCCGCCTTAGACAGTCATTAATGCAGCAATGAAAATGTTGTGCAGTGGTTATTCTGAAACAACAACCAATACCTTAAATCAGGGATAGGTAATGAGTGGCTTTACAGGTTCTGGTGGACTCCAAACCCAAGCAGTACTCACCATTGGCTATCCTGTTCATGACTGATGGGAGATGCAGTATAACAACAGTTAGAAAACTCTATATTGACCACATCTGCATTGAGTACTAGGGTGCATCTACACTAGAAATAATGCATTATGACACCACTTTACGTGCTTTTGTTCCATCCTATGGAATCCTGGAATCTATAATTTTATAAGGCCTTTAGCCTTCTCTGCCAAGGTGTGCTGGTTCCTCATGCAACTACAAACTGCAGGATTCTGTAGGATGAGGCCATGACACTTAAAAGTAGTGTCAAACTGCATTATTTCTACAGGGTAGACGCACTGCAAGGAGTTTGTTGCTATTGTTTTGCTCCCACAATAGATGTGGCATGTAACTTTAAGAAGGTGGATCTTATCACATTTCCCTGTCACTGGGTAGTATGCAGCCCATATGCAACCTCTGCGGCAGCTTTTCAAGCATGGAAAAATCCTATTCAGGAAGAGATGTGGGAGAAGCATGGAGAAGCATGGGTTGCATATGGGCTGCGTACTGCTTGGTGATGGGGAAATGTGATTAGATCCGCCTACTTAATGTTACATCCCACATCTATTGTGGGAGCAAAGCCAATGCAGTAAACTCCCTAGTGAACCAGGAGAAGCCTATTTTGTTGTTGTTTTTTGTTCTGCTTTTTAAATATTGCATTGAATTTAATACTTTTTTAAGGAGGGGAGGGTACAAGGGATTTTATATGTTTGTATTTTTAACTTTGTTAGCCGCCCCGATTGTTCTCAAAGGGGCGGAATACAAATAAATTATTATTATTATTATTGATCTCATATCTTAGGCCTGGAACAGATGAGCCAAATGCGCCGTGTTAGCACCATATTAGGGTTAGGGACCTCGCACCAACCACACGGTCCCTAACCCTAGCACCGCACAGCGGTGCAATAATGGTGGTTTCCTGTCCATATAGGTGCTGCCATTTTGATGTAAGCACTATGATTCTGTGAACTCTCTTGATCCTCCCTGTGAGCAGTTTCTTACCAGGTACTCTTTTTTCTGACCTAAATGATGAGACCTGCCTCTAAATTTTCATACATTTCCACATATTTAAAGATGCATGGGTGGGCAAAAGGACTACTGGAAAATTTCTGCTTGTTGCTGTACTTCTTGCAAAAAAAAATTGGTTTGGTCGACCATGGTCTGCTTTAGGAGGGGACCCTTTTGGTTTTATAATAAGGGTACTTAGGCCGGGGACAGACTGCCCCAAAAGGATGGCCTGCCGATGGCCTATTTCCCTCCAGAGGGAAGCCACAGCTGCCAAAACGACGTGGCTTCCTTTTGGAGTAAAAAGAACCCGGAAAAAAGGGTTCTTTTTCTGGCGCTGAGCAGATGTCATGAATGCACCAATGGCACACTTGTAAAGTAAGCGACGTGCAGCTATGTGTATATGCTGCGCATCGCTTATGTCAAAATGGTGGTGCCCGTTTACACGGGACACCACCATTAATCCGTTGCCGCGCCATGCTAGGGTTAGGGACCATGTGGTTGGTATGTGGTCCCTAACCCTAGAATCGGCACCACCATGGTGCATTCGGCCCATCTGTTCCGGGCCATAGAATATGCTTTAACTTTTGAGTTATCCTATATACTCTAGTTTATTTAGAATGTGCTCTAACTTTTGAGTGATCCTATGTATATTGTTTATTACAACATTTTCAATGTGCAGGTGGACAGCTGCAATTTTAGTTTTTAAAAGATGAATTATAGAGGATTGAAACTGTATAGATTAAATAATCTACACAGGGCCAATCTACATGGGACTAAAACTGCATTTCAGAACAATTTCTAGCACTGTGTTGACATACACCATTTGCTAACTCCTGAGTTAAACCCTAAATTCAAGGTTAAACTTGAAAGAACAACAATAACAACAAAGACTGTCTTTTGTTCCATTTCCCTCCCTGTAATCCTTTGCAAATCGGCTAGCTGAGCGTGGCTTCTAGCTGGGTTTTAGGCAGGATGCAGTCAGGCAGCAGCATTGGCGGCATTTTCTGTGTGATCATACCCAACATTATTTTGAAATAGACATGAAAACAGAAGGGGTAAGTCAGTTTTTTAAGCATGTGATAAACTCCTAAGTACCACTGAAATGGACACATATAGGCTTGGTCCATTTAAAGCAGAAATAATGCAAAGGGGCACAAACAAAACAGATGAGGCAGTGTCTGAAAGACAAATAAATACATTGCAAATGAATGATTTGACAAGTTAATCCAATTTGCACATATATGCACATATATGTATAAATATAAATAAAAATATTCATTGGAAAAGCACATGTGCATATGTTTGCAGGATCTGTTTAAAAAAAATCCCAGGGGCTGCAGTTCATCCTGTTCTGTGTGGCCAAAAACAAAAGTGGATTTCTTGCTGATCAGACACACATACACACTGCTGGCACCTTCTTATTCTTTCTCACTTGCATGTAGCTAAGAAGACCAGTTCAGAATCAAACTAAAGTCACTAGGGTGCCATTCTTGGGGCTGACATGGATCAAAATTAAATTGAAACAGATTCAGAAAAGGCTCAGAACATGCTGTCATATAGATTCTACTCTGGATATCAGACCATATTTCAATTCTAGTTTTCCTACAGAGTGGTCAGATTTGTGGAGCTTACTTAGGCCCGGGACAGACCGTCCCCAAAAGGGTGGGCTGGCAGTGGCCTGTTTCCCTCTGGAGGGATGCCACAGCCGCCAAACAGTGTGATGTCCCTCTGGAGTAAAAAGAACCCGATTCTTCTGGGTTCTTTTTGTGGTGCCTGGCTTACATCACGAGTGTTCCACTAGCGCTCTCGTGACGTAAGCATCGCACAGAAATGTGCGGACGCTGTGCATCCCTTACATAAAGATGGCGGCCCCCGTGTGGACGGGAGACTGCCATTAGGCTGCTGCCCACACATAACAGGGCTCGGGACCATGCAGTTGGTGCATGGTCCTAACCCCTACTATTGCTGCCAGGACACCGCTTCCTGATGGTGTGTACTGGGCCATTGATTCTTGGTCTATGGCAGTCTGATGCTGCTATGAGGATATAAAATGGGGAGTTTAAGAAGATTATGTTAAAGAGGTGTCTGTTTTCTTGTGGTCCGTTTAGGGCTGACGACTGTTCTAATGGCTGGTTTTCACTGATGCCTTTCTTCCTGGCACATTTCAAACTATGAACTAATTTGCTGTTACATAAACAAGGGTTTTGTATGGCACCACACCACAACACCAACCATAACCAGTTGGATTTCAATTATAAAATTAAATTGTAGCTTGGGGATATATGGCTCACAAGATGTTGGGCTGCATCTTCCATCAACTATAGGCAGACAAACCAATAGTGATACACAATGAGTGATGTAGTGTAGAAACACTTGGAGGGTCACATGCTCTGTAGTCTTGCAACAGCTTCTGCTTATCTCAATCCAGGCAGATAGGAGCCATCACTATTAGAGAGGGAAGCAGTGGCCACCAAGCTAGAGAGTTCCCTTATTTAACACCAATAATTCTCACAAGTCTGATCCTACACTGTACTTCTAAGGCAGGATCAACAGAAAGGGCAGCTGCTTATATTTATAAGAAGCAAAGGTAGTTGTCATTTTAAAAAAGACACATACCAGTAGCATCTAATCTTTCCCCATGCCTAGCTACTCATTATCGTTTTCTTGTCTACTTCTATTATGCATAGGAGAAGGCAGGCCACAGCACTCGCTGATATGTCAGATGCAGTCTCTTTTTCTCTCTGACAACTATACCATTTGATTCCCTCATCTCAAAAGAGTAAAGGAAAAAAGAAACACAACCCGACACCAGATCTCACTTCCTAAAGGACACAGAGTTTGTAAAGGAGGGATGATTAAATTCTCAGGAGAAGAGGTCAGCAGGTCAGCTGCTGTCATTAAATATTTGACCTCTCTCTCAAATTATGTCCCCTGTATATCTACCTGTCCTTCTCATGTATTTTGTGAGAATAATATAACAAGATGAAGAACACAGTATATTACATTTTGCTCTTTTTAGGTTGCAACCTTATATACACTTTCCTGGAAGCAGACAGTGAGTCTCACTGGGGCCAAGTGCTGGGTATACAGACATGGGGTTGAACTTCTGGTGAGCTTGGATTCAAACAGCCTTATTATGATTACATCCTGAAATTATTTTGCAGGTGTGGGAGAAATGTTCCCTACTCCTTCATAAAAGTGAGGAATTTATGAGATTAGGAGATAGGTGTTTTATGGCTGGCAGGTCTGAGGGATATATATCACAAATGGGTGGGGGTTAACTTGGGTGGTAAGAGAGAGCATAAGCCATTTTGGAACTTTCAATCATGCATTGACTGACCATGTTGGAAGGGAGAAGAATACACTGCTGGTGTTGTTTTTGCTATCTGTACATTTGGCCAAAGGCCTGAATGGGACCTTATGCTCATGCAACTATAAGAAGACAGAGACATCCATTACATAGGTATTGACCTTCCAAATTCTCATTGGTTCTATGGGTCTGCTCTAGTTAAGACTAATTATTGGATTTAAACCATTTCATTTTTTAAAATGTACAGTATATCCCCACAGTACTGTTTATTTTGTTATTGTCTACCTTCCGGATAAAAACTATTGCAGGGTTTTCTTGGCAAGATTTGTTCAGAAGAGGTTTGCCATTACTTTCCTCTGACAGAGAAGTACTTGCCCAAGGTCATCCAATGAGTTTTAGTGGCAGAGCTGGAATTTGAACCCTCCTTTGCCAGAGCCTTAGTTCAACACTCAAACCACTGCTCCTTACTATTTATTACCTAAAGGGTAATCTTCTGCTTAAATATATATTACGCAAGATAATGTTGGCAGATATCCAAAGTGTTTATTAACAAACACTAATAAACTCTGTTTTGACTATTATTGGAAGTCCAATATCAGTAGTCCACATGATTTCCCTCATAGCCAATGTTTCAGCACGGAGAAAGCACTGTTCTCTCCAAAAGATGGCATAAAAGAGAAAGAGATATGTAATATCCTTTTTGCAGGTTTTGATAGGCAATGGTCATTTTGTGGGAGCATTCAGTAATGTGCTTTATTTTGGACTGAACTCATATCTTTAAAACTCATTGGAAATGCATGGTTTCCCTTTACTCATGTGCTTTGTAAATTTTTAGTACCCCATTTCCTACTCTTCTTTATTTTTTCCTTTCTTCTCTTGCTGTAATAAATCTTCAATCTGTCATTCATCTATTGGGATAAATCATAATGGAACATGACACTGAGATGACTGACATAGCAATATGTGAACTATTACAGAAAAATAGGACAGAGGGCACCAAAAACAGTCTTGTGAAATTCTTTTTCTGAAAGGCAAGGCGTCTTGTTTATCCTGCTGCTTGTTTCTGAGATGACGGATGAATAAGAAAGGACTACCAACTGGCTAAAGATGCTTTAATTGATTAATCGGCTGGCTTTTAATTAATATTTAAATAAATTTAAATAAACTTGTAAATTACAAACCTCAACAGATCTGTCTTTTGAATGACCTGAGGGAATGTTCATACTGTCTTTTAAAAGTGCAAGATAGGTTACAATTAAACCTCTCTCTGGCTTTTCTTCGTGAATGAAGATTCAGGAAGGACTCATCCCATGCTTTCTACAAGCGCGTTGATGACTAAAAAGGCTGATCCGAGATAAACAAGTCCAGTTGCAGAAAGCACAGCAGAATGTATCCTTGGGTGATGTTTCCAGGTTGTGGTTCTTTCTGCGTTGTCATTTCTCTTCAAGACTTGTTCGGCGTGAGTTTTTGAAAAAGGCTGCAGCATCGTGGATAGTGTGTCTCCATGCTTCCCGATGTGAGGCCAGGACAGACCATTGTTGGTGATCGGCACTTGCTGGAACATCAGAACCATGCAAGATTCTGCAGATAGTGGATGTCCTGAGCGTCGTTCTGCTCTAATAGCCCATGAACTGTCACGACTTAACAATGACATCACTGCTCTTAGTGAAGTTCATCTCCATGAGGAAGGCAGCTTTAAAGAACACGGTGCCGGCTATACACTCTACTGTTCTGGCAAACCCAAAATTGAAAAACATCTTTCAGGAGTAGACTTTATGAATAAAAACCTCATTGACTCCAAACTCAAAACCTTGTTACAGTTAAACCAGTACACTGATAAAAAGAAAGGTTTCTCCAAAACTTTAGAAATCTGGAATATGTAACCTTGATTTTACTAAAATACCACAAGCATCAGTCTCCAGTGTAGTAACTAAAGCATTTAACAGTTTTTGCCTTGTCTTAGCTGGAGTTTGGAAATAATTAGTTACAAACAACACATTATACGTAATGTATATATATAAAAAAGAAATAAAATTGAGTACAACTGTAGAGTAATGAGGGACAGCATCACTTCTTCTGTAAATGCAACTTCTAATGATGCTTTTATAGTCACAGTAGTTTGGCCTCACTGAATGTAGAGAGGAATATCAATTGTTTTGAGTCTATTTTTGTTCTTTGTTTTGTACTCGGTTGTGAGTGTTCAGAAAACAAAAAGGTAGACAAGAAGAAAGTTTGTTTTATATCACAGAACAGCAGCTTGTAGCATATGGGTTTTAAAAATTCATTAAAAGCATCTGTTTCCTATTCTGGTTATTTTTTTTAAAAGGAAAGTAAAGAGATACCTTAAGGTTGTTGTACACTGGTTCTGGTGCTGAACAGGCCAGATGTAGTCCAGACTGCTTACACCAGAACCAGGGTTTGGGCTATATGTTATCTGAACAGGACAATTATTATTATTATTATTATTATTATTATTAACCTTTATTTATGAAGCGCTGTAAATTTACACAGCGCTGTACATGCAATCTTTTTAGTTAGACGGTTCCCTGCCCTCAGGCTTACAATCTAAAAAAGACATGATACAGAAGGAGAAGGGAGTGGTGACGAGAAAGGGTAAGAGGTCCAGCAGTTCCTCTCAACCTCCGAGGCCTGGACCAAGGCAGATGGACTGGAGGGAGGGCAAGGCTTCATAATGGATGGTTAATCGTTATCCAGGGAAAATACATAATCACAAGTAGGATAATACATATACAGTACATAGGAATACAGGAAATGGATCGATAAACAGCCAACAACAGAACATCAGATAGTAAGCGACAATTATGCGATGCCTGGGAAGGCTTCTCTGAATAGGATGGTTTTCAGCTCCGTTTTGAAGCTGGTTAAAGAAGTGATGGCTCTTGCTTGTGGAGGAAGAAGGTTCCAGGAGTGAGGGGCAGCAAGTGAAAAGGGGCGAATCCGGGATGGGGCAGAGGAAATCCTGGGCTGAGACAGCAGACCTTGACTACCAGAACGGAGGGCCCTGGTGGGAAGGTGAGGAGAAAGAAGGTCTGATAAGTAAGGAGGGGCCAGTCCATGGAGGGCTTTGAATGTCGACAGCAGGAGCTTATACTGAATGCGGAAAGGGAGAGGGAGCCAGTGAAGGGATGCCAACACAGGAGAGATGTGGTCAGAGCGGTGGGTGGAAGTGATAATGCGTGCAGCTGAATGCTGGACAGAGATTAAAGGACGGAGGTGAGAAAAAGGAAGCCCAGCCAGGAGGACATTACAGTAATCCAGTCGTGAGATCACTAGGGCATGGACCAGGATCTTGGCAGTAGAGGCAGTGAGATATGGTCGGATTTTGGCAATATTGTACAAAAGGAATCTACAAGCCTTGGCTGTGGTCTGGATCTGAGGGATACACGACAGAGAAGAGTCAAAGATAAAGCCAAGACTGCGGGCTTGCTGGACTGGTTGAATGGAAATGTTGTCCACAGAGACAGAAAAGGAGTGTTGAAGGTTGGGCTTAGGAGGAAAGACAAGAAGCTCCGTCTTGGACATGTTGAGCTTCAAACGCCGATGGCGCATCCACTGTGAGACAGCTGTAAGGCAAGATGAGACTTGCTGTTCAAGCCTTGGAGAAAGGTCAGGGGCAGAAAGATACAGCTGGGTGTCATCGGCATACAGATGGTAGGAAAAGCCAAAAGAGCTAATGAGTTTTCCTAAGGACAGTGTGTAGAGAGAAAACAGAAGGGGACCCAGAACAGAGCCCTGGGGAACTCCAACAGATAAGGGAACAGGAGAAGAAGTCTGACCCCCTGCAGCTACTGCAAAAGATCTGCCAGACAAGTAAGATCTAAACCAGTCGAGAACAGAGTCTGAGAACCCAAGGTCAGAGAGTATGTCAACTAGAAGACAGTGATCAACAGTGTCAAAGGCTGCAGACAGATCGAGAAGAATGAGAACAGAGTAAAGGCCATTAGCCTTTCACAACAAGGGGAAAATGGGCCCTTTGGCCCAGGCAGACAAGGCCTTAGTTACATTGTACTGTATATTTACCCCTTGACAATTCTTATACTCTTAGTACTGTTCTTGTGCATCACCCATACTTGGGACGATAAAGAAGATAAAGTCCTCTCACAGTTTGTCACATGATACCCACTCTTCTCTGGAGATGAATGCACCACACTCACAGGAACAATCACATATATGGCCACCCGAGTTCAATGGGTCTTATTCTCAGGTAGTGAGATATATACTTTTCATGTATATCTCTGCTTCAAAGTCATTGGTTGTGTGCATCTAAACCAAGGGTGGGCAACTTTGGAAGGATAGGAGGCTACATTACCAGGACACCTTGAAGAGCTGCATCTGTTGCAGTATCTAGTCCGACAAAAATAAAATGATTTTTGTCACTAAATGGCCTCTGTGGGACAAGGGATTTTGAACATGTTTTTGATTCTTCCTGGACAATTTTTTATCTGCAAGAGAGAAGGAACTCACTTTCTGTCCACTTCCTGTTTCAAAAAAGGCCTCTCAGGTATAAATTGGGTAAAAATTAGCCTGAACTTGGTGGAAATGCCGCCCCATAGAGGGCATTAAGGGACAAAGGTTTTTGAAAAAATAGCAAATGTTTTATTAACTAGAATTAACATGGGGGGGGGGGGGGCACGAGGCCAAATATTGTGTAAATGCCTCCATAACCCATAAAGGGCACCTTGGAGTATTTTGGAGTATTTTGTAAATAAAAAAATTGATTTTTTGTGCCATTTTTAAAAAACCTCTTCCCAGGGTGCAACTGGAGCCACAAAAATGGCCACTGTGGGCTGCAGGTAGCCCACCCCTGATATAAACAGAGCAGAAAACATTTCCCATTTCTTAAAACCTGTAGGAGGAACCCCAACTTGCAACTCATTGTATTTTCCACTACTTTTGGGGTATTCACACTTGTTCTCCCCAGCTTTTTATGATGCCTTGTGTTAAGTAATAGGAGGAAGAACTTTGGGTCCCAGAAATGCACTTACCTTCATTCTGACAGAGGGAAGTGTGAGGGGTTGCTGTTTGCTCCACCTCTGGCCACCCTCCTCCCTGCCTCTGGAATCAAACAGATGTAGCAGGAACCTGCCCTGGCTATTACAGTAGCTCCCTTCCCTTTTTGGACTGGATTAATAACTCCAGTCTATGAAAAAGGGACAAATCAGTCTCATTCTTTTCTCTTGGGTACATGTGGACAGTAAGTGGTGGTGTGTGGTTGGATAAGTTAGTGGAGGCAGTGCACAAATCAGTCCATTGGTGCTCTTGCAGGTAGAAAGTGAAAAACATACCAGGGCCTTTCACACTATACAGATACAACACTTTAACTGTCATGGTTCCATCCTGTGAAATCCTGGGATTTGCCTTTTGTGGAAGAGTACTTTGAATTCTCACATTCAAATTCTCTCTGGAAGCCAAGATGACAAAATTGAGGCTGTTGTACTTCAGACACATCATGAGAAGGCATGACTCACTGGAAAAAACAATAATACCAGGAAATGTGGAGGGAAGTAGAAAGAGAGGAAGGTCACATCCTAAATAGATGGACTCTATTAAGGAGAACATGGGCATGACTTTGCAGGAACTAAGCAGAACAGGACAGGTAGTCTTGGAGATATCTCATCCACAGGGCTGCCATGGGTTGACATTCACCTGAAGGTGGTTAAGACCAACAAACTTTGAATTCTAAGTGTCTCACTAAACTACAAAAATCCAGGATTTGTGGCCATGGGAGTTAAAGTGGAATCATTTCTCTATAACTGTGTGATCTGAAAACTCAGGAGAGAAACTCAAAACCATTTCAGTGTGACACAGTGACACCAAACTAGGGAAGTGGCTGTGGTGGAGAAAACATTGACCTGAACACACAAGGGGGGCATAGTAGCATATCCCTAATATAGCAGTGTAGTGATATCACTGGGCAAAGCAAAGTGGCACCAACAGGCCAGAGCTGGGAGTGGCATGTGGGAATAGCATGCGGTCATGATTCTTTCCTGGACCATGCCACTGTTTTTTCAAGCTTCAGTTTGCATCATGGATGGCCAAACCTGGTCTTTGCTTGTGCTGACCAGCTGATGCTCTCCAGGGAGCTAAACAAGGATCTTTTCTGGAAAAGATATATTGAACCCAGAATCACCTGCAAGGGGAGAATATGCTGGACCATTGAGCTATAACTCTTTCTCTATCTGTTTACTGAATGCCAAGTGAATTTGATGTCTTGGAAGCTGTGCTCTGAACCTTCAGAATAAGGAAGTATAGTTGCCAATATCTTGACAAGTTGTATGTAGGCAGTCTGGGATTTATTCTTTCTAGCAGCAAGAAGAACAGTAGCTGAATTATGTGAATCATTGAGAACAGCTGCAACCTTGACTTCACTTCATGTACTAAACCTGTAGCAGTTGTAAGATTTTTGCATTAGTGCCACTTCGCTTGCTGTCAGTCCTGCCAAAGATATAACAGCACTAATATCTCCTGGCTTTAGTGTCCAAATTCTCTTCTAAAAAAAAGAAAAAACGAAAAAGAAGAGTGGGACTTAGTTTCATCTTATTCTACTTTAATCATACAACACATGCCACTAGCTTCATTGTCATTGAATAGGAAGGATAACATTTCTATTTGTGACCAGCATTGAAAAATGCCAGAGAGATCTCATTCTTTCCTATTGTAATAATGAATTTCAGGAACTTTTTCAAAGTTATTATAATAATGTAACTTTATGATGGTACTTTGGGAATACAGAGTGATTTTTTAAATTAAAAATGTTATATTAACAATAATATTTTATAATAACAGTAATAAAAATAGTAACAATAATTATAGTAACAAAAATAATAATTGGAAACAGAATATAATTTTAGAATGTTTTGTATTGCTTTATATTGGAAATATATATTGCTCTTGAGTCACATACTGCCAGCCTCAGAAAAACCCATGGTAGATTTGCCATTGGGTTTCATTAGTTGGAAATGACTTGGAGGCACACAACAGCAACATCATCAACAACTTTTTGAAGATAAAATCATGCAGAGAGGTTTTTGCATCTTTTCTACCCATATCACCACAGAGCAATCATAAGCTCTTACATAGAGTGGACCTGTACCTCTGTTCCTGATGTCTACTTTCTCACTGTTCCCTAGTGAGGCAAGGGCTTCAGGATTTCAATTAGTGAGCACTTAGAAAGCCATCATATTCCATCAGTCTTTAATGGTCTAATGGTTCAAGTTGGTTTTATTGCTTCAGAAGAAATCCATAGCAAACAACAGGATGTTGCAATAGAATACCATAAAACATAATAAAATCCAATATAAGTTAAAGTGCATCATATCCATATGCAGTATATTACACAATATATTAAAACAGCAGAAAACAACAACAATATCAGAGTTAAAGACTAGCTAAAATATGAATGGTTCAGTATCTAACAAAAGAAAACCTGCAGAAGGAAATAGTCCAGTACAAATGAATTACCTTTCTATGACGGTGGCACTAAGGTTAATATCCCACCTATTCCTAAACCAGATGCATTGGGTGTCCTGATTTTTCCTAGGCTGACATGCTGGGATAGACTCTGAGATGTCATCACAGGCATGAAATCCTGAGCCAGCTCAGGGAAGGCAGCTTTTATTTTATTTTATTTTTATGCCACCTTTCTCCCCAAAAAGGGACTCAAGGCAGCTCACAAGATGAAAACATTTTTTAAAAAAACCAATTAAAATAATATTTTACAAATAAAAAAGTTTAAAAAATAAAATTAAAAGATTTGACATCGACATTTAGGTGCTGCAAATCATCCAGCCTGGTGATTCATCAACTCCAAATTCAGGATCCTTGTGAAAAATGCAGGTAATGGCACTGTTGGGCCATGGGATGATGGGCAGACACCCAAACCCATCCCTGATATCCATTGTTCAGTACAAGCACATAAAACCTGACCTGTAAGAACATATCTTCTTGAGAGGGAAATTGTATTCCTATAGACCTGAACTTGGGAATGTTACCTTCAAGAAAACAAATCGTCAAATCTTTATGATCCTGGGAATTTTTACCGCAAAAAGTAACTTTTCAGAGCCCTACCAAAGACAATAATAAAACTCTTCTCCACCTGCCAAGCCTCTCTTTGTGCTATATTAAATACTTAGATGAGCACAACTGGGATTAATTGTTTCCAATCTCAACTGACTATGCAAAGCTGGCCTTCTTATTCACAGTAATGCCATGGATGTTTAATATTTTATAATGGACCAGCTTAGCATTATAAAGTGGTGTTAGCAGACCTGTGTATATCTGAGTATGATATCTAGGTTGTCTTTCTTGGGGAGGAGAATACTGGAAGAGGGGAAAGATGTAAATTGTCCATTGCCAGTTTTCTCACTTGGCCAGTCCAGTTTCCAGCACAATATATCAATGCCTGGCCATAGTGTAATTTAATCATCTTCTTCCTCTTTCAATACCATTTCAATACCTTTTTCACAACATAAAACTCATGATCTCTATTGTAACTGGAAATGATTGAAGCTATTCATAGTTGTAATTAATTTGCTTAAATCACAGTAGATAGACATGAAATACAGTCTCTAAGATGGAGATGCAGAAATCAGTGTAAAATCAATGGATTTCAGATTTTTAATTCAATGATTAAAACAACAGCCACATGGTTCTGTCCTGACCCCAGTGCTATTCAACATCTTTATCAATAACTTGGATGAAAGAATAGAGGACATGCCTATCAAATTTGCCAATGACACCAAACTAGGAGTAGTAGCTAATACCCCAGAGCAGAGAATCAAAATTCATAATGACCTTAATAGATTAAAAAGCTGCCCCAAAACTAACAAAATAAATTTCAAAAAGGAGAAATGTAAGGTCACCTGGCTTGACAATAGTACATGTTAAAGAGATCTAGGAGTCCTAGTAGACCACAGGTTAAATGTGAATCAACAGTGTGATGTGGCAGCTAAAAAAGCCAATGAAATTCTAGCCTGCATTAATATAAGTATAGTGTCTAGATCGAGAGAAGTAATACCAATCTATTCCACTTTGGTCAGGCCTCACCTGAAATACCGCATCCAATTCTGGGTACCCCAGTTCAAAAAGGATGTTGACAAGCTGAAGCATGTTTAGTGGAGGGCAACCAAAATTGTGAAGGGTCTGGAAAGCATGATTTATAAGGAGCAACTTAGGGTGCTGGGGATGTTTAGCCTGGAGAAGAGTTTTGGAAGCTTATTCACACTGCCGAAGATGCAGATCAATGCAGATCTTTCAGGAAAATATCCCATGCAAGCAAAATTATGCTCAAAATTCTGCAACAAAGGGGGGATACAGACCAGCACTTTGTGCTGGTCTGTGGGCGGAGTCATGGCGTAGTGTCTACACACCCGAAGCTGTGACCCCTTCCCCATGGCACCATTTTGGTGCACACCTATTTACACGGCGCACTCCATGATGACACCACTCTGGCACTTCATCTACACAATGCGGTGCCTAAGGGGCATCATAACGCGGCACCACAGTACCTATGACACCCTTTCTAGGTTTGCAGGTTCTTTTGCACTGGGTTGGAGGCATGACACGTGGTTACCGCATCCTCAACATAGCACTTCCAGGGGCAGCATACAGCCACCCCTTACGGGCTGCCTGTACAACCCCATTGACTCCAACTATACATGGGCAGAGAAATCACAGAGGTCCAAGTGGAGTTCAGAAAAAGAAGAGGCACTACGGACCACACTGCAAACATACAAAGGCTAATGGAGCGTATGATGGAATTCCAAAAGAAAATCAGCATGTGCTTTATGGACTATAGCAAAACCTTTGGCTGCACAGGTCATGAAAAGCTATGGAACACCCTTAAAGACCTAGGAGTGCTAACGCATCTGATAGTCCTGATGAAGAATCTGTACTCAGGACAAGAGGCTGCTGTCAGAACAGAACACAGAGAAATAGAATGGTTCCTAAGTGGCAAAGAAGTCAGACAGGGCTGCATCTTATCACCCTATCTGTTCAACTTATATGCAGAACATATTGTAAGAAAAGCATGATTTGGATATACAAGAAGGAAGAAAGAATATCAATAATCTAAGATATGCAGATGACACTGTAATATTAGCGGAAAGTCTCCCAGGCCTGGAACAACTACTAAGGAAGATCAAGGAAATGCAAAAGCAGGCTTACTGTTTAACATAAAGAAAACAAAACTAATGACCTCCCTCTCTGTCTGTTTCTTCATCATTCTCTCCTAATGATTTCACTAACTATTTCATCTCAATGATTACCACTATTTGCTCTGAGATAGTCCTCCCCCCCCCCCCCCCAATTTTTCTTCTACTACTAATCTTCTATCACTCTTGCCTTAAAAAAATTCTCTATTTCCTCCTGTTTCTTTGGAAGAACTCTCTACACTGCTGAACTCTTCCAAACTTGCAACTTGTTCTCTTGATCCCTTTCCTACTCGTCTTCTGATCTCTATAGCTCCCTCTTTTCTGCTCTCACTTCTCTATATCTTTCATCTTTCTCTCTCTATGGGTTCTTTCCCATCAGTCTTTAAACATGCTTTAGTTTCCCCTATTCTGAAAAAACCTTCTCATAACCTCTCTTCTTTGTCTAGCTACCATCCACGTTCTCTTCTTCCTTTTCTTTCTAAAGCTTTGGAATGGGGTGTTTATTCTCTGTGTCTTGAGCTACTTGAAGCCAACTCCATTCTTGATCCCTTTGAGCCCGGTTTCTGCCCATGGCATTCTACAGAGTTGGCTCTCACTAAGATCTCAGATGATCTTTTACGGGCCAAGGCTAATGGTCTTTACTCTGTTCTCATTCTTCTTGATTTGCCTATGGCATTTGACACTGTTGATCACGGTCTTCTAGATGACATACTTTATGACCTTGGGATCTCAGACTCTGTTCTTGACTGGTTTAGATCTTATTCGATCTAAATTACTTTATATTACTTTAAATTACTTTAAAGCCCTACATGGCTTGGGCCCAGAGTACTTGAGGGAACGCCTTCTTCCCCTATTGTCCGTCCCGAAAACTAAGGCCCAAAAAAATCTAGGCTAACATCAGTTTCCCAGAGGGCCTTTTCTACTACTGCTCCAAAAACTATGGAACGACCTGCCGGAGGAGATCGGTCACATTCCCACTCTGACAGCTTTTAAGAAAGCACTCAAGATGGATCTCTTCCGGCAGGCCTTTCCAACTTAATTACCTTCCCCAGATATAGAGATATTTGTCCCCTCATCTGTCTATTCTTCCCCGTCTAGCTTTCTGCCTATTTTTTTGTTTAATGTCTTTAATGTTTTTAATGTTTTTACACTATTACTGTTTCATTCTGTTATAGTACTGGGAATGGGGGGGGTAGATCTAGGGTTTGATTTTTTTTTTATAACTCTATTTTAATTTGATGTATTTTACTGTTGTAACCCGCCCGGATTCTTCGTGATTGAGCGGGCTAGAAATAAATCATCACCATCATCATCATCATCATTATTATTATTTGTCAGATAGATCTTTTGCAGTGGCCACGGGTGGTCAGCCCTCATCCTCTGTTCCCTTATCTGTTGGAGTTCCTCAGGGCTCTGTTTTGGGACCTCTTTTGTTTTCTCTCTACACATTGTCCCTAGGTAAACTCATTAGTTCTTTTGGATTTTCCTATCATTTGTATGCCAATGCACTCAGCTGTATCTTTCCACCCCTAACTTTTCTCCAGGTCTTGAACAGCAGGTTTCATCTTGTCTTACACCTATCTCTCAATAGATGCGGCATCGATGCTTAAAGCTCAATATGTCCAAAACAGAGCTTCTCATTTTTCCACCTAAGTCTACTCTTCAATACTCCTTTTCTGTTTCTGTTGATGACATTTCTATTCGACCAGTTCAGCAAACCCATAGTCTTGGTTTTATTTTTGATTCTTCTCTGTTGTGTATCCCCCAGATCTAAACCACAGCTAAAGCATGTAGATACTTTTTATACAATATTGCCAAAATCCGACCATTTCTCTCTGCTCCTACTGCCAAGATTCTGGTCCATGCCCTAGTGGTCTCGCAACTTGATTTCTGTAACATCCTTCTGGCTGGGCTACCTCTTTCTCACCCCGTCCTTTAATTTCTGTCCAGCATTCAGTGGCACACATTATTACATCTGCCCACCACTCCAACCATATCTCTCCTTTATCATCATCCTTTCACTGGCTCCTCCTCCCCTTCCGTATTCAGTATAAGCTCCTGTTGTTGACTTTTAAAGCCCTGAATGGGCTGGCCCCTCTTTATTTATCAAACCTTCTTTCTCCTCACCTTCCCACTTGTCCCCTCTGTTCTAGTAGTCAAGGTTTGCTGTTTCAGCCTAGGATTTCCACTGCCCCGTTCCGGATCCCTCCCTTTCAGTTGCTACCCCTCACTGCTGGAATCTCCTTCCCCCACGAACATGGTTCATCACTTCTTTAACCAGTTTCAAAACTGAGTTGAAGACCATCCTGTTCAGAGAAGCATTCCTGGGCACTGTCTGACTATTATTTGCTATTTGACATTTTTAATTTGTTTCCTGCTTTACTCTGTCGAACCCTTTCCTGTATTATGTATTATTTATATGTATTATGGTGGGGTACAGACCACGCCTTGTTTTGCTGTGCAAGAAATAGTAAAAGAGTACTCATACTTGGGGACAGCAGCCAGGAAATCAGAAGAAGATTAAGAATGGGGAGGGTGGCTATGAAAGAACTGGAAAAGATCCTAAAATACAAAGAGCACAAAAGTTCATAGAAGCCCTTGTATTCCCTATTAGCATGTACAGATGTGAAAGCTGGACAGTTAAGAAACAAGATCAGAAGAAAATCCATTGATTTGAGATGTTGAGCTGAAGAAGAGTGCTGAGGATGCCATGGAGAGCAAAAACAAACCAAACAAACAAACAAATAAATGGTTCCTAGAGCAGATCAAGCCAGAAATCTCCTTGGAAGCCAAGATGCAAAACTTAGGCAGTAGTACTTCGGACACATCATGAGAGGGCACGACTCACTGGAAAATAATAATGCTCGGAAAGGTCAAAGGAAGTAGAAAGAGAGGATGGCTGCATGCTAGATGGATGGACTCTATTAAGAAGGTCATGGGTATGAACTAAGCAGAGTAGTGGAGGACAAGGGATCCTGGAGCTATCTCATTCGCAGGGTCGCCATGCGTCAAGATCAACTTGAGGGCAGTTAACAAGAAAAAGTTCCACACAGCAACTAGCGTCTAAAAACTCCAGTTTTTGAAGACTTTTTTTTTTTGCTGTAAGAAGAAAAGATACCAAATTATTAAAGAATTAAAAAGAAGAATTCATTGCTTCCTTTGAAAACAAAATTAGCAAAGACCCTAATTCATTAGGATTGATGGAAGTTGTCATTTAATGTGTGAAGGGCCACAAGTTACCCAGTCTTATTCCAAGAGGAACCTGTTTTTGATCTCTCAAGTCTTAGGAACACAACGGTGTCTGAACAGATCAGAAACAGCAAGGAATCTTTGCTTAGTAATGATTAATGGGATTACGTGTGCAGACTTTTGTTATCAAGAAAAGGTGGTGATGGATGACTTTGCGATTGATTTCAGGGTGGTACTGCCTCCTTAACAAAAATATGAGGGAAGAGAGAGAAAATGGGCAAGATACAGAGGAGAAAACTTAACAGAGGTGGTGCAACTGGAGCTGAATCACATGAAGTTGGATTTCAGTTCAGTTTGCTCTCAGAACCAGTTGCTTATTACTTTGGCTGGACTCTGAAGATTGTTGAAAGTGGAATCTGACATGCCACTGACAGTAAGTGAATGTAATCATTTAGTAACAATATTACCATGTTAATAATACCCACTGCTTTCAAATGGTGTGCATAGACTGTGGAGTGTCAGGCAAAGTCGAAGGGGTACTTCAGGCTCAGCCAGAAAATTGTACAGTATCACCGCTTTGCCCATATTATTGGCAAACATGATGCCCTTTCTATTCCAGAGGGGAAAGCAGCAAACACTGCCTTCAATAGGAAGTGGTGGGCAGAAGGAGCAGCACCTTTGCACTCTTCCTGCCATGGGAAGAGGGAAAGGTGTTGACTGTGATGTCTATAGTGTAACATAGGCCCAGTATGCACGGGTGGTGAAATGCTGCCCCTCTTTGCTACGCAGCTGTGCAGCAGCATTCACATGTGGCTGCACAGATGCGCACTCAAAAAGGAGCCACTCTAGGCAGCTCCTTTTTGCACTGTCATAAGGGCTGGGATGCAGCCCTATGACACTGCTTCTGTTGACAGGTGTCTGTACGTGTGGACAGGTGTGTGCACCTGTGACATCTCTACGGCTGGGCATGTCTTCATGCCCAGCCCTATCGAGCCCTAATATCGCCTCAACGTGCCTGTCTGTACCGGGCCCTAGACTCTTAATAAAATGCCACAGGCAAATTTCCCGCTCGCCTCTTCCATAGAACCTTGGTGCCCATATGCACTCAGAACCAGGCATTTTAAAAAATAAGACAAGTTTGGAGAGCATCCTGTAGCAGAAGTTCTTCAAAGTGTCCTGGGGCAGAGTAATCAGCAGTGGGCAGCAGGAGTGAAGGGTAGTATATTGCTGCGTATTGTAATTTGCAACCTTGGGAAAGTGCCCAAGGTTGCCACAACAGCAGATGCACACATGCCTCTGGGGACATTTTTGATTCTATATGTCTGATTTTTTCCCTCAAAGGAGATCCAGATATTGCCACCAAATTGCCCAGGATAATAAAAGCAGTGCTTGGCTATTACATCCCCACCACCACCACCAAGAACTACAGCTACAAATACCCAAACTTCCAGCAATATCCACCTTGTCTGTTTTCTCCCTGAACTGCAGACCCTACAACATCTGGCCTAATTTTTCAACTTTTTAAATTCCCTCATTTTGGTACCATCCATCCCAGTGAAGAATTCTGCAGTATCCTCCACCATTTTTGGTTGCATTTGGTTCACATAAAGGTCAAACTGTGGAACTGGGATTACCTTTCATGGATCATTGTAGTGATTTTTCATGTATCCTGTATGTATGTACTCTGTGCCCAAATTATGAATTGCTTTCTGCCACTTGTTGCACATGAACACAGTGCTAAGAGCTAAAGACAGTGTCCCTACACTATGAAGACTTTTATGAGGAGCCTAATTTCTGATTTCTTTGATCTGATAAACCAAAAATTAATGAGAGGAAGTACATAAGTGCACGCTATCTTGTTGTACTGACAATGTAATAATGTGGATTTTTACTAAGAAATAAGCTTCTCTGAATTCAGTGTCACTTACTTTCAGGCAAGAACAGCAAGTTCAGATAAGAATGACAAAAACTTTGGCCAAATAAAACTTTTCCATGATTATGGCACCACAAGACTTTGTTGATTTTACTAGACTGACTAATAAAGAATTATCTTGTTGATGTCCCCCAGATAAGTCTTTATACAAAAGTGCAGCCGAGTCCTACTGAAATGAAGGACACATTTTTAATGGATTCATTATACCTTAGAAGATCTTCCTAACAAACAATGACCATTGAAGTACATAGAACTTCCGAAGGCAGCAAGGGGCAACTACTAGTGTTTTTAAAATGCAAATACTCATAAGAGCAGGTTACTTTGCAAGACTATGATGTATGAGATTAAATATGATAATATATTTTGCTATACAATAGTCATTTGGAAAACTGAAATGGCTGTGTATGGAAATAGAGTATATATTCACCCTTAGGTGTTTGTTACTTGATTACAGACTCTGCATGTAATAGAGAAAACAGACTGTGGCAACTTGATTATACTGTAGTTGTCACAGTCCTCAAATTGTTCTGTGTGTTTTGTTCCACTGGATGGCTGGACTGTCCATAATTTACCAGGAAGAAAAGTAGCACCCTATTAGGACTTTTCAAGGCTAGCTTTAACTGGCTTGGCTCCATGTTTCCTTAGTAAATGATAGAATCCATCAATAGTCTGGTGCTCTGTTGTGACTGTTAAAAATGCTAAACATTACAGGACAGATCCTTCCTCCTCTATCCTATTGTGTTAAAGAATCAGTGAGTAAGAAGCCTTGATTACCTTACAAATAAATCTAGTTAACTGTTATATTAATTAAAATGTGTGGAACTGAGGCTATTCTGAACTATTTATAAGTGATTTAATTCATATCAGCAGCTAATTTGTATTTAATGCAAACTAATGGGTTTTATGTAAATGGAGCATGTGGCAGTCTATTTAAAAAACAAATTATCTCTAGTTTCATTTCAGTTATTTTAATTAAATTTAGAGTGTGTGTGGTGGGGGAGGGGATATGGGATGCATTATATATGAAGGGTTGATGGTTAAATCCAATTTAACTCTAGCACAGAAGAAACAAGTTATTCTCTTAGCAGAAACACTAATTCATGTTCTAACCTTTGACAGTGTTAAAGCTGATGATGTGTTCAAATAAAAGACGGGGGCTTGTGCCTGGGGGTATACAGAAAGAATCTAGTTTGAGTGGGGGAAACATACTATATATAATCTTGGTTTGGATCTCAGTGGTATTACGAATATTTGTTATTAATATTTATTAAATCTGCTGAAAAGAGTTGTGAATCAAATATAGCATGAGCAGCTGTATACACAAATAGCTCTCTAATCTAAGGACAGATGGGGTGATAGTGATTCTAGTTGTTGTTGTTACTACAGGTTGAGCCTCCCTTATTTGAAATGCTTGGGATCAGAAGTGTTTTGGATTTTTTCAGATTCAGGAATATCTTGGAGATGGGATCAAAGTCTAGACATAAATTCATTTATATTTCATATCCACATAGCCTAATGGTAATTTTATACACAATATTTTTAATAAAGCTGTGCATAAAACAAAGTTTGTGTACACTGAACCATCATAAAGCAAAAGTGTCACTATCTCAGCCACCAATGTGAATAATTTTGGAATTCTGGATAAGAGTGAGACAACTTTCCGTAGTGCTTTATATCACTCTTGTATTGTTCAGTCTATTATTATTATTATTATTCTTATCTTATTATTATTATTATTATTATTAATACTAATAATAATAATAACCTTTATTTATGAACGCGCTGTAAATTTACACAGTGCTGTAATGCAATCTTTTTAGAATGGATCCCTGCCCTTGGGCTTACATCTAAAAGACATGACACAGAAGGAGAAGGGAGTGGTGGAGGGAAAGGGTAAGAGGTCCAGCAGTTCCTCTCTACACTCCAAGGCCTGGACCAAGGCAGATGGACTGGAGGGAGACCTGTATCAGACTGTTGGATATTGGTTGACACAAGTACGGAAAGCAATCTGAGATATAACGGAGCTGGAACTTGTATCACCACTCCTCTCCACATTTTATGATATAGCCTTATGCTCTACTGCATCCACATACTCTGACAGTGTGTAAGTATACTGGATGATTCTGGTGACTTCTATGACTCCTTTCATAGCTTTCCCATGTTGATGCTAATTTTTTTTCTTCTCCCAAATGAGGGAACAACAATGCTGGAAGATTTCTTTTTTAGATCTTAATTCCAGTTATTTCACAGCCAGCATGGCCATAGGTTTCTGGGAGTTTTATGTGACTCTCTAAATTTTGGTGATAACAATGGAAAGAACCTGTGAACAGGCCCAGAGAGCTGCAGTATCATAGGAATGAGACCCTTGGAGCACGTTTGTTTAGTGCCCTGCTGTCTATACAGTACAGGATGGATGTGGATCAAGGCTAAGATCAACTTATCTTAACCTTTGGTATAAGAAATAGGAATTCACAAACATCTGATCCTTTATATGAGGAACTGCTTGCTCCTCAAGGCCTACTAAAGGCAAAACATCAGTATGTAAGCCTTGAACTCCACAACTGTGGGAAAATTATTGATATTGGCATGTCTGACCAGAGGAAATTGAGGAACATTTATTTAGGACATAATATATTACTTCCTCTGTTTGATGGACCCGCTCTGAATCTTCAAGTATCAGATTACATATCTTACATCTTGTTTGCTTGGCTTTCCACAAAGGATTGATAAATGCATTCATTCTTTTCCTCTGTTGGGAGGGAACCTGGCTCAGAGATCCAGTTTATTTCCTTGCCAATTCATTTGTCAACCACTCTTGACATTAGGTTGCTTTTTTCATGAGCAATGTTATAATCGTTCAAACATATGAGACATTTCTGCCTTTCCTACATTATATGAGTTTCACACCAGCTTGATTCAGACTATTAATATCCATTTATGCCAGAGCTTTTAGCATTCTTAACAATTTGTATGTTTATGTATGAACTTCACACAAATGATTAAACCCTTATGAACTATGCATTTAGATAGTCTCTCAAATGACGATTTTACTTTAAAAGGCCTTTTAGGACATATAGAGAAGTTAAATGTTACAGAAAATTAAAGCCAAACCCACATTCAGAGCAAAAGCTATGGAAATTGACTCACTGGGGAATGATATTAATGCTGTAATCTTGTGTGCAGAATGAAGGTTGAATGGCTCTTTTGTGCACAGTTGGTATCCACAAGGAGAGAAGATATGTATTAAATGGACAGGAAGGACCTTTGAAGAGCTACTTCTTTGGCTACAACTCAAAGAATCCTACAATCATTCTGACCAATGGTCATGTTGAATGTGAGAGTCTGGGAGTTATAGTGCAAAAAAGAACTTTTTGAAGCTTTGGAAGATATATGCCACCAGCTGCACCTTCATGAAGCACTTGCAGGATGGGGGTGAAACTTCTTCACTTTGTAAATCCTCACCAGTTTTGTTTGTGTTGTGAGAACAGTGACATCCACATCTGGATGTCACGTTGTGGAGGGGGCTACTAGAGATGCGTTGTCCTTCTCCTTCTCTTTGGTAGTGTTTCTCTGCCATGAGAGGTGCCCGCAGGTTTGTTCTCCACCTTCAACACTTGCTTAAACCTCCTCTCCTCCAGTCTCTTATCTTTCTCTCCTAATGACTTTGCTAACTATTTCATCTCTAAGATTACCACTATTCGCTTGAGATAGTCCCTCCTGATTCTTCTTCTGCTCTTAATCTTCTATCACCTTCGCCTAACAAATTTTCTGTCTTTCCTCTGCCTCTTTGGATGAACTCTCTACACTTCTGAACTCTTCCAAACTGCTACCTGTCTCTTGATCCTATTCCTATCGTCTTCTAATCTTATAGCTCCCTCCTTTCTCCCTCGCTCTCCCTATCTTCAATCTTCTCTCTCTACAGGCTCCTTCCCTCGGATTCAAACATGCTTCTTTCCCCAATTCTGAAAAAAACTTCTCTTGACCCTCCTTTTGTTAGTATCGTCCGATTTTTTCTCCCTTTCTTTCTAAGGTTTTGGAACGGGTTGTCTATTGCGCTGTCTTGAGTTTTGAAGCCAAATCCATTCTTGATCCCTTTCAGTCTGGTTTCGCCCAAGGCATTCTACGAGACAGCTCTCATAAGATCTCGAATGACCTTTTACAGGCCAAGGTAATGGCCTTTACTCTGTTTCTTATTCTTCTGATCTCGCAGCTTTGCTGCACTGTTGATCACTGTCTCCTAATTGACATACTCTCTGGCCTTGGGTTCTCAGACTCTGTTCTCGACTGGTTTAGATCATTACTTGTCTGGCAGATCTTTTGCAGTAGTTGCAGGGGTCTGACTTCTTCTCCTGTTCCTTATCTGTTGGAGTTCCCAGGGCTCTGTTCTGGGTCCCCTTCTGTTTTCTCTCTACACACTGTCCTTGGAAACTCATCAGCTCTTTTGGTTTTTCTACCATCTGTATGCCGATGACACCCAGCTGTATCTTTCTGCCCCTGACTTTTCGCCAGGCTTGAACAGCAAGTTCATCTTGCCTTACAGCTGTCTCGCAGTGGATGCGCCATCGGCGTTTGAAGCTCAACATGTCCAAGACGGCTCCTTGTCTTTCCTCCTAAGCCCAACCTTCCACTCCTTTTCTGTCTCTGTGGACAACTTTCCATTCAACCAGTCCAGCAAGCCCGCAGTCTTGGCTTTATCTTTGACTCTTCTCTGTCGTGTATCCCTCAGATCCCGACCACAGCCAAGGCTTGTAGATTCTTTTTGTACAATATGCCAAAATCCGACCATATCTCTCCGCCTCTACTGCCAGATCCTGGTCCATGCTAGTGATCTCACGACTTGATTACTGTAATGTCCTCTGGCTGGGCTTCCTCTTTCCACCTCCGTCCTTTAATCTCTGTCCAGCATTCAGCTGCACGCATTATCACTCCACCCACCGCTCTGACCACATTTCTCCTGTGTTGGCATCCCTTCACTGGCTCCCTCTCCCTTTCCACATTCAGTATAAGCTCCTGCTGTCGACATTCAAAGCCCTCCATGGACTGGCCCCTCCTTACTTATCAGACCTTCTTTCTCTTCACCTTCCACCAGGGCCCTCCGTTCTGGTAGTCAAGGGTTCCTGTCTCAGCCCAGGATTTCCTCGCCCCATCCCGGATTCCCCTTTTCACTTGCTGCCCCTCACTCCTGGAACCTTCTTCCTCCACAAGCAAGAGCCATCACTTCTTTAACCAGCTTCAAAACGGAGCTGTGAAACCATCCTATTCAGAGAAGCTTTCCCAGGCATCGCATAATTGTCGCTTACTATCTGATGTTCTGTTGTTGGCTGTTTATCGATCCATTTCCTGTATTCCTATGTACTGTATATGTATTATCCTACTTGTTGATTATGTATTTTCTCGGATAATGATTAACCATCCAATATGAAGCCTTGCCCTCCCTCCAGTCCATCTGCCTTGGTCCAGACCTCGGAGGTTGAGAGGAACTGCTGGACTCTTACCCTTTCCCGTCACACTCCCTTCTCCTTCTGTGTCATGTCTTTTTAGATTGTAAGCCTGAGGGCAGGGGGACCGTCTAACTAAAAGATTGCATGTACAGCGCTGTTAATTTACAGCGCTTCATAAATAGGTTAATATATAATAATAGTGGGCTCCTCCTGAGGAGGGAACTACCACCATGACAAAACTTGGAAAGTATGCTTGTGGAAGACTCTTCCTCAGGAGGGAACCACTACTGTACTGCAGTGAAGTCATGGAAGGGTGCACTCATTCTCATTTGCCACAGCAGCAGCCTCTTCCCCGGAGGAAGCTATCACCATGGCAAAGCTGGAAAGGAATGCTCATCCCATCTCATCCCCTTGCCAGTGGAGGGGACCCGATGCGGAGTTTATCACTGGGAGGCATCCTGTGAAGAAACAGATTTAAAATGGGGTTTAACTCCCTCCAGCCAAAAACAAAAACAAAACAAAAATCTAGAAGACATGCAAAAGCACGATTGATTTTCAGACACATCGAGGTTAACACAGGGCTGGCTCATTCATATAGGCCAGGGGTTGGCATCCCACGCCCGCGGGCCACATCTGGCCCGGCGAGACCTTGGGACCGGCCCGAGCCCGGTCCTGCCGCCGATTGCCAAAGGCCCCACGCCGGTGCAATCAGCGGCAGGACCGCGTCTCTTGCGTGGGGCCTTTGGCCACTCGCGCAAGAGGTCCAAGACCCAGCACCCTCGTGTGAGAGGTCAAAGGCCCCGCCCCTCGCACGAGAGCCAAAGGCCTCTCGCGCGAGAGCCCCTCAGCTGGCGGACCGCAGGGCTAAGGAGCCCCGCTCCAGCGGGTCTCCTTGGCCCTGCCTGGCTGCTTCTGCTGGCGGGCAGCACGGCAGGCCAAGGAGCCCCACTCCAGCGAGGTTCCTTGGCCCTGCCTGGCTGCTTCCGCCGGTGGGCAGGTGGCAGGGCCAAGGGCCCCGCCTCAGCAAGTCTCCTTGGCCCTGCCTGTTCCCTCCAGGCAGGGAAGGAAGGGGGGGGGGGGAGGAGGAGGAAGAGGGGGAAGAGAGGAGGAGGAGGAAGAGGGGGAGGAGGAAGGAAGGAAGAAGGAAGGAAGGAGGAGAGGAGGGGAGGAGGGAGGAGGAGGAGGAGGGAGGAGGAAGAGGAGGCGGAGGGAGGGGGAGGGGAGAGGAGGAGGAAAGGAAGGAGGGGGGGAAAGGGGAGGGAGGGGAAGGAGAGGGCAGGAGGAGGAGAGAGGAGGAGAGAGGAGGAAGGAAGGAAGGAAGGAAGGAAGGACGGAAGAAGGGAAGCAGAAGAGGGGAGGATTTCCATTCCATTTGGTGAGTGTGACTTTCCAAAGTCATTTCTGTTTATTTTCGGTGCATTTATGCTAAAAGGTCTGTTGTAAACATGATAGTGGTGGTGGTGATATTGATATCATGCAGCTTCTGAGGCCCAAATGTCCTCCTCTTTTGATCATGCCTAACAAACATGCCTTATATTAACTTTTTTTAAAAATCATCCAATTTTTCGCATGTCCTCCATTTTTTTAAAATGTGTCCTACATTTGAAAATGTCCTATATTATTTAATTATTTAATTATTTATTTTTTGGCTTCGGCCCCCCCCAGTTGTCTGAGGGACAGCAACCCGCCCTTGGCTCAAAGATTGCCTACCCCTGATATAGGCGAAATAGGCAGCCACCTAAAATGCCAAAATTTAGGACAGTGTGGCAGCTTCAGAAGCTCACTTTCTTGTGGTGATCCAGCCCAGAGGGAAGCAAGGAAGGCAGGGAGGGGGGCAGCTTTGCAGCAAAGGCAAGGAGCCAGGAGCCAGGCATCTATCCCCAAGCCTGAGAAGCCAAGAGCAGAAGGCAACAAGAACAAGAGCACGATGGGTGCCCTGCCTTGTTGGGGGATGCTGCTGGTGCTGGCGTTGGCACTGGCACTGGCGGCCTGGGCCGAAGGGAGAGCCAGGCCAGCCAAGAGGGCACCAAGAAGTGCCCCCGCAATTTCATGTAGTGGCTCTCTTCCATCTCCCAGTACAGCCGCAAGATCAAGCACTGGGACCACTTCGAAGGTCTCTCTCTCTCTCTCAGACCACAGGATGGCCCCAGACTCAGCCTCTGCAGAAAGGGAGGGAGGGAGGAAGGGAGGGAGGGAGGGAGGCAATCATCCGGCAGAGGGAGGAGGAGGATCTTGAAGATGGGGATGATGAAATCTGGAGGAGTAGGATGGGGGGAAGGGGTTTGTAAGGAGGAGGGTGGGATCCTGAGGAGAAAGAGGAGGAGAGAGCCTGGTGATAAGGAAGATGAGATGATGATGATGATGATGTGATGATGATGTGATGATGATGATGATGTGATGATGATATCTGTGGGAGGTGAGGATGATGGGATCCTGAGGAAGATGAGATGATGCAAAGATGAGGACGGAAGGAGGGGAGGAGATCTGGAGGAGATGGTATTGATGATGATGTGATGATGATGATGATGTGATGATGATGATGTATGATGAGGGGTGAGGAGGAGGGGGAAGAGGAAGAGGAGAGAACCATGCAAAAGATGATGATGATGATGAGGATGGGAACTTGAGGGAGATGAGATGATGGTGTTGATAATTATGGGATCTTGTGGAGGATGAGGATGAGGTGAGGAGGGATGAAGAGGAAGAGGAGGGGACCATGCAGAAGAGGAGAAGGAGGAGGAGGGGATCGGGAGGAGGAGATGGTGAAGAGGAGGAGGAGGTGATCCTGAGGAAGAGGAGGAGAAGGATGCCTCCCACCCACCATCCCTCCCTCCCTCCCTGGGGCTGAGCGGAAATCAAGGGGTGTAAATAATTATGAGGCGTGACAGGGGGTGCCAAAATATTTCTCGCCTAGGGTGGCCAAATACCTAGAGCCGGCCCTGGGTTATCACAACATTAAACCATCTAGAAAGTCAACAAAATGTTATTCTTTTTTACTTTCAGGATTTTCCAGAACTAAAAAGAATCACATTTTGTCTATTTTGTAGCTGGGTTAATATCACATTAATGCATCTTAACAGCAACGTCGTCTGAAAATAAATTGCGCTTTTGCATGTCTTTTCTACTTTCTGTCTGGGTTAACGCTGGGTTAACCCAGACATCGTCTGATAATAAATCCACCTTTGTGTGTGTGTGTGTGGGGGGGGGGTCACTTTAAATCCCATCTTTGCACGGGATCCCTCCTGTGTGATACACTCCTGTGTGTCACCTCTCTTCTGGAGTGCCATCAGGGACAGGTCGTACCCCTCACATGATCCTAGTGACATCATTCTATGAAAATGAGAAACCACAGGGATTCTTTCCTCCTTAGCTAAGAGGCACTAAACATTCACTGTCTTGAGAGAGATCTTGTAATTGTGAGAATAGTTTTTGTGTAAATTCTACAAACTGTAGATTCTTAGCATTGACACATGGTGGAATGAAATATGGAATATGAACCTGATGGAAAAAATTAATACATGGTGTTAAGGCATCCAGAGGATTGGAAAATGAGGATGATTTTTTTCTACTCTTGGTTTCCTTTTTAAAAAACTTTGTTAGCAATAATGGGATTATCAACCTGCCTTGTTACCAAATGGTATTTGGGTCAGATTTCCTTGATACATATAGAACCTGACTTTTGATTTAGTAACACTTTAGTGTACTTTTCAGCCTTTAAAAGATTTGACTAAAATATTGGCTCAGATATGGAGTTCTTAGTGTGGTTTAAATTTCTTATTTCTTATTACATTTCTTTTTTTTTAAATTGTTGACCTATTCATTCACATACATCTGTAATCTTTGATTAATGTTGTATACATCATTACATTTTATTGCATATTTTTAAAAGTTCTGCAATTGTGTACATTGCACAAATTACATAGTTGATATTCCTTAACTATGACAGTTGCTGCACCATTGCATTTCTAACAATTAGACACTTTAGATGAGTTTGTATCTTTCTGATCAATCAACAAGTTCTTCTGTACCTTTTGTGGGTATTTGTACACTTCAGTTTGCTGAGGGACATGAACTTAGGGCCCATACAGACAGGCCAAAATAAAGCTGCTTCGGGTCACTTTGGAGGTATGCTGTTTAAATGACATGCATCTTAAGAGGCCAGAAGCTGCACCAAAGCTGTGCTCCAGTTAGGACTGGAGCGTGGCTTTGGTGTGGCTTCTGGCCTCTTAGGATGCATGCATCATTTAAATAGCTTACCTCCAAAGCTCTCTTTTGAAGCAGCTCTATTTTGGCCTATCTGTACAGGCTCTCAGTTCAAATTCTGTCTGGCATGTAACTATGGCCTGGTACAGACCAGTGCTTTGTGCTGGCCTGGGGCTGAAATTAGGGCTTGGTAAGGTGAAGTGTTTGCATGCTCTTAAACCCTACCATCCACTGCGGGTGCCATCTTGGTGTGACAGTTGGGGTGTGCTATGATGACATGCCATGTGCACCACATCCAAATGGCGCGGCACATGAAGGACGATATATCACCGCACCAGGGCACAGCACACAATGGAGCCTCTGTAGCAGTGCATGGAGCCACATTTTGCGGCTCCTTTTTGAAGCAGATCATTGCCGTGCCATGCATTTGCCATGGCAATGATCCAGGGGAGATTCTGGGATCTCTCAATCTGTACAGCCCCTATGTCTGTACAGCCCCTACATTTCCAGTCCTTTCCCCTGAACCCATCTTTAAGCAATGCAGTCCTCAGCATTTTCATGATGCTGGAGTGTGTGTGTGGGAGGGAGGTAAATGGAGATATATTCAGCTACATGTATGTGCTGCAAGAGACATCTGCAAGGTGCCCTGTAGAAAAACAGCTAGGCACTTCTCTCTTGAACTTCTTCCTTTCGAACAACACCGACACTGACATTTTGGAAGGGTTACATTGTTTAAAAAATTGCTTTTTGAAGGGCATTTTGGTCATTGTTAAAGAATGCTGATCTCTGCAAAAAAGTGGGTTACAATAGAGGAAATTGAACTTTTGCTATCATACCTCACTAACAGGATCCATTAGTTTTGTCCATAGATATTATGCATAAATGATGGAAACAACAACAACAACAAAAAAGATCACATTCATTGTTTCATTCTCAAATTTAAAGTGAGAAAACTCATGAGGACTAAACTCTCAACAGCTTGTCTAACTGACGATGAATAATTTAAAGAAATTTCTTCACATCCTTCCTCCCAGTTGATGATGGCCAGACTGCTTGCAACTAGGCATAGCCAAACAGCTATGCCATTTAAGTTAGCTGCATGCTCTCAGAACTGATTATTCTAGGGCTCTGCAAAAGTCTGGGTGAATGCCTCCCTTTCCCTTGGACAATGGCCAAGATCCTAGTGAGGGAAATCACTTATGAATTGGACCAGAACATGAGTAGTTTAATATTTTTGCCACTCAAACAGAGAGGCATCCAGGATCTCATAGTGTGAACAAAATCCACACCTTCAAATGGAGACTGCTGCATGTGAAAGGGTGTGGCCTTCTGTTAGTGCTAATTACATCATGAAACAATTTTGGTACTCACTCAGCACATGGCCTGAGCCTCATTTCTGAGAGACAGTTGAAAATATAAATGCAATAAACAGAGAAAAAACAAACAAAATGGATTTCATCTCTTCACTCCTTTCTCCAACTAGAGGAAAACAAGGTATACAAAGCATAAGCAGTCACAATCATCAAAGCATGCACAAATAAATAAATAATGAAAAATAAAATTTAACCATAAAATGCATTTTATTCAACAGGTGTAACACAGATCTAGTTATAACATAAGTGAAATCAGACAAGTGCTTGACTGTTCCATTGAATTCCAACCATGGTAACCACATCACAGTTAACGTGACATATAAACCAAATGAAATAATTGCAAATGCACTGAAATAAAAGTAAGCCAGCTGCTGTTAGTGAAGCTTACAAAAATCAATATTAATCTTCTGTATTTCAGTTCTTCATTGGAACCTTGCTCTGCCCATCAAGGGTAAAGTTATTTAAACATAGTTTATGAATAATTGCAGAGATAACCTGGCTGATAAATAATGCAAAGCTATTATGTTCCATTCCTGATGTTGTTTACACTCAGGGTGTACAAAGAGTGTGTCAAATCTATGGAATTTAAACTTAAAACTTTCCCCTTGTATTCACTATTTTGCTAACCTCTGAAATCCTTCCTCAGACATGCACTTGCACTGATATCCATCTATACCATAATGTGAGACACAGTTTAACATATTGATTTCACATTTTATTGTTTAAAAGAGAAAGTGATGCTTGTTCTCATAGCCTTTAACCCAGGGAACCATTTTGGAAATAGAAAGATTTGGTACATTAACAATTTCTTTTCTTTTTTTTAAAGATATATGCCAGACTAGTCTAGTAGTGTGTCAGCTGAATTCTACCTTCAGCTTAAGAGATATCTCCCTTGATTGATTTGGTTCTTATCTCTGTGACCATTGCTTGCTTGTCTCTTCAGTATTATGGTTTTTAAAAAACATTTTTAATCGGTTTGGAAATTGGATTGGTTGTATCACAAAAAAGCTAAAGCCAGTTCCCTTGGTTCCAATTTGATGTCCGTCCTGACTGTTTACCTTGGATGACAGGATTTGTTGACATCATGTATTATTCTGTATGCCTGCCAACTGTACTTTGTTGTAGTCTGTCTCCGGTTAGGTGTTTGAGATTATTTTTTGCTGTCTTTGCTGTCTCGTTTCTGAACTGATTTAGTAATGGATGAGCTGGAATGGGTTTCTTTTTTAAGATTATGTTGCTTTTGATGCTATCAGGTTCCTCAGCTATTAGGTTAGAACAAATTTATATGTTTTGTAACTCCACTGAGACTTACAATATGAAAATAGTTGGGTTTTTGACTTCACGTCCCTAACTGGATGAATATTACATTTATTACAATGATTTTATTTTTGTTTCTTTATTTGCTTATATACCACCTTTTTCCCAACATGAGATCCAAAGTAACTCACAGCATAGATGAAAAACAAAGTACACCTAAAACACAATGATTAGTAACGTCGCCCCTAATTTAAAACAGTTTAAAAACATTTAAAACCTAATTATGAAAAATGGAAATGACACATGAAAATGACTTAAAAGCACACAATAACAAGAAGACATCTCACCAAAAGAACCTTCATGAACAACCAGTTAATTGGCAAAACCCAATGTGAATACATGCCAGGACAAGGAGGTGGCCAGCTTAGCCTATGGAGCAAGACAGTTCCACAAACTGGGAGCAGCTGTCACATTTTAAATTTTTAAGATATCAGTGGTTTGGAAAGGCGAGGTAGTAAACACATTATTTGGATCATTGTTTACAGGCTTTTATCAATGATGCATTGAACAATGGGTATAAGGTAGATTTCCCCCTCCTGAGTATATTCGCATGGTAAAACAAACAAACAAACAAACAAACAAACAAAAAGGCCAGAAAAAGAGACCAGCATAATTGTGTTTTTAATTGGAGGTAGGAGTTGTGTTTTCCTTATAGGTGCCCACTTTTCCTAAGGCTGACTTTTACTTGTTTCCTTATTTTTAAGATGCCCAATACACATTTGATGCAGTGAAGGCTTCTTTGCACAGTGGGTTGGCCTGGCCCAGATGAAACATCTTGAAGTTCTCATGTGCTACATGGGCATACCAGAAAGTATTGTTAAGTTGAAAGCCTGCATTTGAAGAGTCCCTGATGGTTGTGAGTAGGCTATAATGAAAGCACTGGGCATTTTAAATGTGAAAAAGTAAAAGATGCTTCAGCTACTTTATTTGGTTAATAAGGTAAACACAGCAGAAGAGGGGAGGGAAAAACCTCCTTCACCAAAAGTGGAAAAATCTGTAAAAGAAGGAAATGATTTTCAGCACACCTCTAGCTTACATCTCAGCCAAATCTTAACTACCTGTCAGTGTTTCTAATTTAAAATATGTAGATCCATATACATAAAAGTATTGCCTGAGATCATTTCCTCCATGTTTATTTTTAAATAATGTGAATTAATCTAATATCTGGGAAAGGGGAGTTTAGTTTTTTCTCTTCAGACCACAGATAGGTTGATTCTTAGGAAATGGTGCCGATACTCAAACAAGCATTAAAGAATTTAAATTCTAGCACTGTAAGTTGTCTTGAAAAATTTCCCAAAGGAAGGTTGAGCATGTCTGTCTGGGCAGTCTTCAGTCTTCTTTCTATACAGATATGTAATAAAATTTACAGGCATGCACTAATTCAGAGTATAGTGCCCTCTGGATTCTCAGTCTAGTGCAAAATCTGGCTCAGAATGGCCAGCATCTTTTTAGAGATTCTGAAATATCTGGCATTAGGAATGGATCCATCATCAGCACTCCAGAGGGTAGAGGGATGACAGCTGTATAAAAAGTATAAGTAGTGTCAAACTATTAAACATGTTTATATAGCCTTCCAGCAACCAGAGAAGGCATTAAGAGGGGAAAAGATAGGCTTAAGTATGAAAAACACAAACTTTTAAAATAAATAAGAAAGAAAGAAAGAAAGAAGGTCTCAGGGAATTCCTATAATGACTGTTGAATTCTCAAGAGATAAAATCTAGCACTTGAATCTCAGAACAGATTGTTTCAGTGAGTGAGACTTCTGGCTAAATATAGGGCATAATTACATTATTTGTCATCATTATCATCATTATCTCAATTACTATTGGGGACAGGGCTTCATACGAACAATATACTTTTATGTTTCAGTAGACATTCCTTAAGGGCATGGTTCATTGTTAATCCCTCTGTTCCCTCAAAGAAAATTATAATGCAGTGCATCTAGCCAGCAGATCCATCATTGAAAGAACCTTTGGCATCCTGAAAATGAGATTCAGGTGTCTAGATTGATTGGGTAGCACATTACTTCACAGGCTTGAAGTAGTACTGTATATGATTTAATCTTGGCATGTTGCTTTTTGTACAGTGTAGCCAGAAGACATGGATTAGATCTGACACAAAACTGTCCTACCCAGAGGTTCACAATCATACCTAACATGAAACTACTTGGTAATTCACAACTTTATCTTTCATAGTCAGGTAGTTACATACTGAATTGATTCCATTTTTTTAACAGTAAAACTAAATCAGTTTGCAAATGGATTTTGTAACACCTTTGAGACTAACAGAAAGGGAGCCTGTCCTTGGAGTTTCCACTCTACTCTTGCATCTGAAGAAGTAAGATCAAATCTATAAAATCTTGTGCTACTAACTTCTCTGATTCAGTTAGTCTCAAATGTGCTACAAGATCACTTTGCAAACTGATTTTCCAGATTAAAACAGCTATGGGGCGGAACAGATGGCTGGGGAAAAGTGGTTGGAACTTGCTTTTTCTGAAAGCGGTTTGAAACCTCACTGTCCACATTGGCCAGTCAGCACAGCGTCAAGCTATGCTGCTGGGTACTCTCTTAATTGGTTCCCTACTAGGCATGTGCACCACTGCAGAAACAAACCACTGGTGATCGCCTGGTGCCCAGATGCCATCCCATTGGATGGCCGCCCCTTTGAAAGACAACACAATTGCACCTGCAATTCTCCACAAGTACAGGGAATCGGAACATCATTGTGCCCAACAAAACACTGCCAAAGAACATGTGACCTTTAACTCTTTCACCTCATGCCCCCTCTTGGACTGTCTGATTTGTGTATGTTGTACTTATATCAATTGGAGGTTTCACACTTTCACTTTTTGGCATTACCACCACAACCGCTTGGGTATGCTGGTTCTATCCTTTTAAAATGTACACCTGTACCAGTGTGTTTATATGCAGCTTTAGAGTTAGGGTTAGGGTTAGGATGGATCACTTCTTCAGAACCACTCTGGCTTTGGGGTATTTACATGTAGGGTCAAAGGTGCACTTTTTCTGGGCTAAACTGGAATATCCTGTGTTCTTTTTGCTCCTTTTTTTTAGCCACAGAGCATAGCTTCAATCTGGTTTTCACCCACTTTGGAAGCATGTGTCATTTAAATGATCCACCTTCAAGGCAGTTTGAAACCACTTTATTTGGACCATGACTTTGAATTCTACATCAGTTTGAACCTTTAACTAGACATGAAGGCATTACTTACAAAAAGTAAAAAACAAAAACAAAAACCTTCCTTTCTCTCTCCCCTTTTCTTAATCTTTTTACATTTTTTAATCTTTTCACATTCCTAGAGCCTAGGCTGTTTGGGCACCTGATACAGTAAACCTGAATGGCACCCCCTTCTCAAGCTATAAGGTAAACAACAGATGCTGCTGGCACTCTTCAGTGGTCTCCCAAATTTGCTATCTCTGCTATGCCCTAAATGCTACCTCATTGTACATCTAGTTCATTGATTTTGATGTTTCTTAACAGGAACAGCTGGAGACTTCCAGATTCAGACTTTAAAGGAGCTGTCTAAGATACTGATCCTATTAAATTCTGGCATAAAACCCAAAGTGAATATATCAGACCTCTGACATGGAAGCAACTAGCCACTCCTGTTTCCTACCATTTCCAGGCTATTTGCACTCTACCCCACCTCTCTATGTCTGGTGCTGCTGCTATATTTGCTATAGTTTGTCAAAAGGATGGCATAGTGCAGCCTGTTGGCAGCATGTAGTCCCTGAACCTCATGTGTGTGGTCCTGTATTTCCCAGTTTTTAATTCATTATGATTTTGCCCTAAAACTAATGAGAAGCCCACTGAATCCCTATTGTTGAATATACTGAAACCCTATTACCCTCAAATATCTTGATTTTCTTCTTTAGTCTCTCTCAAACTAATGGAATAAAGGGACATGACAATACTTCTTGTTGCTATTTTGAGATGGACTGCAGAGATGGAGGTATGGAGGTATTTAGACTTGCTCTGTGTGTGTCTGTGCAACCTGGGGTGGGCAGGGAATTGGTCCCTGACCACTACACAATTGCCAACCCTGCTCTAGACAATCTGGATACACACACACACATCCTGCTCTTTTCTCAGGACTGGGACTCAGAGCGGCTTCACAGCAATTAAAAAACAAACAAACAAACAAAAAGTACAATTAAAACATTTTAAAAATAAATAGATAAATGACATGCATTAAACAGAATGATTAAACTAGTCCAACAGTTATCACATTGTCTCCAAATCAGTCTGGATCTGTAAAAATGCAGATGTAAAAATGCATCTGAAGAAGTAGACTTAAGTCTACGAAAGTTCATGCTGCCAATTTCTTTCTTTCAGTTAATCTCAAAGGTACTACAGACCTCTCAACAGTCTGGATAATCAGCTCACTGAATCAAAATCAATTTCATAGCAATAGTTTGAGTAAAGTTCATTGCAGTCATCAGGATAAAAATTCAATGCCTATATTTTTAGGTCTTGTTCTATGTGGATTTTTGCAATAATATTTGACTGTGAGGAACAAAACCTGTTTTGTTCCAGTGCATGGTGGCTAAAAACAAGCTCTACAGGAAATACCAGAAATAATCCAAGGGATAAAAATACTGAAGTTGAGTTATATAAGGGTGTATAGGGGTTTCTTAACAATAAGGAAAATTGTGAGCTATTGAAGACATAATCACAAAGCATCCCAATAAATAAAAATGAGAGCAATCAAGAGAAATCAAAACAACAGCATAAGGGCTTTTTTGATGTGTTCAGATAGATTTAAAAAGAGTATGCATAGGATATGGGGGAGGGACAAACCACAAACAACAAGCACAAAAAGTTTGTGGCAGAAGAGTCAGGAGGACTAAAACTCAGAAAGAAAGAAAATAAAAAATACCAGTTTGTTTGGACCAGAACCAGCAAGTCCTGGGTTCAAATCCCTGCTTAGGGGCAAAACACACTGAGTTATTATTCATCTTTTCATCTGTCTAAAATGGAATGATAGTATTCCACAATGTTGTGGCTTCCATTTCCATTTTCCTCATACTATAATTCTAGTCTTTTGCTATCATCTTCCCCAAAATTTCACTTTTTCATTCCCAATCACAGCACTGGTCTGTTTCTTTTTTCCTGTGCCAGAGTTTTCTTTTTCATGTACCCCAGTTTAGGGGTGAAGTTGATGTATGTGGACATGGTATAGATGTGTGTTGGGTTTGGTTCTCAAAGGAGTGTCCCAGCCCACCATTCTCACATTATTTCTGGTTGGGGAGAAGGAGGACAGACCTAGACCATCTTCCTTGAACCAAGTTATTCTTCCCCCACATCAAACTTGCACTCTGCTGGAGTTGCAGCACAGCGACAAGGATGGCTCTTTGGGCATTGCCTCCAATATCTCCACTGTTGTGAGGGCTCTTTCAGAACCCTTCCCATATGAGCTCATATTTTTTTTGCTTTGCTCTTTTATTGTGGTTGTTGTTTTTAATGATGTGGGAGTTTGATTTTTCCATCAGTGGGGAGGTTCTGCCATACTGGAAATAAGGAGAGATTGGAGGTGAGGTGGGTGAGGCAGAAATCAAGGATGGTGCAGAGGAATGAAATGAAGAGCATAGAATTTAGAGTTGTAAGAGTCCACAAGAGCCATCCAGTACAATCCCCTGCCATACACAATCAAAACACTCCCGACAGTTGGGCACCCAGCCTCTCTTTAAAAACCTCCAAAGAAGGAGATTCCACCACACTCTGAGGCATAGTCAAACAGCTCTTACTGCCAGGTCGTTCTTCCTAATGTTTAGATGGAATATCTTTTCCTGTAGTTTGAAACCATTACTCCATGTCCTCATTTCTAGAACAGCAGAAAACAAGCTTGCTCCATCTCTAACATGACATCCCTTAAAATATTTAAACATGACTGTCATGTCACCCCTTCACCTCCTCTTCTCCAAGCTAAATATATCCTGATCCCTAAGCCATTCCTCATAGGGCATGGTTTCCAGACTTTTCATATTTTTGGTTTTCCTCCTTTGGAAATGTTCCAGCTTTTGAACAGTGGTGCCCAGAACATGACACAGTATTCCAGGTCAGGTCTGACCACCTCCAGGGGGGAAGAAAGGGGCAGATTCACAGATGGGAGGGAGGGAGGGAGGGAGGGAGAGAGAGAGAGACAGAGACAGAGACAGAAGGAGGGGGAAATTAGAATGGGAAGAAGGCAGGCACACTGGCAAACTGAAGGAAGAAGAAGGGGGAGGGTTGATAGATCAAAACGAGCAGCAGTGAAACAGATTTCTGAGGTGGCATTGCAATGATGGTCTTATTATTGTTAGTTGGTTTTTGTTGTTGTTGTTGTTTTGATGGAGCAGGTGATTGATCATTGGAATTAATGCCATCAAAACCATAAGGAGAACATGGATGGCATTGTGACATCTTCCAGGGTTGTAGCCACATATGGATGAAAGATAAAATCATGCAAGGTACACATATTAGGAAAGTGTTAGGAGGTTATTCCACACAGCTCTTGGTTCAGGAATCTCAAGTGTAACTATTCCCTGTGATCATGGCACTGAAAAGTGTGAAATTTTACATTGCAATTCCAGTAGAATAATGAGCATAATGACCTTCCTATTTGAGGTTTCAGCCTCCAACAAAGGTAAAACATTTTTCTTCTTCTTAAATTTGGACTGGATTGGTATGTTTTACTCAACACCACCTAACGTTTCCTGATGCAAAAGCATGAATGCTACTTGAGAAATCCAGTGTCCTCTGCCTAACAAAGGGGCTAATGGCCTCACAAAAGATGGAGGCATACTTGATTGCAAAGGAAGTGTCTTTGTTTTGATAGAAATGGATGTTAAATTTCCTGGATTTTGAGAATCTCCCAGTTGCCAGAAGGAGGAGGTGCCAGGCTGCAAGATCTGTCCCCCCCCCCCCCCACCCCCTTAACTAAGAAGAAAAACAGCACAATGCAGATCTGTGATTAACATATTCAATTTTTTTCTTCTGTTAGGTTTGTAACACCTTGCCTGATGAAGAAGCCAGTGAAGCTTCAAAAGCTTGCAACATTTATATTGTGCATTTTGGTTGGCCAATAAAGGTATCACTGTTTGGTAGATTTTGATTGGATTTGCTATGTTGCTAACAAAGCTACCCATGGATGTTTAGCAGGGAAAGGGTTAGTGTGAAAATGCCTTTAGTCTATTGTACTCCATAGAACTGATAGGGGAGAACCATGCAATGAATGAATGAATGAATGAATGAATAAGTGTGGGACTAAGGGGCTGTATAGACCACCCCTAACTGCAACTGCCTTTATCTGCATCAGATTGGGCCCGCAGCAACTGTGCGCCACGGCCCTGATCTCTCTTTTCCACAGTGCAAAAAGGAGTCACAAGAAGTGACTCCTTTTTGCACCATGGAAAGGGTGCCATAGCCACCATTGCATGGCTTTTCCATGTACCTTTGGTGCTGTGTCATGTAGCATGCGGCATCACAGCGCCAGAGGATACTGTGATGCCGCATGCCATGTGGAGTGGTGTGCAGCATCATGCTGGCCTGGGGGCAGAGTTGGGGCATGTGCCATGTAGATGCCACAACCTGACTCTGCCCCCAGGCTTAATGGCCAGTGTCGAGCCCCTAAGAAACATGGATTTGAAATCAATCATCTCTCTTTTAAGAAACTATCTGCTGTAGGAGAGAAATACATGTAAGTCTCAACAGATTAAAATGATTTTAAACTCTGTCCAATTTATGGTCACTTTCTGAGGAATCCTTGTGTTCACTTGGTACCACATTCTTTTTTACTCCATAAGCAATGTACCTAAATATTTAATCATGAAATGTGTGGTTGTAGGTAAAGTGTCATGAATTATGCATTTAAAACACACACATACACCCAAAAAAACTTGGGATATCATAGAAATTTGCATGGTTTCCAGTTCTGACTTGAACTTCATCATTTTATGGCCTTCTAAACTGACTGCATTTTTTTCTTAAGGCTGTTCGAAAATTAACTAGAAGAGGGTGAAGGAGCTTTATTTTAATTACACACAAGTTACAGTTGTATAATTGCTCCAGCTCAATGCTATTATGTTAGAATTTGTTAAACCCAGCTTTGCATGCTTATTTTTCCTCCAGTTTAGTGAACACTTAGAGAAATATTAATGCAGCCTTTACCATTATGTCCAAGAAAAAAAAAGTTCTAGTCAATTGTTTCTGAAACGGAAGTGAAAATATTCAGAGGGTTGCCATAGAAATTACAAACAGCAAAGTTGATTATTTTAGTATTTTATTAAATTTGTTACATATTTTTATACACACATAGCAGCATGCACACATTTTACACTATATTTATATCCCAACTCTTTTCAAAAAGCCTTTTGGCACTTGTAGTTTAACACATTCAGGACTAGATAGATCATTAATCTGTCTAGGATGGAGCTTCCTGTAAGTAGAGAAGGTTGTTACTTTACAGATATTCTGAGTATATATACAACTTTGGATTTGGGCTAATCACAATTAACAACCCCATCTTTTCATTTACTTACTGAGGATTCACTCAGATGCAAATCCAATTGTGACCTAATACGCTAAAGGCACCAGATCCTGTTGGATCTTGGAAGCAAAGAAGGGTCGTCCCTGGTTAGTATTTGGATGGGAGACATCATTGAATACCAGTTGCTGTACACTGTATGTCAGATAGAGAAAATCCTACCAAATTCACATGTTTGCCATAAATCAACTTGAAGACACAAACACACATGCACACACACAGAAGTCCAACTGTATTCTATTGAGCCCATCCCCAACTAAATGCAGCTAAAGAAATGTACATAGAGGAATAGTACATGGATTTAGAATGAATTGTATATTGTTCTGTAGTCACTAAAAAGGAACCTAAAAACAGAAGCAAAGAGATCTTTATTTGCATTCTAGTCAAATGTACATTAGGCCAGAAAGTAAGGTCACCACAGTACCTCCTAATAAGAACATAGATCACTAAGCAACACTCTCTGTGGACACAAACAAGTTCAGGAAAACAACAACGACAATTTTTAGAAGACAAGTTGTGAATTCTGAATTCTTTATAGAATACATAATCAAGTGTGTGTTGTTGAAAGACATGTATTTATCATGGTTATATGACAGCACTCTGAAATGCAGGTAGTTTATAATATTGGGGCAGTACAGACCACCATGAAACGGCGGTCTGCATTCACCCATTTTAACTCTGGAGGGACAGTGCAGCCCCCAAACTACTTGCTGTCTCTCCAGAGTAAAATGAACCCATTTTTTTCAGGTTCTTTTTGTGGCGCCGGAGTGACGTTGTTACTGTGCCACTGGCGTAGTCACAACATAAGCAACACGCAGTGACATGCAGACATTGCACATTCCTTATGTCAAAATGGCAGTGCCTGTATGTACAGGATGCCGCCATTACTCCGCCACCATGCCATGCTAGGGTTAAGGACTGTGTGGTTGGTGCGCAGTCCCTAACCCTAATATCAGCGCCATCGCATTTGGCCCATCTGTTCTTTATTGTTTGTTCATGTTTGTTCTTGTTGTGTATTTTCAATTTTTTATGACTTATGATGACCCTAAGATGAATCTATCATAGGGTTTTCTTGACAAGTTTCTTCAGAGGAGTTTTGCCATTGCCATCCTCTGAGGCTGAGAAAGTGTGACTTCCCCAAAATCGCCCAGTGGGTTTACATGGCCAAGCCGGGATTCAATCCCTGGTCTCCAGATTCATAGTCTAAAGGTCAAACCACTACACCATACTGGCTTCTATCTTGATTGTTATCTAACAGCAACGACAGAGTAGAATAAATGCATGCATAAAAATATGAGGTATTTCAGAGAGTAATATAGGTTGAGTCTCCCTTATCTGGAATTCTGACTACTTGCAGGAGCGCCTCCTTCCATACAAACCGCCCCACACACTTCGGTCCTCTGGGAAGAATCTGCTATAGCATAAGAAAACCAGACTTCCAGCGGTGACCAAGAGGACCTTCTCATCAGACACTCCCAGGCTGTGGAACAACCTGCTGGATGAGATCTGCCATATTACCACTTTAGAAGACTTTAAAAAGGCTGTTAAGACGGATCTCTTCTGGCAGGTCTTCCTAGACTAGGTTAGGTCCATTAGATCCATTAGACTTGCCTGCCCCCTCTATTGATACCGACACCAAAATTGATTGATACCATCACCTCTGTCCCCCCCCCCCACTCCTTCTAGAGGAAGATTAATTTCTTATGCTATTCTGCTCAAAACATTTATTTTATTTCTGTTGGATAGCTTTAAATTTTTTGATGTTTAATCTTTTTTTTATAGGCTGATCACTGTTTTTATCACTGGGGGGAGGGTTGGGTTTTTGGGGTTGTTAAATTGTAATTTTTAATTGTTTGATGTTTTATTTATACTGTTGGAATCCACTTTGATTCCTTGTGAAAAAGCGAAATACAAATTATTATTATTATTATTATTATTATTATTATTATTATTATTATTCTAAAATCTGAAATACTCCAAAGACCAACACTTTTTTCACGGGTGGCTGAGAAAGTGACACCTTTTCTTTCTGATGTTTCAGTATATACAAACTTTGTTTCATGCACAAAATTATTATGCTATGTGTATAAGGTATATATGAAACATAAATGATTTTTATGTTTAGACTTGGGTCCCATATCCAATATATATCATTATGTACATATATGCAAATACAGGTATTCCAAAATCAAACAATAAATAAATATCCAAAATCCAAAACATATCTGGTCCCAAGTGTTTTGGATAAGGGCTACTTAACCTGTAATATTAAATATTATATCTCATAATGCAGTGATGTTGCAAAGAG
>NC_056523.1:271703293-271776510 GCF_019175285.1 Sceloporus undulatus
TATTATTATTATTATTATTATTATTATTATTATTATTATTATTATTATTATTATTATTTACTTATACCCCGCTCTTCAGCCAAGTCTATCAGAGCAGCTTTTAAAATGGCTCTTCTATAAAAAAACATTAAAAAAATGATAGTATGTTTAAAATAAATTGTTTTTAACTTCATAATGGAATTCATCATCATTTCCAAAGTTATCATCCCTGGTACATAAAGGAAACAAGAAGTTTAGCAATAATTAACCAAGTGTCAACTGAGAAAGTCAAGAATGCTTATTGAGACACATTCTCCTTTGCTGATTGAATTCACCTCTATTTCTAAATCCTACTGCATCTGTTCGTTTAACAAACTCATGCAGTGCTTAGTCATCATAAACTTTCATTTTTGCACTAACCTCTGAAGCCACATTGGCCCATCCTTTAGTTAGATATTTTGTAACTTTTTTACTTCTTTCCATAGCTCCTTTACCTCCTTTTTCTTTATGAAAGCTCTCATCCCACCTTCTCCTTAATGAACCAAAGAAACAGGTTCTCTAACCAAAGACTTTCCTCAGACTACTTGTGCATAAATGGATGACAGATTAAAATTGACATACATTAATGTGCACAGCATCGAATATTATTTCAGGTATTAATTTACAATTCAACATGAGATACTGAATGAATGTCTCTTGGTTGAATTTACCCTGAGTCTGTAAGGAGAAAAAAACATTCCACAGGTACCATGCCTGACCTCCCACCCTCTCAGATTAGCCACGGACACTCATCAAAATTTCATGTGGAGTTTGAAAAGTCATGCAGAGTTCACAAAATCAAATTACCTCTCAAATTACCATTTTGCTGCCCTTAATGCCTTCCTCACTCTTCTTGAAAGCATCCTCTAAAAGCTCTACTGCTTCCCTGATAAGGTTTCCCATTGTCACACCTGTCTGCAAAGAGTAATGCATTGGAGATGTTTTCCTTCATCTATTTATCCAAATTAGCATAATGAATGCTTCCAGTGTATTGCTGAATGACATCCCTTTTAGCATACCGAGTGACAGCACTGGTCAATCAGGGTTTGTCTCGCTGTCCATATGGTCAGTGCACAAGATGTAATTTAGTTTTCTTTAATAAGCTGAAATCATCTTCTACATCCCTTAGAGAATCTCAATGTAGAGTAACAATCCAGCTGTCATTTAGTGCCATTCTCTCTTTGCTTATCTGGATAGAGTGTAATATTACCTTGTTTCTCAAAACCAGATTGTTTTTCAGGGATAATTAGGAATGATAGAAAATTTTGTGATTCTTTTTGGGAGCTGTTGTTCTTAACAAATCAAGGTTTTACTCTGCTCAGTGTCTTGGCTAATTTGTTCTTATTTTTGTAGAACTATGGGACAACCAGGTAGAGGTATCTGATTATTGTGCGGCTTTGAAATATAGGCTTGCAACCTATTATTGCTCCTTCTAGGGTAAACTCAATTTCACATGTGTTGACTCACTGTTCAACAACTGAGTTAATGAATCTACTTTATTTGGCATTACCAATAAGATTCAGGCCATAGTAATTTAATATGAAATGTAGAATGAATCTTTACAATTTGTTTGGTAATGCATCATCTTTAGGGAGGACTGGACATCAGACCAATGAATCTCAGGACTTTATCATATGAGGCTCTTCTCCCACTACAATAGCATTATTTCTCAAAATGCAATCAGGGTTGTAACATTTTCTATCATACCAAAAAAACCTTTCTGGAATTACAGTAAAAATAGTTTGCACTAAAAAAGCTTATTACACACTTCAGAGACATTATCCATGTTCCTTTTGGCACACAGCTGCCCGTGCACACACACATGCACACAGATAACCCCTCCCCACAAAATATAAATGAAATATGGGACTGTTCATTTTATATTTCATTTATATTTCAAGGTAGTCTAAAGGTAGGAAAAGATAAGAAAGATGTCGAGGGCTAATGAAATAAATGTTTTCTTAAATGGCAAGCTTGTTTTGCATTTATATTACCAGGTGTGTGTGGATCTGGATGTGTCAGAGAGAGAGAGAGAGAGAGAGACTCCAGAATGGGACTGGAAAAAGGTGTGGGTGGGGAGGTAGTGAGCAAAGTTTTGGTGTGTGTTCTCTTCTCCTTTACACCTTATCACTAGAGCATCTAAGCCTCACCCCAAACATCCAAAGCACACCCCCTTACCATCCAAGATCAGCATTAAGCAGAACTGAACTATCATACAATAAAGTGAAGCACAACAGTAGTGGGAAAGGCAGTTAATGCAGTTTTTTTGTGTTAAAGAAAAATGTTTTCAAAACACTCCAGGAGGACAACAAAGAGGGCCAATGTCATGTGATAATCCCAAATCAAAGGTGTGATTATCCTACTCCAATTATGATTTACTGCCTTGAATGATAAAATCCACAATGTCAGCCTTCAGACCAAACAAGCTTTGAGCACATATTGTGCTACATGTGACCTCATATCAATAAGTAATATATTTATCTGGTTGTGTAACTATAATGTCTTTTCTTCCTGTAAACCTTTCTCAAAGAGAAACAAGGTGAACAAAATTTACATAAAGAAAAGTAGTGCACAGGACATGCCAAGAAATTTAAGGTTTTTTGAAACCGTACTTTCAAAGTACTTTTATGTTCTTGTCAACTTTAACATACTGCATTGGGATTTTGTTAAAGTCCTATTTTTTCCCCAAAGGACAAAAATAATCTTGGGAAGCAAACTTAAATGCCATGTTGACACAGTGGTGTTCCCTGACCAGTGTGTGTGTGTGTGTGTGTGTGTGTGTGTGTGTGGGGAGGGCAGGACCTCTGGGGGGAGGTAGGGTTGCTATAATTGTCCACTATTACCAGGGATAAAATGTAGGACATTTAAGGTCCTCCATTTTTCTTAAATGTCCTACAGTTTGGGCTGAGTTTTGTCCTGCAATTGTCCTACAGTTTGGTCTTGAATTTGTTCCACATTTTGTCCCTGGTAATAGTGGACAATTAGGTCTTCTGGAGTGGGACTTCCAGTGGACTTCAGGGCATACGGGAGCATACTGGGCCTGCAGAGGAGCATTGTCATGGACTGTCCTAGGCCTGACTTAGAGGCACAGTCAGAGGACTCAAATTCTGAAGACATGGAAGAGGCTGAGATAGAGAGAGATCTGGGGCTGCTTGGATCAGCAGTCCCAGAGCAGGCTCAGGAAGCTGCAGAGGAAGAAACAGACTCAGGCGGGGTACAAACCGCCGCTTTGCGGCGCTCCCCCGCTGCCGCCATTTGCTCTGTGCGGGAGCCGCAGCAGCCAAACCGCGCGACGCCCACGCGGAGCAAAAAAGAAGCTCCATTTTGGAGCTGCTTCTTGCGGCGCCTCTATGACGTCGCGAGGCGCCTGGCGCAGACTCGCGACGTCATAGGCGCCGCGACACCCATGTAGAAGGTGCACCGCCATCTTGTACGTATAGGATACGTACTAGGGTTAGGGGGGTGCGGAAGCACCGCCCCTTCCTAACCCTAGTACGTATCCTATACGTACTAAATGGCGGTTTGTATCCCGCCTCTATGGACTCTAAATTGCAGGTGAGAGAAGGCAGGTCAAGGCATACTTTCAGGCTTGAAGCCAAGAGGAGAGCTAATAGGTTTCAGCTGAGAGAAGCACAGGCCTTTTAAAAGACCTCCAGCTGCAGAGATTCTTTGCAGCCAACAACTAATCTTGTTGTTCTTGTATTCCTTGTGCTTGGATTCAGGTTATCTGACCCCTGGTCTTGCCTTGTGACTACACTTTTGCCTCTGCCCTTTGCTGTGACTGACTGGTATTGTGTGACCCTTGGACTGGACTCTGGACAACTCCTTGGTATAGTCTCCTCCTGTGCTGCCCCCAGTAGAGGTAAGCAGGACAAGCATGTGTGTATGGCTCCAGGGAGCAGCCCTGGGAAGGTGTGGGGAGAAACCCCATAGCCCACAGTAGCACCCAACGCAGGGCCAAACAGCTCCTGAGGCAGTGCTAAGCAGCCTCCACATGGGTCTAACACCACACTGATCAGGTGTCATCCCTCTTGGGTGTCACCTCCCTTCTGGGTTGTCACCTGGTGTGGTCCACACACCCGCACCCCACCCCACCCGCCCAGTGATGCTACTGTGTTGGCATATATCCCTTGATATCTCACAGGTATATTTGTTCAGGGAAATGAATAATAATAATAATAATAATAATTTCTACCACACCTCTTCAACAAGATTGAGGCAGCTTACATCAGTTAATATGCCAAGACACTTTGGAATTTCACTTGTGGTAGTAAAACACCATGAAAAACACTTGTATTTTAAAATGGTTTGCATGATGGTATATTTTAATGATACTTTGTTGCTAGAAAACTGCCCTAGGTAAAAACAAAACAAAAAACCCATACATACAGGCTGTCCATCCATATCACAGTAACCTCCTCCTGTTCTTTCCCATGTCCAGCAATATTTATCAGGAAACTAAACAGCTACTTTTTCATAATGGTCTCCCCTCTCTGTTGAGGACCAGTTTCCTTTCCCTTGATCTGTCTCTGCAACTTAATTTTCTAAGATTTATTATCTCTCAATCAGGTGAAAATTTTGGAATGTCAAGTGTGAGAATCAAAGTATCATAGAACATGTACAAAATACCATTGTCTTATCACAGATGAGAACAACAGCAACTGATTATTTACATATGGGTCCACTCTGATCATCCTACCTTTCCACTCACTGTTGTTTTCCTCTTTTCTCCATCCCCCATATAACACGTCTGAATGGCTGGTGCACAGACTACAAGTTTCCTTTCATTTTATTTTCCATACTCATTTTTTAAAAGGCCATCAGCTTTTAGGCAATGTAAAGTCTCCAAAAACGAATTGAGGGTAGCAAAGGTGAAAGAGGCATTACCTTTGCCCAAGCATATCCTATCATCTATTCCCACTCCAAAAATGTCTCTTGTTGTCCAGGAGAAGCTGAGATACTGTAACAGATCAATAGTAAAAGTAGTAAGCTCCATTCCCAACACCATTGTACTGGAAGTAGTATTGTGCCAAGTCCATTTAGGTTGGCACCATTGATTCAGTCCTGATATTAGGTCCTTAGGGTGAGATCTAGCAAGATTCGCACACCAAATCTCAGGGGAAGTCTCACGGGACTACAAATTCCATGAGACTTCATGAGACATTAGGCACGCCAGCAAGCTCTCTGTCTCAGTGCAATTGATATTTAGTCATGAAGTTCATGGGAGAAAAGTTCCATTGGAAATGTATTATGGTACTTTTAAAATAGTTTCTTTGTTTGTCTCAGTGACCAGATACACCAAAATATCAGGTCACTGAATATTTCTAACACTGAAATATTTCTATCCTTTAATTATATGATCAATAATGATAGTTTTTGACATCACCATGAAGTAAAGCATACAAAAATTCAGAGGTTTATAAACAGCATGGATAAACAATACTTTTAAAATGCCTGCTGAGTTCCAGATTTAATTGCCATTTTCATGTTTTTAAATGAAATGGGAGAAAAGGAAAGGGGGAAAATGCAACCTTGGAAACTGTGTGGGGTTTGTTTGGTTTTTTTGGCTGAAGATATATATATGTGTGTGTGTGTGTGTGTGTGTTTTAAGAATGGAAAATGAAATGAGAAGAAATCCTTTGTGCACTAGCTACTGAGATAAGTGATTTTTGTGGAAGGTGGAAAGAGGAAAACAACAGTGTAGTTTGTGGGTGGAATGAAAGGATGGTTCCCCTTTTAAAACGACACTTGTGCTTGCTCAGTCAAGGTAGTTGGGAGGTTAGTAATAATGTCTTGATATCTTTATTAGCTTTACAAAACCACTCTCTTTGGGTGTTAAAACTTTCTCCCCATTCTGGACACATGTGCTCCCACAACACTGAATAATATCAATTTTCCCTTGCAGGTATTTGGCTCTTCTGGAAACTATCACCCATATTTTGAATGTCTGTATGAGTTTTCTGGACTTTAATTGCATTATTGACTGAATATGTCATAGAATCTCCTCCCCTGCTTCTGATTGTACCCTGGGTTGCTTCATGTCTGACCCCGTTTTCTTTTTCCCCCAAATAATAATCTAAATTTCAATATTAAATTGAAGGTAATTGAGTCTTCTCACTACAATGACTCAATATTAATTTACACAGCTAACAGGATGTTCACCGGAGAAAGCCCTAAATCTTTATGGAAGGCAATAAAATCTGTCACCCTATTACAGGATATTTTTATATCACAGGAAAATATGGCATCTCATAAAGCTGTATTCTTTCATTTATTACACAATATATTGCATCCAAACATAGTACTCCACCAAGTACTAACATCATGTGAGTTACACCATATAAAATTGTTGTCCTACATTTAAATGAGATGAATGTGTCAACATAGACTACGTTTACAAAGAAAACACACTTTTAGTTTATTTGTGGGTTTTTCAGGCTATGTGGCTGTCTTCTGGAAGAAGTTTTTCTTCCCTCTTATGGGTTTTTCTGGTTCTGGCAGCTCTTCTGACATCTGGGCTGGAGTAACCATTAGCCTGTAGAGCCCAATTCATCCCATAGGAGTGAAGACAAACAACCACCCAAAGGGAAGGTATTTTTACCATACATCAACGGAGTCATAGACAAATTAGGAAAACTGGTGAGGAAACACAACCTCCAAATGATCTACAAACCGACCAAGAAAATCCAGCAAATGCTACACTCAGCAAAGGACAGAAGAGACCCTCTCATGACCAGAGGAGTTTACCACATACTGTGCAACTGTGGACAAGCCTACATAGGAACCACCAAACGCAGTGTTCAAACACGAATCAAGGAACACAAGAGACACTGCAGACTGGGTCTGTCAGAAAAATCAGCAGTAGCAGAACATGTTATAAACCATCCTGGGCATAAAATGCTGTTTGAAAAAACTGAAATTCTGGACCATGCAAACAACTATCAGGTCAGAATGCACAGGGGAGCTTTTGAAATCCACAAGCACCTGGACAACTTCAAGAGGAAAGAAGAAACCCTTAAAGTTAGCAAAGTTTGGCTAACAGTCCTGAAAAACACCAAAATTAAGGCCCAGCAAAATGCAGACACAAACCGCCTAGGATCCCAGCAGACAATGGATCTCTAATTATACAGATACAAATCCTCGTTGCATATCCTCCCATGCTGGGTAAATCAGCCATAGTAGAACACATTAACCACCCTAGGCATAAAATGCTACTTGAAAACACTAAAATTCTGGGCCATACCAACAACTATCAGCTGAAGTAAGCAAAGTTTGGCCAGTCCTGAAAAACACAAAAGTCAAGACCCAGCAAGTGCAAATGACAACCACCCTGGGTCAGGGGTCTAATTAAATAGATACTCTGAGGCCTTGCCATTCAATAACAGACCAACACAGAGATTAGCATGTAAATCACTTCCTCTCAACCAAGGATCACATAGTGTATATATATCCCACTCATTTCCATTCCAGCATTTCTTCGAAGATGCTAGCCACAAATGCTGGTGAAATATCAGGAATAAACTATTCCAGAACACATAGCCCCAAAACACTATAATAATGGTAAATCTTTATTTATTTATTTATTTATTTATTTATTTATTATGGTATACAGCCAATACAAGATAAAATACAATAAAAATGACCAAACATCCGTATAAACAATACACTCAAAATGACCTTAATGGTAAATCTTGATTTTCTGGTTCCCAACAGATGTCAATAAGCATAATTCAGTTTTTCTTCCTGCAGCTGTCAAGAAAAGTGTGTGTGTGTGTGTGTGTGTGTGTGTGTGTCTATTGTCTCTTGTTTTAACAAGAAATTATGCAGCTTTTTGGGAAAACTCTGTAGCTTCTCTGGAGAGCAACACAGCTTTGCTTCATAAATGAAGTAGCATCTTTCTGAAATGGGGAAAGCTGTGCAGCTTTCTTTGAATCACAATTTGTTTCAACCACATATACTGCATTGTTTCTCTTACATGCAGCACCTGACAATTTGATACATCAAGACTGATGGAGGATGGCTGCGGTCTAAATGAAGCCCTAGTCTTGGTACTCTAACTGCAGGTTTCTGTCATCATTCCTCTCATACTCACAACATCCCACAATAAGGTTGCTACAAAATTTGTATTGTTGTTGCAGAAGTGATGGTGGTGGATTATGTGCCAAAAACTTTAGGGCTAACACAAACTAGGCTTAACATCCAGATGACACTGATTGGGGAAACTTCTGAATAGCATAGATTGAGAAGGAGGAGGAGGACAAGGAGGAGGAAAAAGAGAAGGGATCATATCCCAAATGCTTTTCAACATTTACATGAAGCCATTGGTTGAGATTATCCAGAGACATGTGGTGGGGTGTTATCAGTACACTGATGACACCCAAATATATTTCTCTATGTCTTGGACTGCTGTAGTGATTAAGGATGGCATCTCTCCTCTGAATGATTGTCTTAGGGTGGTAATGGATTGGAAAAGGGAAAACAAACTCAAATTGAATCCAGGTAAGATGGAAGTACTTGCTATAGGGACCCCTAATCCGGGAATGGAGGTATGTCCACCAGTTCTGGATGGGGGTCACACTTCCCCTGAAGGACTGTGTTTGCAGCTTGGGGATATTCCTGGACTCGTCTCTCCAGTTGATAGCACAGATAGACGTGACAACCAGGAGTGCCTGTTATCAGCTTCGGCTGATACGCCAGCTACGATCCTTCCTGGAGCCGGGTGACCTAGAGACAGTGGTATACATGCTGGTAACCTCTCGACTTGACTTCTGCAACATGCTCTATGTGGGGCTACTCTTGTGCCAAGTTTGGTACAAAATATGGCAGCCAGGTTGGTTGCAGGTACATCTAGAACCAACCACATAATACCTGTTCGGAAATCTCTTCATTGGCTGTCAATTAGTTTCTGGGAAAGGTACAAAGTGTTACTTATCACCTTTAAAGCCCTACATGGCCTGGGTCCAGACTACTTGCGGAAGCACCTTCCTCCACATAATCCACCCTGCACTCTTAGGTCCTCTGGGAAGAATCTGTTGCAACCTACGAAGACCAGATTGGCTGCGGTGACCCAGAGGATCTTCTCATCTGCTGCTCCCAGGCTTTGGAATGACCTGCCGAATGACATCCGTCATTACCACTCTAGAAGCCTTTAAAAAAGCTGTTAAAATGATCTCTTCTGGCAGGACTTTCCAGATTAGCCATTATTGACTAGCCTCTCCCTCATGACATCACTCATCCCCTCCCCCCCCCTCGAAGAAGATATTTGTCGAGCCACAAATCTCCCTGGAAATTTTTAGCAAAATTGTATTTGGTATTTTTAATTTAATTTAATCTTAATCCATTTGTTTAATTTCTATTTTACTGCTCTTCATATTATGTTTGGGGGGAGGGTGGGATGTGGGACTGTTTGGGCATGAATTTGTATTTTTCTGATGTTTCATTGTTATACCTCTCTTGTAATCCACCTTGATTCCCCTAGGAAAAGGCGGAATATAAGTTGTTGTTGTTGTTGTTGTTGTTATCCTGCTCATCTCTAGGTCACTCTAGCCTTTCTCCTCCCCTTCCCTCCTCCTTTCTCCTCCCCATCCTATGTCATAGAAATAGTTTCCCAGAAGCAGAACTGGGAAGGAGGAGGAATAATAATTCTTTATGCTCATTTTCCATAGCCATTCAAATGTATTTCTATGCATTCCTGTTTACATATTTAATAAAAAAAGCCAGGGAAAAATCCCCAAATTTACCAAACATATGCCCAAATTCTCAGTCTCCCTCAATGGATAGAAAGGTTTGATACTGATTGTTCCTCTGTGTGACAAAAATATGGAAAGATGTGTGTATCTGCTGGAGTTTTAAAAAGTGATATGTGGAGGATGCAGAATGAAATATTACTCAGCTATAACAGAACCTAAGGAGATTAGGGTCCAAATCCTCACTCAAGCATGGAAACTCACTGGGCAACTTTAGGCAAGTCACACTCTCTCAGGCTTAGAGAGTATGGTAAACCTCCTTTCCAATAAAATCCTCTGTCAAGGTTGTCATAAGACAGAGTCAAATTGAAAGCAAACAACAAAATTACTAATTAGATTTTCAATATTATTAATTCCATTTATTCAGGTTGAACTAGATGACCTGTGGAAATCACTTCCAGTTCTACGATTCTGTGAATACTGTATTGGTAGTTACTTTGCTAGTTGCTTTGCTAGTACTGGCCCATAGAAAGTATGTTGCATCTCTTGAATATCACTAAAGTTGAGATGATTAAAATCATCAAATAGGCATTATATTACTCAGCAGAATTCTTAGGAAATTTAGAAAATGCAAGAGGACAATGAGTAAATAGACTATCTTGTCATTTTCTTCATTCTATAAAGTGACTATATAATTTTTCCATTTTTGTTTTTGAAAAATAGTTTCTGACATAAGATACCCGCAAGAAGACCAGGAGATAATGTATCTAGGATGCTGATGTGAGTTTGCATGTTACATTTTTGAAATAGAGATAGCTGTTCATTTACAGGATATTCATGATTACATTCTAAACTGATTATAGATGGAGTCAATGTATGGTGGCACAGTGATCAACAATAGAAAGAAATGAACTGGATTCATAAGAGTGGATCCTTGTTATACACTGGGGATTGGTTCCAAAATCCCCCATTGATATCAAATTCCATGGATGCTCAAGTCCCATTAAATATAATGACATAGCAAAATGGTGCCCCTTATAAAATATGGAAAATCAAGGTTTGATATTTGAAATGTATACTTTTTCTGAACATTTTCAAACTGTGGCTGCTTGAATCAGTGCATAAAAAATCAGTGTATTTCCCTCTAGGATGGAATACAATTTTGCTAAGAAATCTCTACATTTCCAAAGCCTGATTGATGCATTTCAATAATGAGAAATCATACACAAACCACATGCACAGCACATTTTAAAAACAAGTACATGCCAGTGAAATGTGTATATTTCAAAATGATTACATACTTACTATTCTTAGTGGACAAAATGCATATGGAATGCACACAGCTGGAAAAATACATGTAGATCTGCGTACTTAAGGAATCACCAAAACATGTTCCAGTTGCGATGTGAGAATTATAAATCTAATATAGAGCTGAGTTGGGATGAAAATGTGGGTGGGATACTCAGATACACAATGAAAGCGAAAAGGATAGATTTTCACATCCCAAACTGGGACTGCACTCCCAACCTTGACATTGTGATGTTTCCCTTCTTCACACAGCATATGGCCATGCAGTTTGGATTCAAATGTTATTAGATGCACTTAATTCTAATTCAAATGGGATTATGTTATGTCATAACTAACATGTTCCATTAATTTTAACTTCTACGGTTTGTGCACAATAGATACTTATAAAGGTTGAGAGCAGACCTGTTATCATAGTCTGATCCCTTTTTGGCATGCTGATTGAACCCTCATTAAGAACATCCAATAGGCAGAGCCATTCCTTTGCCTAACAAAAACCTGTGGATACAAGTTATTGAAATACTGAAACTAGAAATGGTGGCCAAGATGCAGCTTTAATCACTCACAAGAGTCTGGTAAGGAATACTCATTTGAGCAAATATCAAGATGCATTTGCAGCTTTCGAATGTGGATAGATTGCACATCTGAAAACAAATTTGTCTTATGGATTCCCTGTAGATTTCAATCCATCAAATGATATATGTGGCATGACCCTGCCTTTTTACACATGAATCCAGGACGCGAGCCCATATATCACACAAACTTGTAGCACGGACCCCTCTCCCCACACACGATTGCATTCTATGCAACCAATGTTGTAAGCCATGAAACACACACACGCACACGTTTATATTAAAAATTTCATTTCTTGTACATCTGACACACAAAGGAGCATTTCTAGTATGCTCCAAAACACCTCTCCTCCTTTGCTGTGTTTGGTTAGTATAACTTGCAATAGAATCACAGAGTTGGAAGGGCCTCATGGGCCATCGAGTCTAACTTCCTGCTAAGTGCAGGACCTCCAGATGAAGCATCCACAGCAGTTGAAGACATCCAGAGAAGGAGACCCCACTATCTCTCTAGGCAATTGGTTCCATTGCCAAACCACTCTTACTGTCGAGGAAATCCTTCTAATGTTCATTTTAAATTTACTTCCCTATAACTTTAAATCATTTGACTTGGCCCTATCCTCTGGGCCACTAGAGAGCAGACATGTCCCCTCTCTGTGACAGTCTTCTTTTCACTAAGTTGAACAAGCCCAGCTTGTTCAATCTCTCATCATAAGTTTTGTTCTCCATACCTCTTATCATCCTCTTTGTTCTCCTCTGAAACTGCTCCAACTGCTCTATATAATTCTTAAAATGAGATACCAAGAACTGAATGCAGTATTCCAGATGAGACCAGACTAGTGCAGAACATAATGGGACTATTATTTTCCCTGACTTGCAAACTATGCTTCTGTTAATGCAGGCTAAAATGCCATTCACCTTCTTTGCGCTTTTGCTTTTGCTTTGAAGAATCTTTGATGGAGGTTTGCTGATGGCAGTTCTATATAGGCATTCCTACAGAAGCATGTAGTGCTACAGTGGAGGCAAAGGAGTGTTATGCATGTAAATGCTACTACCAGTTTGTGTGTTCACCAGCTTCCTTTTAGATCTTCATGTGTTTAATGTGAAGGTCTGAAAATTGAAAATTGGCTGAGGTTAATTCAGCTGAATATACTTACAGAGCATAAATGTTGGAAACTCTGGGAACCATCATACTACAGAACTATAGCATTTTTAGGAGTTTTTGTGTGTGTGTGGTTTTTTCGGGCTATGTGGTCATATTCTAGAAGAGTTTCTTCCTGACGTTTTGCCAGCATCTGTGGCTGGCAGAAGATGTTTGGATGCTACACCACGTGGATGTAATTATTGTACACCTTGTATGAACAGAAGCATTCAATGATGGCAGCCAGGGTGAGTAAACACTCAACCTCTGTGCACCCCTAGTTTGGGCTGAGGCCAGCACAAAGCACCAGGCCCATAGTTGCATTTTGCTTTACTCCCCAGAGGATCTTGTCCACAGAACACTTTGCCTGGCATCCAGATAGTGCTTTTTAACTGCATCAGGGTAATTGCTACCCTACCCCTGGAATAAAGAGACCAGACACAAGATGTATGGGATAAAAACAGGGCCATTTATTGACCTATTTATTAAGTTCTTAACAGAACTACAACTAGTATCATAACCAAAACAAATGTGGGAGACAGGGAAAGCTGCATGCCGGTGTCTTATTGCAGACTACCTCTGCAGCTTATCAAGGATGATAACACCTGGGTCCTCAATGACAGTCCATAAGTTGGGTTGCCGTTAGACAGCCCACATAAGGAAGCCCAGCAAGAAGTCCCCCTTCCCAGTCTGCGAAGATTAAAGTTGGGGTATACCTTCAAGCCAGACCCAAGGTTGCAAGGCTCATAGAGGTGCTTCCTGAAATTTTCCTAACATCCAGTAGGGTGTCCAAGGTACTTGCCGAGATCAAATCCAAAGATGTATGCAAAATATAAATATTAAATACGTCCAATTTAAATCAACAATTTCAAGGCAAAACATGTATTATTGAGACACCACCTCAGCCAATCTACCTTATGCCACTGGAAACAGTGTGGGGTAGGTGAAAAACCCCATGGAAAAGAGGGGAAATTCCTACCCGGACCCTAGGTGACCAAGTGAGACTTCACACTATACCAGCTGCGGGTGGGTGGGTTGATGGTTAATCCAGGAATGAGACACTTAGGGGATGACAGGCAAAGCATGCCCTTAACCACACCCCCTAGGAGCCTCATGCCATGGCATGATTTAATTGCCCTGGTCTCCACCAGTAGGAGGGCAGCAAAAAGCCCATCCCAGCTCCACAGCCTCCGGCATGGAGGTGGGTAGAATGACCAGAATGATTTACCCAGTGGATTTACGCACACACAAACACACAGGTTTCTAAATCATTTCCCATATGAGAGAGATTTAAATGTTGGAAAAGTTTAGCCCATGATGAAAATGAGTAAACTGCAGTATCTGAAAAGTTTGGCCATACCTACTTTGGGGATATAGTCAGTCCTATATGCATTCCATTTCTTCATTAATTATCTTATCTGCTTAGCTCCATCATTTTTCTTACATATTGAGAAACCCCTACTGTTTAATAATGCCATCTACTTGTAGAGGTAGGAGGGACTGAATAGCAATGAAGAGATATTTCATCCATAAGAGAGGAGTAAAATGTCTCTTAATATGTAATTTATCCTAATGTTTTCCCTTTCATGTTGAAATGGCCAAATGTATAACTGTCATTACCACTAATATCTTGGCTGGATCTATTTCTTACATTCAGAAGCACTAAAGAGTTTTAAAAGAACAATGGCATTTTTATTTAAGGAGCACTTGTGATGGACAAGAACCGCCACTGGATATATCTCAAGAAGAATAAATGGGAATACCACTTGGCATCAAGGGATATTCTGAAAACAAAATACCTGCTACCTGCAGTGAAATCTACATACCCCCTTGGAATGCCAAAGCTGTTTGGCAAGGTAAGCTGTCATTTTAGATGTACGTCTAGAAATGACCCCACCACATCAGCTAAACATTGTTTCTAAGGCTACACTGTTCCTGGCAGGTAGCAGTGACATAGATGCATCCCAATCAGCTCACTCAGTTATTTGCAAATGTATGCAGAAGGTGAGAACTCATATTCTTCAGGAGCTGCAAAAAAAAAAACTTTTTATAAACAAAATGAAACCATTTCTCCCTGGATTTAAAATAAGATCAAAGAACTAAAACTGACAACAACATGCAACACTATGTAATGAGACTGTATATTTGATACCATGTAGCTGTTCTGGTATTATAAGTGGCAAAAAATAGAACTGCTCGAGAGAACTAGCTATTTTCTGTCCTCTGAGTTAGGAATTGATGGAAAAATAATGTGATTTGATCAGTACACTTGCTAGAGGGTTTGCGGGTGGTTTTTTGTTTTTGTTTTTTTATTTTATTTTTTTGGTATGTTTCCTTTTCTGTTCACCTGGTAAAGTATCTTCCTACATGGAACAGAAGGAAGCTTTAGTAATCAAACTGTGATCTCACTGGGTGTGTAATAGAAAGGAGGGAGTATTTCTTATGTCTATGGAGGAATCTATACCAGCTGCTAATGGACTGGCCTTGGAGTGACTATGATGTCAACCACATGCACTGGCCCCAATCTGGTGAGACACTGCATTGTTGTGCACATGAGCAAGCCAGGCCAACACTGTATCAGCCCCACTGTCCCATCCTGTTTTTGGAGCCACTGCCACTACTTCCTTATGGCCTGCCTGGTGTGCTGTCACTTCTGCTGAAATGAGAAACATCTGCCCAGACATGTGACCAATAAGGAATCCAGGAGCCCATTTCTGATCTAGCAGAAGTGGTGGTTTCCTGGGCAGACTTCCAAACTATGCTTCTGTTAATGCAGAAGGAAGACGCAGCAGTGGCTCCAAAAACAAATCATCCCCTTTCCCTGTCCTGCTCAGCATGAAGAAGGGGGATGGCACAGCTTTTGTTTTGTGGGCAAATGGATAAGGCAAAATCAGACCCAAGGTCATTCCAGGGGTTTTGGGAAACACTGGGATTTCTCCCGACTTTGCTTAATTTGGAGCAAAGTCGGGTTAAGGGCAGAAAAGTGCAGATCCTCCTTGGAAGTGGCCGCACATTGTCAGTATTGCCAGCACTGACTTCAGGGGGAGTATGGAGTTTTTCATGGGTATAGATAAGCTCCATGTTCGCAACTTAAGTAGAGGCTGTACTTACCTCTGAACTTAAATTAATGGAGGACCACATGAGATTACATTTAACCACTATGTTCCTTTCCCATTTTAATTAGACAGTGAATGAAAAGATTACCACAAATGACACAGGACCTGCATAAAACAGTAGGGTTTTTCATGTTACATTTGAGATGTGGATGTGGAAACTACAGCTATAGTGTTACTCCTTGCCAAGTCACTTGTTCAATATGAGAAGCTTCAGGTCACAACATGGGTTCCTCCCAAAACATTGCCATTTCATCAGAAATGAGGGCTGGTATGAGGAGGATTCACAGAATAGGGTTCCTCAATATGGCCTCAGAGTTTCGGTATTACCTAAGCACATAGACAGGAGATATCCTGTTTAAATTTCTATACTGTAATTTAACATTTACTATATGATGGTTAACTCTGTATATCATTTTTTCTTTTTCCATTCATGCTTATATGAGGGAAATCTTTGGACCATAGGCCTAATCTCACCACCAAAGCTTGCTGTACAGCCTGCAAGTAACGTCTGACTTGATCACTTATCTGTGATTGGAAACTAGAAGTTTGTTGTTGTTAACTGCCTTTCAGTCGATCTTGACTTGTGGTGACCCTATGGATGAGACATCTCCAAGACCCTCTGTTTGCAATGTAGTCCCTAGTGCCTCTTCCTTTCCTGAATCCTGCTTGAACCTCTGGGATTTCTTTCTCCATGTATGGTTGGAGTCTATGTTGCAGAATTTTGAGCATGATTTTGCTTGCATGGGAGATCGGTCCTACCGTCCTATTGTTGGGACAGTCTCTTGTGTCTCCCTTTTTGTGCATGGGGATGTATATCGATCACTTCCAACCTGTTGGCCGTTGTTTTGTTTTCCATATCTGTTGACATATGTTGGTTAGCACTAGAATTGATTCTGTTAAGGTGGATTGCAGCAGTTCACATGGAATATCATCTGTTCCTGGTGATTTGTTTTTTTTGCTATTTCTCTTACTGCAGTTTCCACCTCACTTTTAAGAATTTGGGGTTCATCTTCATATGGCTCATATGGAATCTATTTAAAATCTGTGAAGCTTTTGCATGGAAATGCTGTTGGGAAGTTTTTGCATGGTTTGCTGCTGAAGAAGGCTTTGCATGAAATGAGAGCTCTAGTTTGCAGCCATAGAAGATATTGTACGGAACTGGCCGTATCCTTCAGCCTTTTCTTCCTCAATCTGGAATTCATCCCCCAAGCTGAAAACATATCTCCTTCCCTGCTTTAGCCTGTGGCTAGTGATGCCTATCATTGCAACAGATTTCTGAACTGTTTAGGTGTCGTGAGTATTATTGGTGTCAGATCTAGAGACAACTACACTCTGTGCAGTTACACCCAAAGATATGTGTGTGTGAAATATGGGTGAGGCCCTTGCTGTGCTCACAGTGCAAATGAAACCACTGCTTTCAGGGAGAGCAGTGATGGATGTGGTCAACTTATTCAGGATAAATTAATGTTCTATTTCTGCATGATGGACTATGTAATATTTTAAAATTCATGTTCCCTGGATATTTTGCATCTCATTTTTAGCATTATGCATATTGAATTGAGGCCCATAATGTTCCCATTGCTCTGTCTACCCTTTGACATTCCTGATAAATCCATAATGGCCTTTGCTAGATGATAGTCTGTTTCATTCCAAAGTCTTCAGCAAAGATATGCCTGACAGTGGTGGGACTAGAGTTATTACTGAGTGGCATTTGTACGTGCTCAGTCTGAGCATTTCAACAAAGAACAGAATTATAGTCCAAAGGCAATAATGAGAGCTGGACTACTCTGTTAGAGCCTGTATAGCCAAATACAGTTACTAGTTTTGAGCTTTGGTTTGGGATGAATTCTTAACCAGACAGGTTGAATAAAAGAAATTGGGGAAATGCACTAATTGTAATGGGGTTCCAAATCATGAATTAACTCTGAAGTATCATATTTGTGATTTTAAAGGAACACAGAAGCCCACACACTGAATCTGCATTTTCCCAGCTACGCAGCATGGTAGTTTATTGGAACAGGTGACACTACCAGCAGTCCTTGCATCTGGATTCAAAGGGACACAGAATAGGTTTCCAAAATATTAGGGCAGTAAACTGAAAGCCAGCATGGCATAGTGGTTTGAGCATTGGACTATGACTGTATATTATGGTTCCTGCTTGGCCATGGAAACCCACTAGGTGACTCTGGGCAGGTCACACTCTCTCAAATCCAGAAAATTCCATGGTAAGGTCACCTGAAGTTTGCCATAAGTTGAAACAGTTTGAAAGCAAAAAACACCAACAAACTGGGGGGGGGGGGCACTTTGAAGAATAGTTATGTTAATCAATAACAAAACCAGCTAAAAATATAGATTCAAATAATCCGTAGAAGTCTATGGTGCTGTTATTGTTATACATACTGTGACCAAATGTAATGGCTGTTGATTGTATATTGTTGATATAACCAAATTATATTAGTATATAAAAGCAGAGGTTTTCCTCATGCTAGAAAGATCTATAAGTCTGAAACTGTTTCTAGGAGTTCAGAAACTGCAAGTACCAGACCCACAACAGCCCCACCTCCCTGGATATAATGAAAGTTGGAGTTTCCATTCTTTATCCAATTCTGTATTGGCATCTAAAATGCAGAAGCAGACATGGTAATGTCAAAACTAGCCCAGAGCTATACTGAAGTAATATCTGGAAATAATATCTGCTCTATAATGAGCTTATGATAATTAACCACAGTGATCACCATTTTTGGTGTAATGCTGCCAAGAAGAGATTATCCAGAGATTTTCTCCTGGTCATGGAATTTAAATGTAATTTCTATTACAGATATATGCAACTGCAGAGCATGGGGGTTTCCCCTTTTAAAAAATTCCCCAACGGTCTAAGATACATCTAACTTGGTACAACTTAATTTGCAGGATGTATGCTTTGATAGTTCTGGGAAATACTGGTACACATTTGGTTTATAAGTTATCATGCATTTTTAAATTGTTTTCCCCTGAAATACTGCCAGTTTATGTTTTATCATGTTTTATCATGTGTAGTGTATCTGCTGTGAATCAAAAGTGCAACTTCTCCACAAGCTTTTTTACATCAATCATTAAATGCTTTTAAAAGACATAGCATATTGTAGTAACTATTCTTGGTCAACATGCTTTCTTTTAAATTTACTTCCTTTCCTGCTTTCATATCTCATTTATGGTAATAATTGAAAATGATAAACAGCCAAAGCTTTACACAAGAGAGTGAAAGAGGGAAAGAGAGAGAGAAAAAATTTAATCCTCGGAGGTATCTGTTAGTATCCCATGTATGCAAGATCAAAAGGAATTTTCATTTTAAAAGGAAGAAAGGCTTAAATACAATAAAGATTTCAGAGAGAAAGCAGAACCATGACAAAATAATTCAGAAAAGTGGGGGAATGTTTTACGTTTTAATAGAAAACACAGTATGATCAAGATCCAGAGCTTAGCCACTAGCATTCATATGAAACAAGTCAGAGTAAGAAAAGCATTCTGGGTAAAGACAATCCAACATGTTTTCCAGTGCTGAATACCCAGCAGGGTTGCTTCTGGATGGGGTTATTAATTATGTGGGAGTTATTCAGGATTTCTGTAAAAAGAAGGGGACCAGGATAGTCATAAAAACTGTCTTGATTTTGATGGGCCTTATACTAAAAGTATGTTTATAGCAGTGAGGAACTATTAAAGAGAGTTTTCAAAACAAGGATTTACTAGGAAATTCAAAGGGGTGAAAATAAAGGGTTTACATGATCATTATCACCAGCAGGAAAGCACTAAAGATGGCATTGTTAGGAAGCATATTTGAGAAATTTGCTTGTTTTTTATGAGATAGTATGGTGTCACATCAAAAAAGGTTATGAATCCCTCTCTCTAGCTCTCCCTGAGGAAGAACTGGAAGAATACCATTGTGGAAAAAGGCAGGGTATAAATCCTGGAAATAAGTAAAATAAATAAATAACCATGTTGTACCTTACAAGGGTGTAATAATGGGTGAGATGGGAAGTGTGAAGCATTTCCTTAGACAAAATGAATACTTTTTTTGTTCCATTCTATTTGCTCCTGGTGGTTGTGAACTGGAAATGCTATAGAAATCCTAGCTGGAGAATAATGTACTGTACAATTATCATCCAAAAGCTACAAAACAATGATATTTTTATTGGGCCAATCAAAATACACATTATACATGTTGCAAGCTTTCAAAGCCACTGGCTTCTTCATCTGGCAAAGGTATTGAAAGTCATACAGAAGAAAGAAAGGGTGGGTGGATTGACAGTGTTAGTCATAGCTCTGAATTTGGTCAGGTTGTTGTTGTTGTCCTCCATTCAGATAGTATTCATGCAGGTGGGCCCCTCCTCCTTCTGGCCATATGGGTTCTGGGAAATTCAGGAACTAATTTTAATTTCATTAGCAAGACAAAAAGCTACTGCCTTTGAGAACCTTTGTCTCCAACCCTTTGTCTCAAATCCTGTCCTTAACAGTGAGCAAAAATGTACATTTCCTGCCCTGAAAATGACATTTTGTGCAAAAAAGATGTAGGGAGTTATTTGCTAAAAGTACTCATTCAGAAAAGTCCCAAATTGCACGTAGTATTAAAAAAAAAAATGTCTCTTTTCTGGTTTTCTCTTGCAATGGGGAGAAAATTGTTGAAATTTCTCCTTTTTGCTTGCAAGAATGAAATAAATGAAAATAAACATTCTTTGAGTAAATCTCCTTGAAGACTGTGTGTGTGTTTGAGTGTGTAGCTTGAATTCAGATCTTTTTAGACGATTGTGGTATATCCATGCTCATGTACACAGAGGGCCTCTTTTCATTTCTAATTTAGCAAAGCAATTCTTTGACGGATAAAACAATGCCTTTTAAAGACAGTAAGAACTTCATGGACATGGTCCATGTTCTTAAAAGCAATCTGGTATTATCCCAGCTTTCATACAACTCAGGAAAGGCAAACAGATCACAGACCAGACTGGTATTAAATCTTTGACAATCCTACAGATTCATAGGATGGTACACTTGATGTTACCATCACCAGCTGGCCTGCATGCTCCACCAGACATTTGGGGCATGCAAGTACCATGCACAAGGGTGTGCAAAATCCAAATACCCACGGCAGGGGTAAAATTAAACACTGATTCCAGTTGGAATACAGGATGAATGACACCTGGTTTGAAAGTGGATGTGAAAATGTATCTAGGAATCTTTGTAGACCACAAACTAAATGTTAACCAGCAGTCTGAAGCTGCAGCAGAAAAAAAAGCTAATGCAGTTCTGGGCTGCATCAATAGGCATATAGTGCCCAGGTCAAGGCAAGTAACATGACTACTCTATTTTACTCGATTTTTGCTAATAAGACTCTTAAAATCAACTCTGGGGACCCTTTTCACAGGTTTATTGTTAAGGTCCTTAAGAATGGTAGTGAGAAGGTTTTCTCAGTCATGGACAATAGTAACATTGTGGAATTGCCTTGTACAGCAGACCTGCACGCGGAATATTTGCAGCAAGCTGTTTACCATCTGTTAATGGAATAATGATGCTGTATGACACTCTTAAGTTATAAATTTCACTTCTGATACTGTATGTATGATAATATTTGTTCTAAATTGTTACTGTGAATATGGTATTTTATTTTTAATTGGTTTTATGATCTTTGGTTGGGAATAATCTAGCAGGGCAGTGTAAAAACATTAAAAAATATAACTAAATAAAAATAAAATATATGTAATTTATTACGTAGGTATCATATACTCCTGGAGGTTTGCTTTGATTGGTTGATAGTTTACTAGCAGGATATCCCTCCTTTCGATTGCTGGGTTGAACAGGTTTATAAATTCCACCTTATAAAACTGTGATAGAATTCAGTAAAAATTAAACCAAATAGAGAAATCATCATACAGAATATGTTTCATGATGGAACTATGAAGAACTGGATGTGTCTAATCCATAACTACTAGCAGCTAAATTTTCTCCATTGACAGTTGGGAATCCTATCTTTGTGCTGGGATAGGATTCTTCATTAATTTCAGAGAGATTGTTGAACATTTTTCCACCTCTGTTTTCAAGTGTAGTGTTCTCTCACCACTGAGGTCTTGACCAGCATCTAAATGTGTATAAAATTACAAGCAAAGCCCATATCCCTCCCAATTTTATCTAGTTTCCCTCTTTGTGTTGTCAGATTCTCTATAGTGGGGGTGGAGATACCAATGCATTTCCAGCCAATATCACTTTTGCAGTTTTAACCCATAGTTCTGTTCTGATCTTCTACTATTAGGCAATTTTTAAAAGAAACTCATGAAATTGTGTTTTAATGTATATTTAAACATGTCTTTCCCCTTAAATTACATTCTTTGCTGTGTATTTTGCTAGGTTTCATTGCTTGCAATTCCCTCCCAACCTTCAGTCAAGTGCAATACCAAGCAGATTGCTAACTCTGAACTGAACATTAGTCTGAGAGGTGCAGATCAGGTCAGTTCATACAGGAATTTGAAAAGATTAAATTCCTCAAGCATTCAGAAGCGTTTTCTGCTGGTGTAGTATGTTCTCTGCTGGTGCAAGAGGGTTTAGGAGCACTCCAGCGGATATAACTCATGGATGATCGCTCTGTTAATTTCTTTCAAGCTTTGCACTGTAAGTTCAAAAATCTAGTCATGCTTAAAGTTCATACAAAGTATAGAAAGTGAAAATATTCTTAGGGGAATAATTATCTTTACATCTTATATCTTGCATCATCATCATCATCATGTTTTTAAAGGCTTATATTCCACTGCAATTTAGAAATTTAAAAAAAGAAGACGCCACTAATACCACAACTGAAATCTTTTTAACAGCCTCTGTGTAAACAGATAATCATTTTAGAAATGTAAGATTTGGCATACTGCTAAAGTAATACAAAAGCAAATTGTGATTCTTTCCCTTTGTAAGCATTTCTGACAGCTCACAAGTCATAAGTCCTATTAATAAGTTAGATAATATTTCTCAACATGTGTCCTGGCCTACAAACTATTATGTCAATAAACATAGCTAATCAGTTTAACATGCTTTAGGCTGAGACTAGCACTGCATACAAATGGGGAGATAATAGAAAAAGCTGTTATCCCTTTCTCCTGATCTTGCTTCTTTCAGACGAGGCTTATCAAAGTAGCCTTCCTTGACTGACCTGAGAATCAGATGCTTATGGAAAACCTCCATTTTCGTTTTAGAGTTTTGCAATGTTACTTTATACATTGTTTCTATTCACATTTGATGAAAATACAGATTAATGTAGTATAAGGTGTAAATATATGATTTATCTATTTGGAAAACAGCAGGAGAGGAGGGAGAGGAGGGGTAGGGGAGAGGAATTTTTGTGACCAACCGTTCTAGTTTTAATCACAGTGAATGATGTTTCCAAAGTCAGTGCTTTAGGGAAGGAATGTTGAAGTAATAATACAGCAGAAGAAATACACAGTATTTAGTATGTTGTTGTACTTCTATTCTTTTTCAAGAGCAGCAACATTATAGACAGTTGTTACAGAGTTTATGGGACCTAAGGTCCCTTTCCCCCATAAAAAAAAATCCCTGGAACAGTTCTCTTCAGATTTGAAATTGGTTCAGAAATGTTGAGGACAGTTTCACCATCGATACTTCTGTTGACTATAGCATTTGCAGAATAATTACCCAGACCCATTTAGGATTAGTCACAAGCCCCAAATAATAATAGCTACTTTTACACAAAGCTCCCTATTCATTTGACTGTTAGGGGGCTGGCTACCTTTAGAAGTGGCATTTATTCCTCCAAAATTTAGTGAATTTTGCCAGGAAAACAACAGCAACAGGAACAGCTATTCCATCTTTAAAAATAACCCATGGCTGAAATCTTCCATCAAAAGACACATGGTTCTGCACACTTGGAACCATGAAACTTCCCTTCCTCATCATCCAAAACTCACCTTTCAGTTTCTGCAGTCCCCCCCATGACTTTTTATAATGTATATAGATAATGCCGCCCAGTTTACAGCAATTGCAATGGTTAGTTGATCTGTGGGTCACAGAAGATAAACACCAAGGTTTAGCATCAGCATGGACAATGACCTCCCAGGAAAGTCTGGAAGATGATGACAATGTCATGCATTTTTATTTGAATTTTTAATTTATTTTGCTGGCATTAAAACAATGGAAAAATTAAATTGATATAACAATTAAGAATGATAAGAGGTAAATGGATAACAACAAGAAAAGTAATAAAGTGAACAGATGAGAAGTAAAATGGGTCAGAAGTATAATAGCTGGGACAAAAGTTTTAGGTACACTAAAGCCAGGAAAGATTCTAGATCAGATAATTAAACAGAGAGTCTGTGAACATTTAGAAAGCAGTTCCATAATCACAAAAAGTCAACATGGGTTTCAGAGAAACAAGTCATTCCAGACTAATCTGCTCCCTTTTTTTTTTTTTGATAACATTACCAGCTTGGTAGATAAAGAGAATGCTGTAGATATAGCATATATCTTGATTTCACTAAGGCCTTTGACAAGATCCCCCATGATATTCTTGTGGAGAAGCTAGTAAAATGTGGGCTAGACAAGGTAACCGTTACATGGATTTGTAATTGATTGACCGGCTGAACCCAAAGGGTGCTCAACAATGGCTGCTTTTCATCCTGGAGAGAAGTGACTAGTGGGGTCCCACAGGGTTCTGTCCTGGGCCTCAATTGCTAGGATTTTGGAGGACACTGACATGGAAGTTAATATGATGTGAACATAGCTGGATGCTGCTCCACCACCACTCTACTTTCCATCATCCAGTAAATAGCTATGTTGTGGGAAGGGATTGCAGGAGCCAAAACATGGGATTTTAGGATGAAATTTGTTCACTAGATATTTCCCACCTCTGTAATGACCAAAAAGGTGAGTAAGTTGGACTTGCTACTGTGTAACTAACTAACAAGATGCCAGCTCATCTTTTAAGTGGTCTATTCATCAGAGATTTGGCAGGCAAATCCCCATGTAACATGATTACATATTACACCAATTCTGGTTCACAGATTATAGCTGCTGATTCCCAGTGTTGATCAGTGGAAGGCATTGAGTTTTGGCTTTTGTAAATTAAGGTTCAGAGTCAGATCTAAGTCAAATCTAGGCAACTTTGTGCAGTCAATACATATGCCTAGTAAACAGTAAAGCGCCTAGGGCAGATTTCTAAACATCAGTCATTGTGTTTCCTAATGACACAATTTACCAGTTGTAAATTTTTCATTGATAAGATCAGCATTCAATTTTCTCTTCTTATGTTTTAGATTACCACTATAGGAGTAGGACTGCATGGGAGAATAAAACAATACACAGATGTATTTGAAAAACAAACAGATGAGATTAAAAAACAAAAACCCTCTGTCAACCTTCCTGCATTTAGATAACTAATTCTATAGCCAGGAATTAATCTGTAATCTTAATACTTGCTTTTTATTTTGTGTTCTGTTAAATATTCCTTCTCTGGAGGTATACACCTTTATGTAAAAGTCAGTGGGAGCATTGAAGAACGAAGACTAATGGATCTTGCTTTCTCTCTTTATGGCTAGGTATATAATGGTTCCTCATTGCTCTATGACTACTAAACTCTTTAATGCAACATTAAAACTGTGCCGAAAGTTCAAATAATTCCATATGTAATCTCAGGAGATTATTTTTCTTTCATTCCTCCTGGCAAGAGATATTGTATCTTTCTCTACAGTTTTAAAACACCTAGGCAAGTTTCTATAAGCTCACCTTGTGGAATTTTTTGCCAGGTCTTTATGAAAGCCCCAAATGTCATGAAGCAAATGTTGCATATCTTGATGGTGCCTGATACATGAGAAGCATTTGGATACACGTTTTGCTAGAAGAACCCCAAGGATCATAGAATCATAGGGAGTATACAAATGAGGCATAAAAATTCAAGTGTTCTTTAAAAAGATACACACATACAAACAAATCAGATTTTACTCCACAAGATGCAAAGATTATTCTACATGTGCAATCCACAGTTCATTAGCACAGGAAAAAACTGCCCCCTGGTGCGAATAGCATATCTTGCCTCATGCTGTGGACATTCATATGACAGATGCGAGAGCAGGGATGGCTACCTGGTTCAAAAGGAGATTACTGCCAAGGAGGAATCCATGCATACAATAATGTAAAGTTCCAAAGATGATTTGAGATGTTCTGCAGTGGAGAATTATATCCAACAAAGCTTGGTAGGAGACCTGTTACAAGAGAAATTACACAGAATGAGTGAACTATCCAGTACTCTAAAAGCCAAAGAAAAAGGTTGCCTCTCTAGGAAATTCAAGGGGTCACCATAAGTCAACAGGTGACTAGAAGGGACATACACATAGAGGCATTCTTTTAAAATATATACACCATTTAACGTAGTGAAACAAATTTCCAAATGTTGTGTGTATGTGAATAATATGCTATACAAGATGCTATAAAACCAGCATAAGATAATTGCAACCCTTTAAAAATAAATAATTAAAATTCTGACAATCAATACAAAGAAGAAAGAGCTGTGAGTATAATTACTAGACAGGGAATGCTGCATAAATACTGAACACTGTTTTTGCTTTTCAAATGTGAATGATGTCATGAAAGGCTTTTTAAAGAATGGTGACATGAGCAACAATTCTCAATAAATAAGTAAGTATGGAAATGTTGCAAGCTTTGCAGGCAAAGAAAACAATGCTTTTGCACCAATGGCTTGGCAAAGGATTCATGCACTCAAATGAATACCATCATAAACCAGGAGCCTATTCTGTCAACACATGTACAGCACAAAATGCAGCATGAGCTGTTTGATGTTCTTAGTAATTTATTTATATTTAGAATATTTAAACATTGCTTTTCAGCCACAAAAGCTCTTGGAGCAGCTTACAAATTGTTAATTTGACAGTTCTCTGCTCTCAAGCTTGCAGTCTAAATAAGGCAAGAAACACAAGAAAAATGGAATGGCAGAGAATATTCCCTTTCAAAAGCCTTGAGATTTCTAGAGGTGGAGATACTAGCCAAAAGGGAAGATAAGGGAGTTGTTTTCTTAATATTTGTTAACCATGAAAGATTCAAAAGCAATAGAAAGCAAAAAAGATCAAACAACAGAAAGAACAGGAGAGGAGGACAACAGTTAAAAGGAACATAACAAACAAAATCTGAATGTAAGGGATGGGCAGATAATATACATTAGTAACTTCTTCAAAGACAGCAATGCTGATTTTGGGAAAAAAATATGATTATAGACTAAAACTCGCAGAATCCTGTAGCTGACATGGCCAATATACCTGATACGGTGGCACAAAGAGTTGTGTCTTCCAAAACCTTGCAGGTTCCCGCATCTCCTGCAGCAGCAGCCTCAGTTGGCAACTACATTGTGTCTAGTGGAAGGCCAGACCTGACTGTACCAGGACATAGCAGGAACAGATGGTGTCAGCTTATTTCGCTTGGTCTTCTGCTTAAGGACTGTAGTGTTAAAATGCATTCTCATACCCTTAGGTGCTTAGATAGCGAGATAGGAAAATTACATGACTCTTTGGTTCAAAATGCAACCTGTAGAACACCATTGGGAGGAAAATTAAAGATACAGAGATGATACCTATTCTTTAGAATCATTCTACCTTGCCCAATTATGTCATTAAAGGCCCAAAACAGATGGGCCAAAAAAATGCAGCTTTTAGCTTTTTTCTGTGGCATAGCATGTAGATGATGCATGCCTCTGACATGGCTGAAAGGTACTCTGAGACTGCCTAAGGCAGCCTGAAGCTGGCCAGAAAAGGAGTGGCAAAAATCTGCTCCTTGCCAGCAGCCCATTTTGGACCCCAGCAGCGGCCAGCTTCAGGACTGCAGCATCTGGTTTCCATGGTCCAAGGCTGATCAGGTCCAAGGCTGATCACAACTGGAGCAGACAGATGCTGCTCCAAGCTACCCATCTGTCTCATTCCATAATCATTCATCTTAAAAATGGCTTTGTAAGGTATTTCAACAATAATATAAGCAAAAGTGAAATGTAAAACATTATTTTGGCTCAGCACTGAAATAAGTTGTGCAAACCATAACTATATGAGGGCAGCCCTGAGAATGAACTAGCTTACTCAGGTTTAAAAATGCCTTGGAGTCAATTTTACCCTCTGAGGCAATGTCCTGAGCTCTGCTGTCCACAGAGGAACTTACTCATCAGAGAAAGGCCTGGAGGCTTTTTCACAGTAATCGAGAGAAGCAGGTTTCCAATTGTAATTCAAACCGGAAAATTTAAACTTGCCTTGATAAAGAATGTGCAAGAGAGCCCCACAGAGAAGAGGAGAGCTGTGCAACTCCTCTGATGAATGTATTCAGCATATAATTGAAACACCCGAATAGGACATAGAAAGTGGGAATATGCATATATATTGTGTGAATAGTGAGCACAGCCTCACACTTGCAGGGTCCATATATTTGCTTAGCCATAGACATACTCAAATGGCAACAGTACTGATAACAGTAAATGGCAAGGACACTAGTATAGACTCTAGACCATTCTGCAAACATACATGATTTGTGGAAACTTCTAGATCCTAACAGAGGTCTTCTGGTATGCTTTTTGTGCCAATTCCAAACAAGTTTGAGAAAGGGGTCATAGGTGGCAGGGGACTCATAGCAAATGCTAGGAGAAACAAGGCTATATTCCCAGTGTCGTCACCAGGATTAAAATTTAGCCCAAACTTTGGGATAGAATGAAGATAAAGGTAATTTATCTTGATGAATAATATCATTCAGCTCCATTCTCAATAACGTACCAGAAGGGAATCACATGGCCCTCACACTTTGACATGACAATTCTTCTATACGTCTCAGGAAATAAATAAATTTTCATTGATAGATTTTGTGCTTCTTCTTCTTCTTCCTAATGATATAGCAGAGCCGGTCTTTGAGTGCATATCTGTTTTGTAAAGTAGGAATGTGCTTATGGGTCCAGCTTAATGGAGCATGGATTCAGTTTAATGGGGAAAAGAATACTTTTCTGTTTCCATGTCTCAATTCATATTTTTGGTTCTTCACTTTTTGCCGTGTTTGGTAGAAAGTCTGACATGTGCCAACACAGTCCTTCATATTTTCTTATCTAATGAGGAGCAAGTTCTTTCTCAGGGGTGGTAGCATTTTTTCATACTATAGCTGAGCTCATTAATATCTTTTTAAAGTGGCTGTATAAGATATTGGATTAAGATGTCAAGCACATTCACAAATGCTCCTTCTGGCTGACAGTTTCATTGTCAGTAAAATTGCTATTTGCCATTGCTTTCCTGAATGAGTGGCAAGGGCCAATTCAAAGAGTGGGATTCAAACTAGATGAGTGGTAAAACAATTATTTCTTCACAGGCTCATTATATTCTCATCATACAATTCATTTCTCATTTTTCATAAATTATGTAAATTTCATCTCGGACATGAGAGATACATACTGCTATCATCTACCACTATATTGTTAGTTAGCGGATGAAGTTAGGCAAGCTAAACACATTTGTGGATATACGCTGCAGCTGCAACATCGTATGTAATAGAGGGACTTTATATTTATTATCCCTGGAGTTGTATAGTTGAATTAATGTTGACTTTTGTTCAACTCATTTGGTACTATAAAGAATATTATTAACAGGGGAAATCTTTGAATCTACAGCTGAAAATAAAATTTTACAGTAAAGATATTTTGGGAAGACATGGAATAAGTTTAAATTGCCCTTATCTATCTGATTATTTGTATGTTAAATAGAGAGTTGTATATTTAGTTTCCACTTGCTAGAGCTGTGCAAATGGAAACTTCTTTTAAAAGTCTGTATTGTGGTAACACCTTCATTAGGCAATTAAAACCCACAAAATTATCTATGCAAACTTTTTCAAATTTTGTGTATTTTCCTTTATCTATTTTCTTTATATGTTTTATATTTATTTAGTTACTTAGTTATTATTTACTTCATTTGTATGCTGATTTTCTCTCATAAGGGACCCAAGGTGGTTCACAGACAAAAAACATTTTAAAACAACATCATAATAAAATTCAACACAATTAAAATAATCTAAAAACAATCTAATAAAGGTATTGTTATACCATAGAATTTGGAATTTACTTGTGGTAAACATTACTGCTCCTGTATTTGTAATTTTTAAAAAGAAATACTGTATCAAGACATATAAACCCATTGAGTGACCCTGGGCAATTCACTCTTTCTCAGTCTCACAGGATGGCAATGCCAAACCCCTCTGAACAAAACTTGCCAAGAAGACCTCATGATAGGTTTGCCTTAGGGCCACCACACGTCAGAAGCAACTTGCAGTCACACAACCATAAACAACAAATACCTTAAATGCATTAGATCCTGTCTAATCTTGGAAGCTAAGCAGGATCAGCCCTGGTTAGTACTTGGATGGGAGACTGCCAACAAATACCAGGTGCTGTAGGCTATATTTCAGAGGAAATAACTGGTAAAAACACCTCTGAGTATTCCTTGCATAAGAAAACCCTATAAAAAATTCCAGAAGTCACCGTAAGTTAAAAGGTGACTTGAAGGCTCATGCACACATATTAACCTCTTGGGTGCAAAAGAGAGAATAGGTTTTACTCCTCCCATTCCCAGCCCCTTACTAAACTGATCAGTGTAATTGTTATTTGACAAGTGATTTCTGCATACAGCTTCAGATACTGAAAGTATACACAGTTAGACTGAAGAAATGTTTGCTTTCTTGACAATAACTTTAGATGCACATGTCAGTCAAGTAGTAAGAACATTAATGCTATGGAAACTTTGGGGCTCGACAGACGGGCCATGAAACACTGCCCCTGTTTGGCCTGGATCGTTGCTGCAGCAACCAAATGGCATGGCAAAGATCCGCTCCCTCTCAGGAGCAAAAAGAAGCTGCTAAAAGCTGTGTTGTGCACTGTGACCACACCCTTTCTGGCCATCACAGTTTGGGTGTTGTGTCACACTCATGTAATCATGCCCCCCTCCTTGTGGACGGGGGCGAGCCATGATGGCAGTGTGCTGATGGATTAGGGCTTCTGGGCATGTAAATGCCCAGCCTCATCTAGCCCTAGTTCGCCAGCAGGACAGCACAAATCACCCATATGTACTGCCCTTTGTTTCCTGTCCTATAGGCAAGCATGGTGTGGCTAGTGGCCCACTGGTAGTGGGCAGGTCCTTCTTAGTTGTAGTGCCCATCTTGTGGAACTCTCACACTTGAGCGTGCCTTTGATGCTGGAATTTCATCACAAAGATAATTGTGCTAGAGCTCTTAGGGGATCCCTGAAATGATGCCTTTGCAGTCTATCCAGCCGTAGGAAAATAGGTGGGTAGGTTTCTGCTGACCTCCTTGAAAGCATGCCTCCTTACTGCAAGATCAACACTAAAATGACCATGTTGGATGTGCTTGCCTGATTTCAAAGGTTGGTTCAAGGGTGATATTGGTTATTGCTTGGTTGGTGAAAAATTCTGACTTTTACAGTGACCAAAATATGAGTAAAGATATCATAAGTTGGACCTACACAACTTTAATTCAATATCAGTATGCCACCATAATTTTCATAAAAAATATTTTCAGATAATTTTCACAAAACTCTCATGGCTTTTCTTCCCCAATGTGTCGGAATATTCTTTTTTACTGAGGATAAGACAAACTGCAAATATTCTTTACCTTTTTAGTTGTTATTCAAAATTACCCATACTCCTAAAACAACAGGAGTGGCTTCACTATAATGTAACACTTGACTTATTTTACATTGATATGCAGAACAACAACACCACATGTGCCCATGCATATATAATTCAAATATTTAACATCAAATGCTTAATTGAAATAGTAGGAAAACAGTCACAATATCATTAAAAGCTGATTCATTTAATTGTCTTACCTCATTCCTTGCTTTTTTCTGGAATTTTTATTCCAGCCACGAACACTTGTGTGCCTTAGTTGTACATCTGGTACAGTGCTGCTGACAGCAACATCTCTCCACAGGGAATGAATACGCCATCTGTATGACATACTTGGTATCTAATAGTTTAAGAACTGGAGAGTCATAAGCATCTGAGAAACTAGGTTGCTCCTGGATGTTAAGCTATAGGCTTCTGAACTGTTTTTTACTAGCACAACAGACATGGCAAAGCAGATCTACAACTGTGTGTTTCATTCAGCATGAACAAAAACGTAGGAGGTGAATAAACCCCTTAGTTTATCATCCAGGAAGCTCTGTTTACTGCAGCCACTTAGCTGCAGGCAAAAGTAAAGGAGATGAGGATGCAGCAGATATATAAAATTGGAACCCAAGTAGTGATTTGCCTCCTTACTGCAAGATCTTATGGTAATAGAAATGTTAGAGAAAACAACACTGAAAAAGCAAGAATGTACAAACAGATGTTTAACACTGTCCAGGAATGTGCAGCTTTCCCCTTAAGTGAGCATAATTAAAGAGATGAACTGGGTTTTTGCATGGCACAGAAAATACCAAACTCCAAATGAAGGTATATTAAGACTTTAGTAAATTATATTGAGGCAGCAGTTACAAATGACACTTATGGAAGGCTCTATGCAGCACGTGTTTCCATGAGATTATCAAAAACATCAGCATTAGAGAGTCACAATTAGCCAAATTCATCCTGCCAGAATTTTGTTAGACACTTTTCCCAGTCTAGAAACTTCAGAGTTAAAACTGGAATTATTTCGACAGTTTTTACTTGGTTGAAGACAAGATTTCTACATCTGATTATGTAAGATTGTGAAAACTTTGTTATTTAGAAAACAAGGGGTTCTAAAGTGTGACCCGAAGAACCCTATATGCCCTGCTGTATGTTCCTATTGACCAATATTAAATGTAGCACTTGCATGTAGGCTGAATGATTTGAGTTGAACTTAGCTGCTTCTGAATTGCTTTGAATTAAGCCCCTGATAAATTAAAATAAAAATTTCAACACTAATATCAACTTGGAGTGAATATATAGGGTAGTTTAAAGATTCAGACAACATGTTAGAAACGAATTTTATTGCTCTCTGATTGTCTAAGCAGTGACAATAGTTCACAACTGTAAAACAATCATGCTATATCAAAAATAAAATACTCATTAAACTTTTGTATAAGATGCTAAAATATACTTTTGCAGCAACACTGAATTTTGCTGTTTTAAAATTGCTTCCATTCCTATTGTGGAAACGCAAATTATAGGCTTTCCTGGTAAAGTAATTCCTTGTGCAGGGAACATTGGGGCTATCCTATGACAGATTTGGTTTTGCAGTTGCTGCCTTTCCAATTAAAAGGTACTATTGCATATTTGATAAAGATAATTTGTAAGCGGAGAGTCTGTTGGCACTATAAAAACTAAGCTTTATTTGGTGTAAGTGTCCACGGGCTGCAGCCAACTTCATGGTGACACTTCATGGCTGCATTCATAAGCTGCAGTCCATGAACACTGGTCCCAAATAAAGCTTGAGTGCATCTACATTACACAGTTGGCTAAATTTCATATCATGTTTCTTGTCAGATTTCCATCCTAAAGAAGAATTGTGTACTGTAAAGCCTATAAAAAAGATAAATATTTCAGAGATGATGGCATTTACTTATTGTTTACCACTATTAGAGGATCTGCAGCAGGACATGATAGCCTTATTAAGTGAGAGGCTTGGTTTTTTCCATTGGCAGGTTAGTGCAGGAAAGTGAAATATTGGTCAATAATTGGTGAGCAACCCTGGGGAACTTTTTTGCAAATGAGAGTTCTCCAGACTTCCCCATTGAGTTGTGCAACTCAGGGATAGGAAAAGGAACAACCATTGATTAGCTTTCTCCTTTACAACTCAAGCTTGAGTGAGGGACCAATTTGTTCAATCTTTGTGGAAATGGACCAGCCAAGGACAAGCTAGATTCATTAGCCTGCCCCTGGAGTCAGGGATGGCTCACCTTTGACTTGGTGGAGAGGAAGTAAGATTATATCTATTTCAACATTCACCACAGCAAGCAGCCCTGCTTCAGATCACAGTTATATACTGTGTGGATCCTCAATATCCACTGGAATTTGGCTCCAGGACCGCCCCCCCCACACCTGATGGCTACTAAAATCCATGAATGCTCAAGTCCCATTGTATACAATGATGCAGTAATACAGTGTCCCTTTAGTAATACAGTGTCCCTTATAGAAAATGGCAAAAACAAGGTTTGCTTTTAGAAACATTTTAAAAAACATTTTCAAGTTGTGCATAGTAGAATCCATTGATTTGGAGGTTTGGCTGTATTTAATAACGTGGCATTTAGTTTATCCATAAATTTTGTATGTCCATCTCTTTATTCTGGCTTGGGGTATAGCCATACTGCAGAAATGAAACAGTTTGACACCACTTGTCATGGCTCCATCCTGTGGAATCCTGGCATTTCTTGTTTGGTAAGGCACCAGAGCTCTCTGACAGACCAGGCTGAATACCTCATCAAATTACAAATCCCAGAATCCCATAGTATTTCAACCTATCTATGTGCAGAGAACAATATTAGAAGGCTAAGATTCTTTCACCATTATTATATTCATTCTGACTTAATTCCAAATGCCTAAACAGAACTATGGATAAGCCATAGATAAGGCTGTGCTTTAAATTAACACTTTTTAAATACTTGATAATGTTGCCACCTATTTTTAATAGGACCCCATGACAGATAAAGTGGAGTCAATCTGCTTTATTTCCACAGTGTGGCAATACTCTGGGTGGGCAAATAGCACGGAATCAACTTTAACTGTCATGGCTGCATCATTTGTGCTGTTTGGTTTGGGGAGGATTGGTTTGGTTTGGATGTGCTCCCCCCCCTCCCAAAGAGCTCAGGATGATATATATGAGGTTACCTTATTTTATTCTTATTACAGTAATGTGAAACTGAGTACTCACTGAAATTTGTAGCAAGAGTCATACTAGATTATGTGTTAAACATGTAGTGTGCAGCTGCCAGTTTCATGTCTGCTTTTTCATGTGTGCATACTGTATGTATAAATAAAAGATAGATAGATAGATAGATAGATAGATAGATAGATAGATAGATATGCCTAGAGAGGCTTCTTATTGGGATATTTGCTTTTGTATGCTTTTAATGATTTGTATTTTTAAGCATCTTTTGTGAGTCACCTTGGGCTCAGTGTGGGAGAAAGGCGACATATAAATAAATAAAATAATAAAATAATGTCCTCGATCCAGGTTGGAACCAATGAACATGGGCAGGGAACATTTAAACCTTCTTCCATTTTTAATATATAAAACATGAGGGTTGAAAAGAAGAAAAAAACTCTCTCCCTTAGTTCCTCATGTGTGTGCACGCGTGTGTGCGTGTGCATGTGTGTGTGTACGAATATCCATGCTACATGTTCAGCACAGCTTCTCTCTTGGCCCTGGGTGGAGAGTTGAATCAAGTGCCATGAATCCTATGCTAGTGCCTTCTTTACTACATCAAAGTACAAAACACACATAATCTCTATGCAGGAATTTCACATTTTCTTTCTCAAATGTGATAGTCTCTCCCATTATTGAAGTTTAGAGGAAGCAGCACGTAAATTTAGCAGTTTTCTTCTCACTGTTGGAAAGTCTATGAAAATGTTGCAGTTTACAATTACAATTTGCAGCGTGAGACATATTCTGCACAAAATTTGCCTGTGGTTGTTTTGCACATGAAACAGCTTTTCAGAATGACTGCACACTATGAGACAAATTATGAAATTTAATGTGAGATTCAAAATAGATTTTAAAAAATCTCTAGAATATGTTAGGATCCACTGTGGGTGTATGTGAACTTTAAACATAGTTTTCTATCAAGGAAAGACTTCAGCTCAGACATAGTTTCCACTCTTTCATGAAGATAAAGTGATAAAACCATCAATGTATCCTCATTTCCCTTTAAATGAAGCCAGGTGTTCAAAAGAATTAAAAATAGGTGGCAACTTTATCAAGTATTAAAAAGTCTTAATTTAAAGCACAGCCTTATCTATGGCTAACCCATAGTTCTGTTTAGGCATTTGGAATCAAGTCAGAATGAATATAATAAGGGTAAAAGAATCTTAGGCGGGATATAGACCACCCCTTTGGGGCGGCCTGCACCCGCCCCTTTCCCTGACAGATCGGGGCTTCAGCGGCCACAGCGGCAGCCTCAGAGGCCCGATCCTCCACTTTTCCAGGCCTTAAGGAAGCGGCAAAACGCCGCTTCCCTGTGGCCTGGAAAGGGGTGTCCTTGGGGCTTCATGCCCCAAGGACATCTCAACAGCGCCGGGGAGACAGAGAAAGGGGATGCTCAGCCCCTTCTCTTCAGTATCGCTGGCGCTGCCATATAAAGACTGCGCCAGCGATATGCAGCATGAAAGGAGCTCCATTTTGGAGCTTTTTTTCAGCACCGCTAAACGGGCGCCACAAGCGCCCTTCAGCGGTGCCAGTATGTAACTGCTGCGCTGTACCATTTGGATGCAACACGGCCATTACATCAAAATGGTGGCACCCATGTAGACAGGGTGCCGCCATTTTGATGTACTGAGTACGTACTAGGGTTAGGGAGCATCTAAAAAGGATGCTCCAGCCAACCCTAGCACGTACTCAGTACGTGCTTTTTGGCCCATCTGGACAGGGCCTTAGCCTTATTGTTCTCTGCACATAGATAGGTTAAAAAAGAGAGACTTTGCTATTTATGGGTGCTTGCTATGATGGGCTATTTGCTCATTGAATTGGGAGGCTTATTCTCAAGGAAATGCATGTAAGATCATAGCCTCAATGTTAAAAGTATAAATGCAGTTGGTCCTCCCTATCCATACATTTTTATTCATGGACTGAACCATCCATAGCTTAAAAATACATTCTAAAAAGCAAGCCTTGATTTTTCCATTTTATATCAGGAACATCATCTTACAATTTCATTATATTTAATGGGACTTAAGCATCCACAGATTTTGTAATCCACATGGGGTCCTGGAACCAAACCCCAGCAGATACCAATGGCCCACTATAGTTCTATTTCACATACAATCTGAACTATTAAGGTCCAGTTAGAGCCAATGGAAGAATATCTCAAATGTTGTAAGAGGATGAGATACAGTTCCAGCTGGTCCAGTACTGGGTAAAAAACAGAATATGAAATAAATAAAAACTCATTTTTAATTTTCTTCCCTAGATTCTCAATATGTTTAGATTAATTTAATGCTAATATGTTTAGATTAATTTAGTGCTAAAACAGAGAAATGCATATGTTCTTCAATAAGTGCTGTGACCCCATAAGAAATGTCAACAAATTAGAGGTTTTGTTTGCTTTGAATGCATGAAGCCAGGTGTATTAGATGCATCTCTTTTCTCCCATGATAACAAAACAAAGCAGAAAATATCTTTATTATTAAGCCTTAATCAGTTTTTGTTTTGTGTTAAAAGTTCACCATTGTTCTCTCATGTCATTTGTACTTGGATTGTCATCCAGAAACTGGAACTATAGTTGAGTTCTTGTTACAAGAGAAATGAACTCACAGACTCGGTTGAGCACAGACAGAACTATTCTTTCAGCTCCCTAATGTGAAGGACAGTTTAGAAGTCATGGTCTGACTATCTTTCCTGCTGCATGTATAAAATGTCATGGGGAGACTTGTGTTTATCCCTTTCCTCCCCTTCAACTTTGCCTTCAACAATGGCTGGAGACCGAAAAGAAAAAATGAGTTATCTTGTAATTTGATGAGGTCAGTGTTAACATGAGTGCACTGGTATTAATTCAGACTCAAGTAAGTCATGCTATTTTTCAGAATATGTTATTAACATTTCTGACCTGACAGACTCAAACATTTTTAAGGATAAAGATATAAAAACACAGTAAAATCATAGGTTGGATTTCTTCTGGCATCTTCTCCACATCGAAACAGGGTAATGGCATCACTAGGATGCCTTGGCTGAAATATAAAATCTGTTCATATTGTTTGCTGCAATGATAGCATATGGCGTAAACTGGCTTCATGTATACTGTGTAACAAGCTTAATTTGAGTATCCCAGTATAGGCTAGTGTAGGCCTGTATAGAACCAACATTGTGCTTGGTGTAAAGACTACTTTATGACATTGGATTCTCTAGATCAGGGCTACAAAAGGTTTGCCATCTTGCAGGTTCACAAAAAATCATTTGTTTTATAGTCAGGAAGACTGCAAAGCTTGAAGGTTTATCCTATCATTCACCAGGAATGTTAAGTCTGCAAAGAATCCCTATCTCTAGGGTGATATTTAAATAAGCTGTTAGTTTATAGGATTGCATTCAAAGTCTCCTAATAAAACAGCAAAACTTTTTTACAGCAAAGCTAAAATGATAAATTATAAACTCTCCTTCTTTCATTCATGTTTACTTTGTAGAATGCTAAGAAATGAAGTGCTTAGCTGACACCATCAGGAGTCCTGACTCTGTGTTTTGAAGTCGCATCCTAATAGGCTATCTGTAGGAAGCAGGTTCCAAGGGGCAAAGTGTTCACATGAAATAATTTTAGATGCAGAATATTCAAATGCAGATGTTCAAAGAAGGTTTTGTTTTTGGCAGAATAATAGCTTGCCATTAGTCTGAAAATGAAAGTATGTTTATGACTTCAGGCTGTTCTCAGTTTCCATCATAATACTTTCAATGTTATTTTGGATTTCTTTTGTTGATTTATGTTGGTTATAACACTGTAAGAGCAATTAAATATTGTGCTTTTAAACATATTGAAGGAGTGGGTATGTACAGTATATCTGTGTTATTATTACTTATCAGTTAGGATTAGCATTTCTATAGTGTCCATGGAATAGCTTTCTTGTCTTTGTTCTTGTGTGCTTTCAAGTAATTTATGACTTACAGACACCAAAAGATGAACCTATCATGGGGTTTTCTTGGCAAGACTGTTCAAAGGAGGTTTGCCATTGCCTTCATCTGAGGCTGAGAGAGAGTGACTTGCCCAAGGTCACCCAAGGCATTAGTTTCCAGTTATCATTTTAAGAGCTCTGGTTAAGACCTCAGTTGGCCCCAACACTCTTGGTTTCCTTATTTATCTAGTTTTATAAAACAGGTAAATGCTTCACAAAGCAGATCCATAGAGTGAGCCAACCATCTTGATACATCCATCCTTGGGGGCTATAGGCATGTAAAAGCATTCAGTGACTCACTAATACCAATGAACGATTTTGTTTTTCAAGAGATGCCCCTTCTATTGAAATGTTTGTGAACTCCACTCATGCAAAGCTGGAAAATTGCTAGCATGATATTTCTCAGTTAACCATATCAAGGACTGGGCCAAGTTTGAGTCTACAAGGTGTCCTAGGACATTCTCCATAGTATTTAAAAAATTCAATACATGTTTTCTAGAACATGGCCACATAGCCCGAAAAACCCACAAAAAAACCATGTTAGGTATCCTTTATCCGAAATGCTTGGGACCAGACGTGTTTCAGATTTCAGATTTTTTTTTATTTTTTGGAATATTTGGATATACATAATGAGGTAACTTGGAGATGGGACCCAAATCTAAGCATGAAATTGATTTATGTTGCATATACACCTTATACACATAGCCTGGAGATAATTTTATACAATACTTCTAGTAATTTTGTGCATGAAACAACATCTTTATACAATGAACCATCAGAAAGCAAAGGTATCACTGTCTCATACACCCATAAAAAAGTTTCAGATTTTGGATTTTCAGGTAAGGTATACCTGTATAACAATAAATTTGCAAAATGGGAGGCATGAAAAGTACTTGGTCAGCAAATGAATCCCTTAACTAATGTACATTTTAAAAGCATGGGTAAACCAGAATGTTTTGAGTTTGAATTGTAAAGAAGATGAGGTCATGTTCCATTGTATTTTCCTGCTCTTCAAATAACCTCCATAGTTTATTTGTGCATAGACCCTCTACTATACTGAAGACATTGGGATAAAAAAACCAATAAATGCTTTGATTGCACACACAGAACATCAATCTGTATCATTCTAGGGAAATACACTCTGTTCTGATCTTTATATGAACATGTGGAAGTTGTGATCTGGAAGAACAACTGAGATGCCTCTTTGTTTCACAACACAGGGCCCATTTACACGACACAGAATATATTTACATTGTGGAAATAATGCAGTTACACACCACTTCCAGTACTGTAACTCCATCCTATGGAATCCTGAGATTCATTGCTTCTAAAACATTGTTTTTGAGGTTAGTTTACAGGGTTTTAGAACATTTTTCTGTTTTCTAATTTTTTAGTATATTTTTGTAAAAGAAAAAACAATGCATTCATAACACATTATGCAGGTGTTGCTCTTAAAGTAGCATGTGACACACTTCTTTTGAGAAAGGAACCAGTAGCTTCAATGTGCTACTCTTTAAATATAATATTCAGTGCTATAGTTCTAGGAGTGACAAATATACAAGACACTCCATGCCTTATCTTATGCCCTGGTTTGGAATGGGAAACCACCATATAATGATTTTTTTAAAAAATAGTGTGGCTATTCTTCATGTCTTGGTTTGTTAATGGGTTCATTTCCTATCTAGAGTAGTGTAAATAAATCATGAAGCACTACTTAAAAGATAGACCTCAGAAAAGTGAAATGATGTTCTGAAAAGTTTGAAAGCATTCTTTTTATTTAAAGAAATGTACTTAAAATTTAGTAAAAAAATTGGATTTCTGAGTAACTCTTTCTGAAAAGACAAATACTCCCCTTCTGTGGTCTATAATATCAAAGGACTGACATTAAATTGGTAATTATTTAACTTTTCTTTTGGATCATTGAATCACAAAAACTTGGTTTACTATGAAACTCCAAATGTGGAATCCCCTCTATACTTGTGCCTAGGTTTTGCAGCAAAACACCCACATTTTATAACACCACAAAACTGAGTAACGGCTCCACAACAGGAATCTGATATAAACACTGTCAAATCCAACACTGTGTGATACATTTTGTGCCAAAGTTTTGCAATCTTTCTGCAAAATTTTGCAATAAGAAACTAAACATACTATGATTCCCCAACTGAAATATATGTTTCTCAGCTTGGGAAGCAATGCAACATGCTGTGTTTTTACTGCAAAAGGTTCTAAAATATTTATCAAACTTTGGTACAGGTTTGGAGGGATCCTAAATTTCAGGTTTCGTAGTTAACAAAGCTAATTGCAACTTGGCAAAAAAAAAAATCACTTTCATTGGTCTTAATAAAGGTATTAATTGGGTTACCAGTTGCAGGATATTTATATTATCATTAAAAGAACCTTTCTGAATACTGAAGAGCCAGAGCACTTATTTCATATGTAATCAAATTATTTTACTTTGGCTTTGGTGTCTTTTCTTTTGGTTTACCTTACTGCCTGGTATGACTTTACATTGGTCATGATTATTGATTGATTCCAGACTTCTCCCTGTCTGGATCATCTCTTTGTGCCTTACTGGGGTCTGCTCATGGACTGTAACCTTGTTACTGGGCCCTTCCCATCCAGGATCAAGACTGTCCTGACCCTTTCAGCTCCCCATTTTTTGGAGGCATGGCAATACCCTTTGAATGGATATCTGAGGAATTCAGTCTTTGCAAATTATGACATGGGCTGATTAGATATGTACTTTCTAGATAAACAGGTATATCAGAAAAATGATACTTTTTTAAGTGCAGGAAAATCTACATTTCACTTTTAAAAAAATACAATAAAACCCCCACATTTTAAAGCAATTATTTTCTATAAGACACTTGACCCTATAGACGTCCAAAAATCCAAATTTCTGTATTCATTTTGTCCTAAAATATGTATTTCACATATATTTTACATGCACTTTTGGATCCAAAAACTATTTCAGGGATGTTTAAAACCAAACGCATGCTGTGCTCTGTTCGCAAAGTAATCTGATAAGCGACAATCAGGCCAGTTCATCTAAAAATGTACATTAAATGAAATCTATGAAGCATTAGTGTCTGTTCCTTCCTTACATAATAGCTGTAACAAATACATTTAACAATTCTACTTCTGTGCTGATAAAAACTGGTTTACAGAATTGTTTGCCTTTAAGGACTGGTGTTAAATTGAACATATTTTTTTTCTTTTCTGGAATGCCCTGACTTATCCTGCTGTAAGGTTTCCCTTTTAGGGATCGCTTTGCTTTTGTATATAGTTTGGGAGATATCAAGCTGACCTATCAAACTGTCATCTTGTATGTCTCATCCATTGTTCAGTAACATAGCCCAAAGTGATACCTTCTGCAAATAGAAGGCTGGCATGTTACAAATGATAGCTTGAAGAACAAAGCTTCCCTTGTGATCCTGGAAAACAGATAATAACTAATTAATTTGATGTCTATTATCCATTCCATTTTTGGTGCTTAGTTTTGATATGCATTCCACAATGCAGCTTAGTTTAATTACAATAGTAAAGAGTTAGGAAGACTTTTATCTTTATAGTTCATTTGGGAAGAAAATATCTTGTAAGGTTTCTTCCACTACTGAGTGTTTCAATATTTATTTGGTCATTGGAAACATGACATATCTTTACTTCTGTCATATTCTTGCAATAGTGAATCCAGTACCATTGCAATTGATCAGTATGGTAGGTATTTAATATTTAATGTCAAAACCAAATGGCCTGACATGTACTCATTCATGTTCTGCAATTAACTGTTTTGAATGCCATTACTGTGATATCTCATGATGACAGATATTCTGAGAACATGAACCAATAATTTCTTTGATTCTCACATTTGTAACCTATCCTTCAAGGTTGGCACAGGTATCATATGTGCATAGGTTCAATCCCATTCTGTTCTTCCAGTACCATTCTGTTCTTCTATTCTTCCAGGCTAAAATGTTAGAATTTATTCTGCAGATGCTTTCTTGCAACAAACATCCTTAAAGCACAGTCTTTGCCCAGGCCAAACTGAACCATTTGTCAACTAATTCCCATGGACCACACACAGAATCCAAGCTTTCATTTGTAGCTCCATGGCATCATATTTTGCCACTGCAATTCATAAGTAAGCATGGAAGGCCCCACAAGCAGTAGGACAACAAACTAAACACAACTATCAATGGGATAGTCCACACCATAGTGAATAACATATCCAGTGGTTATTATCATAGTTTATATCATATTAACTTCAACTTGTCCTAGAGAAAATCAATGAATTACAGCTCTCCAGGTCACACTGTCATCAACAGCTCTACGCAGATATCGCATATTCAGGAATATGGCTTCCTTGATTGCATAACAGTCTGTAATGCAATCTTCCTCTTTTTCTGTATTCTTCTATATTGCCAAGCATTATTGTCTTTTCTTGTGAGATGTCTTTTTGTGATATGTCCAAAATACAACAGTATGTTTAATCATCTTTGTTTTCTATGAAAAGTACAGCCTTGATTTTCTCTAGGACCCATTTATTTGGTTTTTTTAAAGCAGTCTATGGAATCAGCAGAATTCTTCTCTAGCACCATTATCTCAAATGAGTTGATTTTCTTCCTATCAGCTTTCTTCACTGTCCAGCTTTCACAACAATGCATAGGAATGGAAAATACAATGGCATGGAGAATCATAATTTTAGTATTCAGTGATATATCTTTACACTTCAGGATCGTGTATAGCTCCTTCATGGCTGCATCTGCACTGCAGAAATAAGGCCAATGCCAACAACTACTCAAATATATATGGAATAAGCCTTATTCTGATAGGCCAACAAGAGCTTTAATTTCTCATTATTCTGGAAAACTGAAAGGGACCAGTAGCCAGCAGGATGTTTCTACTTATTCAATCAATGCCAGGAAGACATTGCACACAGACTGATTGTTTGCAGTTCTTCTGTGCTGTTAGAGAAGAGCTAGCATTTGACAGAGGAAGATCCAGATCATCATTTTTCAATGCATGTGAAGACAGTGATGGCAGTGAAGACAGAAGACATGAAATGGACCACATAAAGCAAAATCTAACTGTCTAGGAAATAAATGCACCCCTTGCAAAACAGGAAGAGGATAGGTCTCTTTAGAATGTTATACTGACCCATTTTTCTGTCTTACAAAATAATAATGTCACTTATTCTAAATGGATTAGGAACTTGACAAGTGAGAGATTTTTCCAGAGTTAAATGCAAAGTCACAATTCAATTGTGTGTTACATGTGGCTTTTTTGCCCCATAGTAATGAAGGTTGCTGAGATGATTCAGCTAACACATTAGTTAAAACAAAGGGCAACTGAGACCACCTTCTACTGAGCAACAGCTTCTACTGTGGTTTTCAATAAAATTTAAGTTGATACTACCTTTTTCTGAGGTAAGCAGAATCATTGTGGGTTGATGGATCTCATATAAAGGTTGGCCCCACAGTTTCAACCTTTGGGCTTTTATCACTTGCCATTCTCCCATTAAAACTCCTTACTGTGTCTGATCATTGGGCTCCAAGATACATGAACACAATCAGATGAGTTATCATTAGTTTTAGTGTGATAATGAATGATTAGCCCACCTTATTAAATTATTCAGAAAGAAGTGTAGAAAATACCAGTAAATAGTTATTATATAACAAGCACATTAAATGTATAGCCCTATTCTGGCTCCATACATAGTACACTGTAACACTTAATTTTAAAACAAAGTAACTATGGCACGTCACAGACCGCCCCTTTGGGGCGGCCTGTAGGCGTTCCTTTCCCTGGTGTATCGGGGCCTTAGCTGCCACAATGGCAGCCTCCGAGGCCCCGATCTGCTGCTTTCCGGGCCGCAAGGAAGGGGCAAAAGGCCGCTTCCCCACGGCCTGGAAAGGGGTGTCCTTGGGGCTTCAAGCTTCAAGTACACCTGATAGTGGTGGGGAGGAGGAGAAGCAAACCTGGAAGGAGCTCCGACATGGAGCTCCTTCCGGGGCCGCGGAAAGGGCACACTAAGCGCCCTCGCGTGGCCCCACTACGTAACAACCGCGCCGCCTCATTTGGAGGCGGCGCGGTCGTGACGTCATGGCGGCAGCCGTGTGCAACGGCCGCTGCCATTTTGTATATGCTCAGCATGTACTAGGATTGGGGGGGTGCGCAAGCACCGCCGCTTCCTAACCCTAGTACTTGCTCAGCACATACTTTAAGGCCCGTCTGTAACAGGCCAAAGTAACACTTATCTCTGAACTTTTTCCAAACTCCTATCAAACCAAAATCCCTATTCAGGTCTTATGAATTCCTATATTCCTAACTGGTCTTATTTTTAACGGTTTTCGCTGAAGATTTCTATCTGCCATGATCTCTTTCTGTATTTCCAATCAGCCTTATATGACAATTTAACAGAAAACCCTCTAGTTTTATATCATTTCCCCTACAACTCCTTCCCCCATGGTATCCCAAAGACAGTCATTGGGTGGCTGTAACCAGACTTGCTTACATTATCTGTTTAAACCTTGCTTTAAAAAAAAAAGTCTGTCATAGTACAGGACGACAATCGGCTCAGCACTGTTTTATTGATCCTGTAACATTAGCACAACAACCTGGCCAGGAACCTATGCATCAAACTGCTCAAGCAATGGATTGTAGAGTGATTAGTTTGACACCACTCATGCAACATGGCATCCAGAATATCAGTGCAGAAGTGGAAACTGCAGTTTCAAAATGGGGATTGCCATGTGACAAATTGCAAAAAGTGAGAATAGGGCAGGATTTTCTGCTCTGGTGGCATTTAATTGGATCTTGGACCATGTGAGGCAGCAAGATATATGGAATAGAAAGTGGAACAAACTATGGAAGTCTTGGTCAGCTATGACTGTGTAACTTTTAGGAAATTATTATTTTTTCACTCTAACTTACTTCACAGGTATAAGAACATTGAATTGATTACTATTTCATCCATGTGTTTTACTGATATCAAAATTAACTAACTGTGTGGGGTATGGAAAAATTAAAACAGAAAAAGATGGGAGATTAAAACAACAACACACATTACAATATTGGCACCAGTGAATTAAAAAGAACTTAAAAACACATCAATCAAAATACAGCACCTGTTACAATCTACTTGGCTTGCCATCAGAAGGACAATACGCAGGGTTCCAAACCTTGAGAGCAGCTACACACAGGAGTAGCAGCCCAGGCCATACCTCTGCCTCAGTAGGCCAGACCAGTGTCACCACCATGGACAGACCCAAGTGACAACTTCAGCCCAGAGGACTGAGGCTCATGAGAACAAGTGCCTTGAATCCAGATAAAGGAATCTGGACAGAGGAAACAATACCTACAGATCATAAAGACAAAAACCAACAACCAGTCTCTTCAAACTACGAAGCCACATTGTCAGTCTGGAAATAGAGGCAAAAAGGCAATCTACAATGTAGAAATAATATCACTTAATACCACTTTAACTACCATGGCTCCTTCCAAAAGAATTCTGGGGTTTGTAGTTTTGTAAGATTCCAATATACTTTGGCAGTGAAGGCTAACTCCCTCCATAACTGTCATCTTCCAGCCTGCGAGGGAGATGACCAGGCAGGCCCAGCTCCATCAGGGCTAGCCTGGAAGAAGAGACTCCTCCCTCCAGTCCATCTGCCTTGGTCCAGGCCTCAGAGGGAGAGAACAATGCTGGACCTGATCCCCTCACCCCCACCATTCCCTTCTCCTTTTGTGCCATGTCTTTTAGATTGTAAGCCTGAGGGCAGGGAACTGTCTATTATCCCCTCTGTTGTAATCTGGCATATAAATAAATCCTATTATTATTATTATTATTATTATTATTATTATTATTATTATTATTATTGACCTTGTAAAACTACAGATACCAAGATTCCATAGGATGGAACTACAGAAAATAAAGTGGTGTCAAACTGCATTATTACTACAATGTAAATGCACCTCCAGAGGTATTTACTGGAAAAGAGGAGGAGTTCTAGACCATAATACAGAAATCTATCCCTTTAAGCAGGGGTATGAGCCTTCAGCTTGAGGCCCATTTTTCACCAAATAGCCAAATCCCTTGAGCCTGCAGATACAAGGGCAGAGACTCCTTCCTCACCTCAAAGCCCTTCTCAATCAGAAGGTTAAAAGAGCATGCAATTTGGTTTGTTCCCACAGAACAACTCTCCTAGATGCCAGATAAAATATTTTGCTTTCCTATTTTTCAACATCTCAACAGGATAGGTGCAGAGTAGGCAAAGACACTCATTCAGCATCTGGAGGATCAATTCTTCAGTCACAACCAAGTCTCTTTCTGCATTCAGAACTCATTTTAAGTATAAATCTGTTAGTACAGCAAGTTCTAAAATGAGTCCATCAGGTTACATCCCACAAAGCATTTATTCCAAAGATAAAAGATAAATAAGATCTTGGATAGTTTAGCAGGATAATATTAAATGAGAGAAGATGATACTGCTTTTGTAATTCATGGACATTAAATATAGTATTGACAAATCCATTATGACCTCAGCTTGATACTAATATCTCTATCACAGAACTAGAAAGAGATTTTGAAAGATCTGTAACTTGAAACTAAATCTGCAAAGGCGGGAACTCAACTTGATACCAACGTCATGTGTGTACCAAGCCAGATGACAGATTTTTTTCCATTCTAACTCTTTTGAAAACTTGGCTCCTCTCATAGCTATGCTGTCAACAGATCGTGAAGATCACATTGATTACATATTCCTCATGAAGTAGATCTGAAGAGGCATACTGTGGCCTTTCTTCAAGTTGGCCCTGAAGATCCAAACATAGGGCTCCTGTCATTCACCTAGTTCTGTTACTCTTAAGATCACTTCTGGATATGGTATTCAGGCCTTGAGGTAGATGTGTTGATTGTTGATCAGTAGGTTCATTGTGGTAAATCATAACCAGTTCTGAAGTCAAAAGCTTTCATGGCCAGCATCCATAGAGGTGTGTGTGTGTGTGTGTGTGTGTGTATTTTGGGCTATGTGGCCATGTTCTGGAAGAGTCTGGTGAAACATCAGGAATAAACTCTTCCAGAACATGGGCACATAGCCTGAAAAACCCATAAAAAAGCCATAACCGATTATTAATTCTGAAATGAAATGGTCACAATTACAAAAAATAAAAGTAAAGATTTATTATATAGAAATTAAATTAAACATGAACTCCCTGAATTCTTTCTTCATTCACAGCTCCCCAAAACCTATTCAGATCTTCACTATGTCTTTGGCTGCCCAAACTCTGTTTCATCTTTGCCCTATCTAACTCTTTTTACAGACCAACTTGTAGTCTGTATCTCTTTCCTGCCCCCACAACTTTCCCTGAGCCATGATTGGCTTGAACTAACTAGGTTGCCTAGCTCCTCTCTTCACAATACATTGCCTATCATGTTGTTCTTTTCTTTGGCTAAATCCTAGACCTACTTTACCATGACAGCTGCAGATTTACCCTTAAAATCTCAAAATTGGAAATCTCAGAATTAGATGATTGTGGCAAGAATGATGTTTCCCCCCAATACCAGCACAACTGATATACCAAGCGAGGTTCATGAAAATGAATGGGCAACAAGTATCACTTGTACATCCTGGAACAGAACTGAGATTAACAGTGCTCTAGTAACAAAAGCATGGCCCATAAGGGAGATTGCAGTGTTAGCATCATAAATACCATCTTTAAGGGAAGGTGAACCAGTACTGATATCGCCAATCCAGACTGAATTTCAGGGTAGTAGTCTTTATTTTTTACCTAAGGGAGGGACAAATACCTTAATTTGTAACAGGGAATCAAGAGCAGAAATAATAGCAGAGAGTCTTTCTGAAATGAAGAATGTTGTAATTTGTTCCACAGTAATGGAGAGAAATGTAAGATATGATTATAACATTGGCATGATAGATTGAATTAGCGACAGATTAATGAAGAGAAAAAGAAATGCATTTGGGGAGTCATGAACCCATGACAGCTGTGCCATCCTTCTTTTGGGAAATTCACAAATGAAGTCTCCCTTTGAGACACTGAGCCTGATTAGCTTTCGTATTGCTCCCCCACTCCACTGTAGACTTCAGTTTTAGTACTCATTAAAGAATAATGCCTGAATCCCATCTGAATGACTTCTTAAAGATTTAACTCACCAAAGGTATTCACTGTGCAGAGCTGGTAAAGAGATCTGTAACACTAATTGTGCTATATTACTATGATGCTTCTTGTCCCAGATCAGTATCAATTAAGGATGAGCACACTGTGTCCCACATTATTTTAATAGGCAAACTATTTTTAATTGGGACAGGTGTTCTCTCTCAGTGAGTGTTTACATTCTGTCATTAAAATCTTGAGATTCCATTAAGTCATGCATGACTCTGAATTGTTTCCCATTCCATAGAAATCATGAGTTTCCCAATGCTATTGTTCATTAAGCTGCTAAAAGTTGGCACTGTTCATGAAAGACAGGCATTTTCACTGTTGCCACATGAGGTTATTTTAAGAAGGAAAGGAAACAAGACAACAATATCTAGCAATCAATATGCAAGTAGTTGGACTTTAACTAAATTCAAATGTATTGAAAATTCTTCAGCCGTAACAATATGTTTAATTCAAGACCAATACAGAGTGGAGATGTAATGGCTGGGCCCTCCAGTCATTTGAGGACTTCTCCTGAACCACAAAGGGTTAATCTGGGGGGAGGTACATGGTAATGAGAGCTGACATCACATGCTAATGAGCAGGTACATCATAGCTGACGTAAGACCCAACTGGCCAATCAGAGAGTAGGACCGCGAGATTCAAGCATATTCCATGAGAAGCCTTTAAAAGGCCCTGGGCGCCATGTGGTCCTTTGTCTCTCCTTTCCCAGCTTGGGGGGGGGAACCATATGCTTCTGTTGTTCTCCATCTGCGTGTGTTTGTTGGGGAACCAGCTGTGAGTCTGCAACGCGCAGACTCTGGGATGCAGGTAGAGCTGGCAATGAGGAGCCGCTCCTTGCACCCGAAACGCAACAAGGTCTGCAAATCCCATCACTGTGTGAGTAGCTAGAAAATGTGTTAGCTAGTGCATTTAGGCTTTTGTTTTGGTTATCTAATAGCTTGCCTGAAATGAACATCTTGTAACTATGCATTCTGTACCTGCAAGGCAAGAGGCTTTGCATGAATTATATCTTCTTATTCTATTCTATTTTTTAAAAAATAAATATCTTTCTTTAAAAGTGTCTACTGTGCTTCTCTTGTACATGCACCTTAGCTCGGTTGGTGATTGCTTAAGTTAGCAAGGAAAGGAAATAGAAGAATCCCTAGCAAGTCCCAGTGTGTGCTAAGGGAGTCATTGGAGATTCACTGGGGGGTGGCAGCATGACTAGAGGATCTCAAGGGGTCTCATTCAGCTCAGCAGGGAGTGGGAATGGAGACCTAGGAGACTCTAGAAAGGAAAGTTTAAGGTATCCCCTGGGGGCCAAGAGCCAAGCACAGGGTGGCTGGGTGGCTGCTTGGACCCCTGGTCTTGTTGCCCATTTGCAGTCTCTTAAATTTTTCAGTTCCATCAAAATTTCACTTTCTGAGCCATTTTCTTTGCAAATTTTGGCCCGGTCCAGACGAATGGGAAAGGATGCCCTCATCATGTGTGAGGGATGGTGCTTCTAGACGCCCCTCGCACATGATGAGGGTGTCCAAATGGCAGCACCCTGTACACACGGGCACCACCATTATGACATGCTGGATGCATTGTGTCTGCACATTGCGGTACCATTACGTCACGAGTGCGCCATTGGCACACTGCGACTTTTTGTGGGTTCTTTTTGGTCTGTAGGGAAGTCCCGCGGTCTGGAGGCTGCGGTTTCCCTGTGGACCAAAACTAGGCACCAGGAGACCATCCTTTTTGGACAGTCTGTCCCGCACCTTTTGTCACCAATTCCTTCAGGTCAAGTGCTGATGCTTGTGCATGTTCAATTGATATAGCTGCCCTGTCAACTAGTCTCCTTTGCAACAATGTTCAGTGTATCTAAGGGTTTTTAAAATTAAGTTTGAGCTTTGAGAAACTGTGGTTTATCACAGGGGAGGAATTTCTCTTAATTTTGAATGAAAAGAAAGTGGGGCCAGAATGCATTCACGTGAATTCGCTAGTTCAGAGAATTTTTGTGAATTCAAATTGTGTTTGAACTGACTCTCCATTGCCTGAAAATAGCTTGCCATTGCCTGAAAATAGCTTGCCATTGCCCGAAATTGCGTGAGTTTGTCTATCACGCAACAACGTGAAACCCCATGATTGCATTCCGATTGACTTCCCATTGCCTGAAATTGCATGTGGTAGTCTATCACACAATAACGTTAAACCCTGTGATTATGTTCAGATTGCCACTGGATTATACTTCCAATTTCCCTTGTTTGATAAACGCCTGTGTTTGTTACTTGCCACTGACTCTGGAAGTATAAGAAGCATGTTTCAAACAAAAGAAACATTAGGCACAATATTCAGGAGTTGTTACTATACTATGAAGACTTTTTGGAGCATAGACTTGGGAAGTTTTTGAGTGATTACTATCATTTAATTAATTAATTAATTAATATCCCACCTTTCTCAAAGCACAGGATTCAAGACAACTTACAACTATTTAAAAATACAGTAAAACTAAAAAAAACCTATTAATATAAATATTAAAACAGAATTAAACAACAGCTCTATTTTTTAAAACAAACAAACAAACAAACCATGGGTTAAAACACACAAGTTAAAAGCAGTTTTAAAAACACATTTAAAATACAATAAAATAGAAACACAACATCACACATTAAAAGCCCCATCTTCCACAATATATTTAAAACCAAATGTCTACCTAAATCAAATGATCTTTACCTGCCAGTAGAAATAGAGCAAGGGGGGACCAACTAGGAATCCCAAGGAAGAAAGTTCTATAGTTTGGGAGCAGCCACTGAGAAATTCATGTCCTCAACAAATGTTCTTGTGATGGTGGTGGAACTAAGAGGAAATCTTCCCTACAGATCTTAAAGTTCAAGCAGTCTCATATTGCTAAAGCACAGATGCTCATATTGCTATAACTCCACAGCACAGATGTTAAGCATCAATATCTTTATATCCATTGTGCATCAATGATTCTTCCAAATTCTTGCAGATTAAGAACATCTTCAGTAGATTCCCCCCCCCCCCCCCCAATACTGTATATACCATGTCAATGTGTATGTGTGTGTGCCTGCAAGTCACCTGTCAAATTATGGAAATCCTCTGAATTTCACAGGGTTTTCTTAGACAAGGAATACTTAGAGATGGTTTTGCAAGTTCCTTACTCTGAAATATAGTCTACAGCATGTGGTATTTATTGGTGGTTTCCTATCCAACTACTAACCAGGGCTGATCCTTGTTAGCTTCCAAGATCAGACTGGCTCTAGTGCCTTTAGGGTATTTAGGCCCAGGAAGCTTAAAATGAATTATATTTTTGTAGCTGTTGAAACCTATCTTCAACATATTGTATGGCCCTGTCTTAGATCCTGTCTGCACAGGCCAAATACAGTGTCCTCCCCCATCCTCTCATGGGGGAGACAGGATGACTCATGGCCCAAAGCCCAGTTTTGATTTGTGGATGATGTCTGGCCCATTCAGCACCAGAACAAGGTTTTAGACCACTTTCAAAAGTTTCTAGTTGCTCTATATCTTCCTGGAAGATCTAGAACCCTTCAGTCTTCATTCTGAGTGGCTGACCACACATGTGTCCTGCTAAATTACTTGGTGTGTCCACTGCTGCTTCCAGCCACTTGCTCTGACTTCAGAAGAAGGTGCCCAGCCATGTGACAATCACTCAGTGCCTCTGACCTCAGAGTCTAGTGATCCACAGTGGAGGCAGACATGCCAGAAAGCTCAATGGGACATGCATATGGTCAGCCACAGAGAGTCAGAATTGGGGGCTTTGCAATGAGGTAGTGTACTCCAGGCTGCCCTGTGCCAGTGCAAACAGGGCATAAGGCAGCATTCTTGAACTTCTGCTTTGGATCTTGGGCCTTATATTCAAACTGCCAGTTTTTGCTCTTTTCCCTAACTTATTCTGTTTCAAAGTTTGTTAGTATTTCTAGCCCCCTTTCAGTCTCAGTAGCATCTATTAAAACTTGTTGAAAACCCTTGTCACACCTGCAGCTCAGAAGGTAATTCTTGGTCATTTGCAATTATCTTGCAGTTGAATTTGAACCAGCTTCCTTATTTTTCAGTAACTTGTTTGTAAGATTAACTTCAAAAAGAATGGTGTACCATGTAGCAAGGGATACCACAAACTTGGATTTAACAAATTGCCACAGCAAGGGCTTTAGTTTTAGTTCAGGAAATATTTCCAGATAAGCCTTTTAGATTTGTGATATCATTATTAGCAAATACACTACTAAGATGATATCTCAGTGATTTCAAAGTATCTCCCATCTTGTTTCATTCAATGTCTTAACAGTTATGCTTGAGTCTGAGACATGGCTAGTTAGAATTTGCCAATGCTGAGTTGATGCAGAAAAATAATTATAAATCAGTTGAATCAAACTAAAGCAATATCACTGACAACAAGTTTAAGGGGTGTGTATTGCCCAGAACAAACAAGGCATGTGGGTTTATGTCCAGTATGCTCTTTTGAGTGCCATTTTCTTCGTCTTTCATGTTACTCCCATTATCATAACCTTGATCACACAGATTCTGAAATGATAATCCCATTTGATCAAACTACCCAAGAAGATTTTTTGTCATCAAGGCACCTGTAGTTTCCTTTAGTGGAACAAATCCCAAGAAATATTCTGTTATGATACCTTCAGGCTCAGATATGTCATTATCTGATGGTTTGGTCCCATCAGCATAATGTAAAATAATTGCCATGTGTTAAATATGACTAACATGAGGTGTGTAATCCAGAATAATTGTGTAATATTTTGCTAGTTTGCTTGTGCTAACATTTTCTGCTTCATTGAACCAGCTAGAAGGTGCAGAGGCTCACAATGGATATTTTTCCCTAGGTGGTGAGCCATTGTTTCTTGGTCTTTAACTCTGTACAAATGTTCATTCATAATAGGATCAGAAAGTGCTACAAATTTAAGAAAGAAACAGACTAAAACTGAATCCAGACAAAACAGAGGTACTTACAGTAGGAGTCCCTAATCCAGGTATTGTGATACAACCTCCGGTCCTAGATGGGGTCACACTCACCTCAAAGGACTGTGTTTGCAGTCTGGGGGTGCTCCTAGATTCTTAGCTCCAGATGACAAATCAGGTAAATGCGACAGTCAAGAGCGCCTGTTATCAGCTTTGGCTAATACGCCAGCTGCTTCCTTTCCTGGAAGTGGGGGACCTAGAAACTGTAGCACATGCACTGGTAACCTCATGACTCAATTGCTGTAATGTGCTCTACATGGGGCTATCCTTGTGCTTAGTTTGGGAACTTCTATTCGTTCAGAACACGGCAGCCAAGTTGATTACTGGTAAAACCAGAAGTGATTGGATAACACCTATTCTAAAATTGCTTTACTGGCTGCCTATTAGTATCCAGGCATGGTACAAGGTGTTGGTTATTACCTTTAAAGCCTAAATGGCTTGGGTCCAACCTATCTTCGGGACCACCTCCTTCCGTACAATCCACCCCACACACTCAGGTCCTTTGGAAGGAATCTATTGCAACCTATAAAAACTAGGCTAACTGCAACCACCCAGAGGACCTTTTCATCAACTGCTCCCAGATTATGGAATGGCCTGCCGAAAGAGATCCAGTCTAGACAGCTTTTAAAAAGTTGTCAAGTTGTCAAGACAGATCTCTTTCGGCAGGCCTTTCCCGAATAGAAAACTCGGCCACCATCCTGAACCCCCTTACATCTTGGAATTCGCTGCAGTTTATTGCCTGATTGCTAATGTTGATATTGCTGTTGATTTTAGTTTTAATGTATTATTTTAAATTGTTAAAGTTTAATTAACGTTTTAAGGGGACGGTGGGATTAGGGATATGGGATTGTATGTAAATGTTAATTTATAAGCCCCCTCGATTGTCATCGACAGAGAGGCGGGATATAAATAAAAGTTTTATTATTTATTATTATTAGAATCTCACTGATTGCAATGTGGAACTTTTCAGTTATACCCACAGAATGACAAGCTTTGCATGCCAAGAACCCTAACCAAAGCAAGCATGTCAAGAATTCCTTGTCTAATATTTCAGAACACTCTTTCCCCCCTCTGTATATTTCAGAGCAGTAATATTTTCAGAACATTATTTGAGCATATGACTGAGATGTCATGTGCAAAGAAACATCATAGGGTGTGACAGGTAATAATTGGTTGCTAGGAGAGAAGAAATCACTTGGTGTAGGCCACAATTATTAAAAGGTTAAAACATTGACAAAAATGAGCACACAAGCTCTTTGTCTCTGTTTATGAAGAATTGACACAAATGAAGGGAAATTATATTGTTCCTTCTTTCCTCATTGTTTTTGTGATAGAAAGTGTTTCTGAGAATGATATTTGCTGCTGCTAGTGAATTACAAATTATGAATGGAATGCATGAGGATTCAAGACCTCCACATTGCAAAGATGCAGAGTGGTGGCAGTTGTACTTGCCTCTGTAGGCTTTGTGTACACAAATATGTTGGTTGAATGCCATACCCTCCAACATTTCACAGATGAAAACTGGGACACCTGTGGTCAGAATGTGGTCAGAACTTCAAAATTTAATAATGAGGAAGAATGCACAAACTATGAGAGGGTGCAGCAGTTTGATTTTTCCTGAGCCTACTGGGAAAGGCAAAATTTTGCCCCTTTCAGTCTTCTCCTCTCTGTAGAGATGACTGAATGCAAACTATTTTTTTGTACTTTGAACTCAGTCTGCAGCAACTGAAGCAAACTAGGGATAAAGGAAATAGGACAAAGAGAAAGAAAATAGAATTTTTTTGAAAAAGTGAAACATTAGAGGATTAAATGGGAACATTTCTGCTAAATTAGGACAGTTTTTATGTTCTGCGACAGAAGCATAAGAAGAAGGTATTTATTTATATGGGCAAAATTAACAAAATACACTGTGGGATGCTGATTAAAGGATTTTGGGAGTTGTAGTCAAAAATATAATCGGTTCCTGGTGATTTATTCTTTCTGATTTTTCTTAGTGCAACTTGCACCTCGCTTTCCTGAATTTGGGGTTCATCTTCATATGGTTCTCCATTCCATTTGAGAAACAAATTATATTCCAACTGAATCATTATCCACACAAACAGAATCAACTCAACTGTTAACTAAAATATGGCAATAAATATGAGAAATAAAACTATGGCCAACGGACTGCAGTAACTGACCATAGCATTAATTTCCTAGGCAAGCAAAATCCTAATCCAATTCTCTAAACGTTATGCCATGTTGCTTCTCTTAATATATAGTAAGACCCCTCCAAATTTCTCTCTTCCCCTTATAACTGTGAAATCCTACATATTGACTTAGGAATCATAATGAATTGAGTGGGGCTTGTTCCCAGGTAAGTCGGGATATTTTAACACTGTAAGAAAATCTTCAAAGGAAGCTACTTCTGTCAAAAGAAGTGAACATTTGGATGCAATACATTATTAATATTGCTTACATGATTCTCATAGCACATATTTAGCATGACTGTTCTGATGCTAGCAACACAAGAAAATGTTGGAATATAAGAACTTTGGTAGATAAACCTGTTTCCTAACAAGTCTGGAAGCTGCACAAAAAAGAAGTGTATAGCAACAAAGTATTTGAAGCACTGAGGGATAACCCCTCATCCCTCCTTACACTCCGACTCTGTTTTGACCTCTCTAACATTTTTTGGCTAGTAGATGAAAAAGGTTCTTCAAGAGTTCTCTCCAGGTGTTTCACAAATACACATTGCCACATTGTTCCCTGGAATTTTTGTTTGTTTGGATGGTTAAATGAATGAGTGAAGACATGTACATGCTGGCAAATAGATTGATAAGAAATGAATAGTGAAATAGTGTGCACATAGATATGGAACAGAATGGAATGGAATAGGAGTTTCTGCCCACAGCTTCTATGATGAAGTTTTTCTGTAAATATAGCACATGGTTTAGGGCTCACATTAGGATAGGATGGAAAAATCTTGCTCTCTCGGATCTGCTACTATCTTTGTAGTTTTGCCGTATTGAGAATAAGAGAACAATGGAAGAACTTCTCAAGTTTCATGTATAGGAAGCAGCTGGTTTTCAGAGTTCAGGCAATGATTACACAGTATCAGGCAAGCATAGAATTTTGTTTGTACACCCAGCTCAGGCCAATTTGATGGTGGCTGGCGATGGCGCTTCTCTTAAATATATGCCAAGCATTTAATAGTATCATATTGGATTGCAAAAGAGAGGTCCCTGTTGAGATGCAAATGGACTTTAAATTTCCTGGACTTTGAAAATCTCCCTATTGCCACATGGCCAGAAGGAGGAGGAGCCTGCCTGTAAAATATATCCTCTCCAGCATTCCATCTTTACTAAATAATAATAAATAAATAAAACTTTTATTTATATACCATCTTTCCTTCCGATCAAAGCGGTTTACATCATTAAAATTCTGTGATTGGACTAAGGACTGAAACAACATGCAGGCATCTAACATCTCCAATTGTTTTTTTCTCCTGTTTGGTTTGTAACATCTTGCCTGATGAAGAAGCCCATGGAGTTTCGAAAGCTTGCAACAAGTATATTGTGCATTTCGGTTGGGCAATAAAGGTATCATTGATGGATTTTAGGCTCTCATAGTGTGAGCAAAATTCACACCTTACAAATGAGGACTGCTGCATGTAAAAGGGTGTGGTCTTCTATTAGGTGGTAATTACATCATGCAATAGTTTTGGTTCTCATTCAGCTCATGGCCTGAGTCATTTCTAAAAAACTGCTGAGAATATAAGTGCAATAAATACAGGAAAAAAATGGATTTCTTCTCTCCACTCCTTTTTTCACCTAGAGGAATACAAGGTATACAAGGCCTAGGCAGTCATAGCCATCAAAACATGCATAAATAAATAAATGAAAACTAAACTTTAACCATAAAATGCATTTTATTCAACAGATGTAACACAGATCTGGTTATAATAAAACTGAAATCAGACAAGTGCTTAACTGTTCCATTGAATTCCAACCATGGTAACCACATCACAGTTAACATGACATATAAACCAAATGAAATAGTTGCAAATGCACCAAAATCAAAGTAAGCCGGCTGTTGTTAGTGAAACTTACAAAAAAATCAAATATTAATATTCTGTATTTCAGTTCTTCATTGGAACCTTGCTCTGCCCAGCAAGGGTAGTTATTTAAACATAATTTATGAATAACTGCACAATATACTTGTTGCAAATTTTCAAAGCTCCATGGACTTCTTCATCCGGCAAGATGTTACAAACCAAACAGGAGAAAGAAAGAAAAGCAATTAAAGCTTTGAAAGCTTGCAACAAGTATATTGTGCATTTCAGTTGGCCAATAAAGGTATCACTGATGGATTTTTATTTGTATTTGTTAAATGGCCAACACAGCTACCCCTGCATGTTTTCTATATTGAGATACTGCATTGTAGCTGCAACAGGGAAACCATGAAGGGGAGCCTGTGGACTGGAACTTCAACCAAGGTAAAACCATTGTTTTCTTCTTAAATTTTGACTGAATTTGCATGTTTTACCCTCTACACACCACCAAAATGTTCCTGATGCAAAAACATGAAGACTTCTTGAGGAATCCATTGCTCTGTGCCTACAAAAAGGTTTGTGACCTCACTGCAATGGAGACATACTGGATTGCAAAAGATGCAAATGGACTTTAAATTTCCTGGACTTTGAAAATCTCTATTGCCACATGGCCAGAAGGAAAAGGAGCCTGCCTGCAAAAGATATCCTCCCCATCATAACATCTTACTAACATCTCTAATTTTTCTCGTTTGGTATGTAACATCTTGTCTGATGAAGAAGCCAGTGAAGCTTCGAAAGCTTGCAACAAGTATATTGTGCATTTTGGTTGTCCAACAAAGGTATCACTGATAGATTTTGTTTGGATTTGTTAAATGGCCAACACAGCTACCCCTGCATGTTTTCTAAATTCATAGTGTGAGAACTGGCATGGTGAAGTGGTTTGAGCATTGGACTATGACTTTGAAGACCAGGGTTTGAATCATGGCTCAGCCATGTAAAACCAGTGGGTGAACTTGGGCAAGTCACACCCTCTCAGCCCTAGATGTTGGCAATGGCAAACTTCCTCTAAAGAAACTTGACATGAAAAACCCATGACAATTGGTTTCCTTAGACCATGGTTGCCTTAGGGTTGCCATAAGCTGGAAATGGCTTGAAGGCAGACAACAACAACAATTCATAGTGTAACTCAAATGATGAATGTCAATACCATCATTAACCCATTTATTTAGAGTTCTTCTGAAATAATATACATAAGATTGCTCCATGAAATTGTAAAGGCTATTTAACATTTTAATATATTGTATGTTATATATTTAATGTATTGATTGACATAAGATATGGTATGTGTATCACTTAGAAGGGATTCATCTTACGTTCTACTAATTCTGTAATACAGATGGAAAGAATATTTGAAAATATTTGAAAAATGGTTGAAAAACATGTTTTTGAAGAATCCTTAAAGTAAGGATCCTGGACTGATGAGAATCTTCACAGTTTGGGAATTATTCTGTACAAAATTTGCATATGGTTCTTTGTACAGAAAACAGCATTTTCTGTTCAAGAACAACATTTTCTGCACACAACAAATGACATGTCTGCATAGAAATATTTTCTGCAAAGGTAATTAAGGCCCAGGAGAGACAGGCCCAAAGTGGTGTGCCGCCATTGATACTAGGGTTCCAGAGCATGTAGCAACCCCACACTCCGGAACCCTAGTCCGTATGGGCGGCGGCATTATGGCGATGTCCCGTCCACATGGGCACCACCATGATGGTCACCACCATACAGATGTCGCTGTGCGTCGCTTATGTCCCCAGTGTGCCAATGACGCACTCGTGATGTCAGCCAGGTGCCATAAAAAGAACCTGCTGGTTTATAAAGATGGTTTTCTTTATAAAGAGTCAGGAGGGTATGCTAGCCAGAAGAGATAAGTTTTCAACACCTTCTTAAAGACATCCAAAGTAGAGCTCAGGCGAATCTCTTCCAGGAGTTTATTCCAATACATAGGAGCTGTTGTTGTAAATGCTCTTTGGTGAGTTGCTGCCAGTCTCACCTTGGGGTACTCGAGTAAGAGCTTCCCTGTTGTTCTGAGAGTGCGGGGCGGATTGTGTGGGGAGAGGTGCTCCCTCAAGTACCTCGGGCCCAAGCTATTTAGGGCTGTTTGTTTTACCTCTAGGTTTCATGTGCAGAAAATGCTGTTCAAAACTTGTGTGGATTTTGCACAAAAAAGGTTCCAAATTATGAATTACCTTTAAAAACTGCATGGTCTTCTAAGGCTTTCTTGTGCTGAACAGAAAACTGATAAACTGATGTTAGTTTTGACTACCACATCATAATATTTTTATAGGCAGGAGTAACATTAGATTTGTTGCACAATACAGATATAGATAATGTATTATACTTTCAATTAACTTGATCACTGAAAATAAAATATGAAAATGAAAATAGACTGCTATCTTTGAAATGGCATCTTAATATAATGTTGACTTGTATATAATTGTTGTTTTGTAACTGAAAAATCCTTAAAATGATAAATAGATGGATACTTTTAAAAGTTCAAAACCAACCTATTGATTGAGATGGAAAAATCTGTCCATCTCATTCCTGTTATCCATTACAAGATTGAAAAATAAATTTCCCTAGAGTTATGAAACTACTTTGAGAAGAATAATAGTACTGTGAGAATTGTGTGCAGTTTTTGTTTGGTATTTGAATATTCTGAAATGTTGTAGATAAATAAATGTTTGTAGGGAAAAATGTTTTTTGAACAAAATTGAGTTTTCTGCATAGAAAATAGTTTTTCTTCACAGAAAACATTGTTTCCTGCATGGGACACTTGTTCTCTTTTCAGAAAGCAGTCTTTGTTTGCAAAAACCCATGTATTTTTCCTTCAAAGAGAAATATTTTTGGGATGTTCAAATAATAGGGAAAACACCTGAAAGAAATATTTTTCCCCCTCATTGTGGGAGGAAAAACACTACCATACAGTACAAACCCTGTATCCATGAGGAATATATTCCTAGACTTACTGTGAAATTACAAAACTGCAAATAATAGTGAACACTACTGAAATGAATGACTTGTAGTGGAAGTTGACCATAGAATCCCCAGAAGCATGTAATAGAGATGCACTGAAGAACCTAGAAAATGTCTCAAGAATATTGTTTTGGACATGAGTAAGTGAAGCTGTAGGTAGCTGTCCCATCAATATGGGGATTGTACTGTAATTATTTATCCTTGCTTGCCAGGATGGATCAGTTGATGATTTACATCCCTAATTTGAAAGCCATCCAACCAGCCCCAGTTTGATGGCAAAACCAAACAAAAACTGCATTTGAAGGTTAGAAAAAAGCAGTATGTTTATGCTCAGAAACCAGTTGAACTTCAAGGAGCAGATGGGATAAAAGAGAAAGGGAACAGGAGGTCATCAACAACCTCTAGCTGTGAGCAGGGTGCAGTGTAAAAGAGAGAGACATCAATATTGGCATCAGCAGTCACAAACAAAATATGATGAGAGGCAAGTGCTGTGAGAATGCCTTTTACTCACTGTTGGTTTACTCTGTCAGGGAATGGATGTGGAACATTCTCATCCAAGCAACCTCCAGCTGTGACAACATGGCACTTTGATCACCTGACATTCTGGGTTGGATGGTTGCATTTCTCCACTCAAGCTTGCTAAAGCAAATGCAGCTTAGAAAATAATAATGAGGGAGACAAGAATATAGCCAGAAAACAAACCAACTGCAGCTAATATATATCACAAGGATTAGTTACTCTGCTGACTCTCATTAAAAGGCTAACGACTAGTGGACATGCACTAAAAGAACCATAATTGAACTCCTGCATAAACAGCATCTTTGCAGAAGTAACAGAAAAAAGCAATTGTGAAGGCAGCTGCCCTCCTAATAATTCATAGACTGTATAACTAGGTCACATGTTCCTTATTTTGTGGTGCATATTAATGTCATTCACCAACTTGTTATGATTCGTGACAATGACAATACAAGCTAGTCTTTACCAACTTTGTGCCTTTCAGTGTTTTGCACTCAGAATCAGAGTTGGAAGAGACCACAAGGGCTATCCAGTCCTCACTACCTATCAATCCTAGCTGACATGGGCCATGTTCAGGAGTGCTGGGAGTTGTAGTGCAAGATATCTGGAGAATACCAGGTTGAAAAAGTCTGACAGAATAGAACAAAACAGATTGTACCATGGAGTCAGATGTCAATTTATTGAAGAAAGACATGAGTCCACCTGCCTTTAACGCTTGTTCTAGCTTGCTTAGTTCTGCTAAAAGAAGGTCGTAGGGCCTTTACTCAAAATTAAGGAGTGACATTTGTGGATATCATTAGAGGTCCCTCTTGACCTGTATAGGTTTAGTGAATACAGCAGGGAAAGAAATAAAAGAAAGACAACAGACAGTATAGATTTTGTTTGTACAATAGCTGAGCTTAACATTGTGTTTTAAACAGTTAAGGTATAGTCTGAAAAAGCAAAGTTGAATAGAAAGTTGAAATGTCATGGGAGGATATAAGATCTGCTAATTTGACATCATTGCCTTCTAAAGCATTCTGCCTTAGAAAGAATGGCATTTTACCAATGTTAAAGAAGTTGAGATTGATGTGAAGGTTTTTTTTTTTAAATTACATGTTGTATCTTTTATAGACTGTGTTTCATACAATAGTTTCCACATCATTCAGATGGTGATTTAATGAATGTAAGTGAACCCTGTTCACTGAACTCAAAGTTTTACTTTTGTACAGGAGTAGGGGGTTTTTTTTGTCACTATTTCCACATTTGGCTCAGTGTTGTGAACTTAGTGGGTAGTTCGAAGAACAGAGATTGACACCAAGACTATATGGTATCTATATGTGACAGTGGGAAACCAAGGAAGGTCTGTGGCCTGCATCCCAGCCCACTTCTCAGCCACCTCTGCCTCTGTAGTCCATTACTCCAGTTTCAGTGAAACCAAATGGAATTAGGAGGACTAAAATAAAGTGTAGAGAGTATACCTTAATTTAGATGAGAATCACACCCTCATAGGCTCCCAGACGCACAATTTTTTCCCCTTTTAATACACAAAAATCTCAAGGGGGGCTTTTATGATTTCAGTTGATCTCTTCAGGAAGTTCTTTGGCAAGGTGTGTGAATCATATGGTCTGCACTCTTCTCAAACAGACAGCGATGGAATGAGAATGAGAATTAAAATGTGTGTATCTAAAACTAGGCAAAGAAGTAAAGGACAGACTCCATTACTTACTTGTGTTGTGTTACCTTCACTCATTGTAAATGACCATGGATTCCCACTTGTAGTGATATAATCATTTCATATTTAACTACACAACATTCTCACCAGTATCACTGTTTTGTTTTGTTTTAAAAATAGAATCATCACTTTTGCTGATTACAAATGATCTGCCCTAGTAATACACTGAAACTCCATGGTAGAAAGCAAGCTTTGCTTGTAAAAAGTTCTAGATCAGTGGTCCCCAAACTGCTCTTTAAGGAATTTTGGTCTTCAGTTACCAGGATCCCAAATTATTGGCCAACATGGTTGAGGCTTCTGGGAGCTGAAGTCCAAAATCTCTTAAAGGGCACAGTTTGGGGACCACTGTTCTAGGTTAATCCTTAATATCTACAAGTAAGGCTGGGTAGTTTCTAGGTTCTCTAGAACTGATTAAACTGGTGGCAGTCAGTTTACACAGTGCTCAGCTAGATGGACACAGAATTTGGAAAAATTGCTAAATTAATTTGTTAATGGCTGAATTCCATATAATGGTATGAGATAGATGGCCCAAAAGCAGCGTGGCTGCAGCAATTTTAGGGTTAGGGACCACATACCAACTGCACGGTCCCTAACCCTAGAACATGCCGGCAGTGGCATCATGGCGGCATCCTGTCCACATGGCGTTGCCATAATGACATCATGCATGCGCCGTGTCCAAATGGTATGCCATGGGCATGACATTTCTGTACCACCTCAGGCTGCTTATGGCAGCCTGGCAGTGGTGCAGAGAGTAGCTCAGAAATGGAAGGCCGAGACAGATGGCCCAAAAGCAGAACAGAGCTCCTTTTTGGTGCACACATCATTGGCACGACAACCAAACAGCCGTTCCAATGATGCAGAAGGGAAAGGGGCTCCCCTTTCTCCTTTGTAGCACCTGCCCCGCTATTTTGCTGCTTCTCTTTGGCCTGGAAAAATGTTGGATTGGGGCTGCAGGGACTGCCGGTGAGGTTGCCCTGGCCCAAATCCAGTACGAACAGGGATGGCTGCAGGCCCCCTCCCCTTTGGTCTGTACTGCGCCATTGTTTAATTAATGCTGCAATTATTTCTACAAGTAAATGAATTAGGTGTTTGATACAATTAGATTGGAGTCCTAAAGAGAAGAATTAGGACTGAAGGAAGTGCAACACTTTATACAAGGTGGATCATTCTAATCTCTGTTATTGCTTTGTGGATTTTAGAAGCAAGAGAATAGGGATGAAGAGAAATCACTACCATCTGCCAGGAATGGAATGTAGGGGGCAGGTGATGTATTGCCTGAAAGAAGGTCCATAGACAACCACAACACTTTCAGAATTTCAGCCCATTAGGGCTGCAGGCATTAGCCTTATGGAACATATTAGAATGGGTAGCATGTTGCAAAAAGTTTCCAGTTCTCTTCTTCTAACTTTTATATATTTTAATGGTTTGGTTTATGTGCATTATTTTTATCTTTATTAGTTGTGGTGACCTTTAATTGTCAGTGTTTATTTCTCACAGAATGAAGGGTACTTGGATTGTTTAGTAAAACATTTTCCTCCTTTCCTAGCTTTCTCTCATTCTTCATTCCATTGATTCCACCCAGCTTTTAAATTGTAAATTCCATGGATGGAATTTGGGATCTCTGTCTTCTGCATACAAAACAAGTGCTCTATTAATGATTCTTCCAGACTGTTGTTGATGTTGTTGTGTGCCTTCAAGTTTTTTTTTCTTTTCTGACTTATGGTGACCTTGTCATGGGGTTTTCTTGACAAGCTTCTTCAGAGGGGTTTTGCCATCTGAGGCTGAGAGAGTGTAATTTGGCCAAGGTCACCCAGTGGAATTCCATGGCTGAGCAGGGATTCAAACCTTGGTCTCCAGAGTCATAGTCCAGTGCTCAAACCACTACACCAGGCTGGCTCCATTTCCAGATTACAGTTCAGAACTGTGAGTGAGAAAGCAGAGGGAATGTAATGATTCAGTTGTACAGAAAATATATATATATATTCTGCATTCAAAACATTTCTGTTTAGTAAATGTCTGTCCTTGATTCACTGGCATATCATGTAGTTAGCCACTTATTGCTCCATTTTCAGTAGACCACTGTCCTCCAAGTGAAAGAAAAACAGCTTTCCTAATTAACTTTTTACATCATTCCTCAATAATCTTTAACAAGGCAATTGAAGGGTGAGTGACTATTGTACTTATCAGCAGAAGCAGATAGAACAGAAAAAAGATGCAGCTCATGGACAAAACCAACCATTGTAATATTAAATCCCATGCTGTAGGACAGCCTTTCCCAACTTTACAGATGCTGGATGTGTTGGACTCCTGTCATTCCCAGCCAATAGTCATAATACTGGATCTGCAGGCATTTGGAAAAAGTGCTGAAATGGGAAAAGCACATTTAAATTGGAAAAGAAAACTTCTGAAGGAGCTTGTAACAAAGCATGCCTCCAGAGAACAAAAGTGATAACCCTCAAGCCATTATCTGTGGCTGACTACTAGCAATTTAAGCAATGAACTAATCAATGCAGTTCAACAAATTAAACAATTACATTATGCAGTGTTAATGGCAATAAATTAATCTCCCCAATTCTAAAGGGCAACCGTAACAAATTAATTTTCAAACTTTGTGTTCCAGACTCTGGATGGACCAATGTTCTGATTTAAGAAGTTTCTGCTATTCCTATCTGCCCTCTGTAGTCCAAAACTAGAGTATAAACCTGTTCATTTTTATTCAGCTGAACTTTCCCAGAAATCGCTTCTGTTGTGCACTAGAGTAAGATTAAACTAAAGACCTTTCCTTTTTCAGCATGGTAGGAAGGATAGAATGTTTGTTTGTGAGTCCACAGTATTCATTAGAGCCTTTTAGCTTAATCAGTGTGTTTTTTCTGAAGTCCACTCTGATCTCTGCTGGAGTCTAAAGTGTGTTAATTTTAGATCTGCAAGTCTTGCTGTTTTATATACTTGCTTCCCATATGTTGCAACACTCACATTCTCAGTACATTACCATTGTGTCATTTTGCTGGCTTTCTTTTAAAGTTTTGTGGTATCTGAGGTTTGGTGTTTAATAAGGAGTTATGCACTAAGGAGGATCTGATGTGGTTTCTCTTTTATGAGTTTCAGCAGATAATTAAAGATGAATTCATGTGGGTGTGGGAGAATTCTACCTAATAACATATACAGGGATTTCTTGCTTTTATAATCTTTTCTATGACTCTTTACAACAGTCAGTGGAACTATGGCATACACTGAAAAGAAAATCCCTGTTGATCTGACTCCACAGGTTTGGAGGTTTGGTTTAGCTCATGGCACTTTGCTCTCAAGTGGTTTGAATGCAAACTCTGAGGGCAAAGCCACATGACCTTTATGCTCATAGTTAGCTTCCTTGTTTTCAGTCAGGGCTCAAAATGTGTTTGTGGTAAATCAATTATCTGAGCAGACACTGCACATTTTGGCACACCACTGAATTTCCTAACTTGGCCTGAGAGGCAGCAGCACAAATGTAGCTTACAGGCAGTGCTAATTACAAACCACTCACTCACAAAATCTTACTTTATTATATTTACCTATTAGAATATGCACATTTTACCTTCATTCATGTAGGAACCAGGACAACTAACAAACAGTTATGCATGGAACATGAAGCATAACTAAAACAGTAAAACATAGAGACAAACACTGGGGCAGGAGAGCAAAACAATAACCAACCTAAAATTTGAAATGAAGCAAGGCAAAAACTACACATTTCTAAAGAACATTGAAATAGTGATCATTGTTTTCATACAGTATTGGAATACTAGCAGAATAAGGCCAAATTAAATTTCCAGGGAACAGAGTTTTATAGACTATGTACTATGACCAATGAGGCCTATTGTCATGCACTGTTAACCCCTCCCTCGAGGCATCCTCCAATGAGGACGAAGTGAGCCACTGTAAACAAGGGATGATGAGGAATCAATGAGCATCATGAATGCTGGGACCTCCAGTGTACAGGAAGCTGCACCTCGTGAGAGAGACAGTCTGGTCCCTGATATGAATGAGGACGCTGAAACTTTTCCCAATCCATAAGAGCAAATATGGATGGATACATGGGCTCAGCTACAGAACACTGTGGCAGAGACAACTACTGGATATCAACCAGTAGCAGACATGAGAGCAGAGAATGCCAGGCTGTGGCTAAAGGCCTGTATAAGAGAAAACAATGAGCCAGAGATCTAGGGAAGACAATTGAACTGAAAAGCTGGCATTACGCCAGAGAAAAAACACGAAAGTTCACTGCTTGTCAAAATTTACAAGAAAACTACAAAAAAATGGAGTCAAGATGGTACCTGACGCCAGTCAGACTTGCTAAAATTCATAGGGACAGCAGTAGTCAATGTTGGAAGTGTGCAAATACAAAAGGCTCCTGGTTCCATGTATGGTGGGAATGCCCCAAGGTAAAGAAATACTGGAGTCAAATTCATGCATGCATAACAAAAAGTCTTGGGATAAATTTCGATTTGACTCCTGAAATCTATTTGCTTAACATGACTAATAGAATCCCTTGGGAAACAGAGAAAAAACATTGGCGTAAAATCCTATACATGGTCTCAGCAGGGAGGTTATTGCTGGCACAATATTGGAAAAGCAATGAAATACCATCAATAGACGAGTGGCTACTGAAGATATACGACATGATGGAAATGGACAGATTAACTAGAATTATTCAGGGAATAGATGAGGAAGAAGTGGAAAGGGAATGGGAGTCATTAAAAAACTTTTGTGACGACAGATGGAAAGGCATGTAAATCATCGCGTATTTAATGGATATTATTAAGCAACCTCATTTAACAAATAGAAAATAGGGTGTTATAATATAAGTAAGCAAATGTATAGACTGGAGTAATAGAAGAAACATGAAGTGCTATAAGGTAACTATTATATGGAGAGTAATAAACACAGAAGCAAATGTTGTACAACAGGAAGTTTATTTGTCATCAAGATTTTTGAAGATACAGGATCATTATATGTAATAGTTCTGAGTTGAGATGCTTCCGATTAATTTATGTTGATCGTGTTGAATGTTGTATATCTTCATATTTTAAGCAATAAAATTAAAAAAAAACAATGAGTAAAGATTCGAATTAGCCCTGGTTAACTCATTTTTATTCCTCCATCCCATCCTATTTTTGTTTAGCTGAGAGACATGCCTTACATTGTGTGATTGTGTGGTCTGTTCCTGTTGTCTCCTTCCCCCTTCCCCCTCCTTATTAAGCAGACTCTTGTCAACAGATATTTTTGTAATTTGTTAGCATTTTCATTCTTTTACTTTTTTAAAAAAACATAGGTGTTTGGGGTGGGTTTTTCTTTTAAAAAAAAAAACAGTGGTTGCATGTGACCAAGGTGTAACTTTTCACACTGGTGACATTTTAACTAATCATGTGGAAGAATTACTTATCATATAAATATCCTTAGGCTTAAATCCAACTGTAAGCCCCTGCTAGAGCAGATTCAGTGAATCAGTAAGATTTACATAAGCATTAGCTTTCCATTCAAAAATTCATTCAGTGGGGTTTCTTTAGTTTAGACTACCAATTGGATTTAGATCTCAACTTCTGTTTTTCTGGAACTTGAGCCAACATGATATAACTCTGATTTTAAGCCAGAAAGGATTTTGATCACTGGATCAGTAATATTACAGTCTTGCTTGGAAGAAGCTACGTCAGCCAAGAGATATGACTGATGAATGAAGAGAAGTAAAGCTAGCATAGGCATAGAAAAACATGTTGTTTTGCTTTATTTTTTTTCAGTCATTGAATGTAAGCGCCTGCTGTTTTAGATTTTTATTTGGGGGAACATTAATAGTTTGCCCTCTTTAAAATGTTCTTAGCTAACCACCTTCTCTATAACAGCTATGTCAGACAGTTTCTCCATTTAATTTCCTTATATGTTAATTTTAGTCAAACGTCTGACATCCTTCCCAATATTTTAAGAGTCTTGTGGAAAAGAGAAGTTCCTTCCAGTTCTAACCACTGATTATGCTGTTTAGTGGAAAATTCATCATCCCAGATGTTGGGAATATGGGCAGCAGATGCTTTAACCAGAGAGGGGGGGGGGTGATTGTACATATTCAGCATTTAGAAACTTAATTGAAGATTCTGTATGATTTTTTTTTAATGTGGTCCATGTTTGAGTGTGTGTGTGTGTTATAATTTTTAAATGAACACATTGAGAAGTACAATACAACAACAACAACAAAACAAAGATCCTTACAGAGTCTATAAGGTTCTTTGGCAGGGAAATGTCTAACAATTTGTAAACTGCTCCGATAGCCTTGGCTATTATTATTATTATTTGCAATTTCATATGTCACTTTTCTTCTTTTTCAAATTTCTTGTTATGTAGGATTAAGTTGCTCAGTCATTAAAAATAGAACAAACACAATACAGGGAGCTACTGTGTAACAAGCCAAATTAAATTGTTAAAATCTGCTTGAAGAGATGAGGGCATCCTGGGAATCTAACTCATAAATACAAATAGTTGAAAGTAACTAGGCTTAAAGCATTGGTTTCCTCTACATAGTAATATTGCCACCCTCTCCTTAGCTGCAAAGATACACCCAATTGTCTAGGGTAAATGTTGCTATATACCAGAGGTATAAAGGATACAGCTATCAATACAATTTTGTAAATTGTGCTATTTTAGCCATGTATCCCTATCCATGTTTTACTTGCATCTGTATAAATTATTATACAGACAGTTCAGTCTGACTGAATTCAATCCTGATGATAATAGTTGTTCAACATTTGAATTAGAAACTACCCCAGAAAATAATTGAGCCTCCTTCTTTGGAAATTTTAAAACAAAGGTTGGATTGCCATCTCTCAGGAGTGCTTTAGTTGTGCATTCCTGCAAGGCAGAGAGCAGGATTAAATGGCTATAGGAGTCCCTTCCAACTCTATGGTTCTATCGGTTGTGTGAATTAGACCCATGGCTCACAGCCAACAGGAAGGAAGCGGTAATATATGACTTGGCATCATTGGGACAAAGCAGACGCAGCTAAAAGAGCTCCCATACCAATTGCCCCAGGACTGCTGCAGAACCGTGGCAACCAGACATGACAACTACTCTTTTTGTGGCTGGTTTTGGGTCACATTTGGTGGACTCAGCATGGCCTCAGCACAGCTTCGGCATGGCCTTAGTGCAATCTGGGAGTGTATGTCATGTGCACTCCTTGCCCCCCAGATCGATCTGGTGGTAGCCCTTTTGGGCTGCCTGTTTGAGGCCATTGTTGTCCTAGACCTGGCCAGCTTATTAAAGTTTCTTTTTGTCTAGAAAAAAATCCCCACAGTAATATTATTTTTCAAAGATAGAATAGAATTCAATACCAACATGATTCAGGATGACTTAAAATATAACTTTGGATGAAGTCACAGATGGTATAAAAAGATTCTTCTTCATTTTGCAGACTAATGGGCAAACATACTAGCAAATTACACATTGGCTTAAACTTTCTTTACATTTCTTCTGTCTCTTTTGCCACTACTGCCTCCCATCACCACTGCCTCTGCCTCCTCCTCATGCTTACCACCACTGGGGCTGGCCCTTCTTCTATACAGTGAATGCTATTAAAGCATTTTGGAGCTCAGTGTCTGGCAAAAGAGTAGGCTACATTATGATCCATTTCAGGCAATATGCTTCAGGAATGCTTTAGGTAAGCCTGAGGGCAGGGAACCATCTAATTCAAAATAATATTTGTAAGCCACTCTGATAGTCTTTAGGACTGAAGAGTGGGGTATAAATACATTAATTAATTAATTAACTTTCAGCTGGAGGATAAGAAGGGAGTGGAGGCAGCAGTAATAGCAGGAAAGTAGTAAGTAGGGAAGTTCAAGAACTGATGGTTTAAACCTACAGTAGATTTGTTGAAATGAATATCAGTTATATCTGTTTAGAAAATATAATCACAGGGCAGTTTAAATTGCATCATGAACCTGCTTTATATATTAGATCTATATGACCCTTCTAGAGTCAAGCAATAGATTTGTGCTAACCTAGTGACTCAGGGAGACAAAAAAGGTATGCTCTCTGAGCATCTGTATGGGTTGGATCTCATATCCTGGGAGCTATGAGATCATACAGAGTGATCACTGTGTGCAAGGTTACACGTGTTTGATCCTTCACATGGTGATATAATACATTTTGTTAAGTCTGTTGTCAGTGCTAAGCTTCAAGGTTCTTAGAAACCTCAAAGTAAAATTTTAATACTATGCATTTACAGAAAACAGTAAGTTAATTTTGAGAGAGGAAAAATAGATTTCTGAATAGATGTGTGCTCTAACTCCCTCAAATCTGGTTTTTGTTATACTCAGTTTTAAAAACTGCTTAGACTGAAGGATAATTTGAGTTGGTTGTCTTATTGTCATTCTAAGTAGGCAGTTTAATCCACATAAACCACAGAACTCAGCTAGAACTGCTATTAAATATTTTGAACTGCCAGTTCAAATTCTCCAAACACACAAAAAACATACTTTGCCCACTCTCTAAAGATATATTTTTTAAAATAATGGTGAAAGGTTATTCCAGGATATGTGGTTATCATTTGACCCTGGATGCTAGTGCTTTAAAATAAACCAATCTATGAGGACCACTCCCTTAATCTGAAATATTTTATACTTTAAATAATGAAAAACACACAGAGTCCCTGAAGACTGCTATCAAAAATGCCATTCTGGCTGATAGGTTTAAAGGGTTTTCCTTTTCTTGGGACACCTCTCTTATGTTTAAATACTGATAGATGGCATACTGCCTTCATAATGAAGATGAAGCTGTTTACAAGAGAAACACTATTTCCTCTGAACTAATTTCATTTGTACCTCTCCTCCCTCCCCTTTTGATCTCTGTAAAAACTTGCAGTTGGATCTTTAATTACTACTCCAGCAAGACTGCAGGCCTTTTGTTTGTAATGACTTCAGTGGGAGATTGCACTGAGGGAAATTCTGTGGTTTTTTTTTTATCTGAATAATAAAGAGAGAGAGAGAGAATCTCGTCATATAAAAGGGGCACTTTTAGACTGGAATTTAATATGTGTGGAGTTCTCACAATATAGGTTTTCAGGTTTTTCTGGATTTTTCTGGCTGCTGTCTCCATGTCCACCTGTTCCATTCTTTTCTGGGCTATTTATGGTGTTGATCTGCACCAGGGCTCTTTCCCTGTTTTTTTAAAGGTGATGTTTTGCCGAGGTGTTCCTATGGACTGAAGGGCTTATTTTGTCCTCTCTGAATTATTGTTATTAAAAATATATGTACTATAGCATTCTACTTCAAATAAATAAATAAATAAATAGGAAGGAAAGTAGGGCAATAAAAACTCACTTGAGGAGAGGGGTTAAAATGTGGCAGCTGGTGTCAGGAATTGTCAAAATAGTTCAACAACAAAAACAGCATTGAGACTATTTTTTAAAAAACAACAAAAAGAACTAGGGTACAAATATAGCAGATTTCAGCAACCTCCCAATACATTTGTTCAATCAAGAGGAGTCCCAAGTACCACAGCATTTGCCTACTGAAGCTTAGCAGCTACTGAACTTTGCTGTTGCTTGTGCAACATAAGGGCTTAAAATTTTGCACACTTACTTAAGGGACACTCAGTTGCATTTGGAATTGACTGCAATTAATATCTATATGGAATAATTATAGGTTACCATACAGAGGAAACAGCATATACAAACAGTTTCCTATGGACCCGTGCAATGTCTGGGGGAGCACAGCTGCTTGATTTGGCACATTGCTTCTTAAGCTTCTTAACCTGGAACGACCTGCCAGATGAGATCCATCAGATTACCAACTTGGAAACCTTTAAGAAGGCTATTCTTAAATATTTGAAGGGGTGTCACATTGAGGAGGGAACAAGCTTGTTTTCTGCTGTTCCAGAGAACAGAACCAGGAGCAATGGATCCAAGCTGCAGGAAAAGAGATTCCACCTCAACATTAGGAGGAATTTCCTGACAGTAAGGGCTGTTCGACAGTGGAACACACTTCCTAGGAGTGTAGTGGAGTCTTCCTCCTTGGAGGTCTTCAAACGGAGGCTGGATGGCCATCTGTCGGGGATGCTTTGATCTGGATTTCCTGCATGGCA
>NC_056523.1:271776520-271823376 GCF_019175285.1 Sceloporus undulatus
GGGGGTTGGACTGGATGGCCCTTGTGGTCTCTTCCAACTCTACGATTCTATGATTCTATGATTCTATGAAGATGGATCTCTTCTGGTAGGCCTTTCCAGACTAGGTCCAACTCTATTTTCCTGCTTCCTCCCCCTTCACTTCTCTCCTCTTTTCTCCATCACCTTTTCCATCCTATCTGGACCCCTGCTATCCAGTTCTTTTTTTACAAATCTTCTACTGATTTTAACTGTGATTTTATACTATTGTTTATCTCTCTGGTTTAATCTCTTTTTAAGATTACTATGTTTTTATACTGGAGAGATAGGTTTTTTTAGAATTTTAACTGTATCTTGTTTTATTGTTGTAATCTGCTTGGATTCCAAGTAATTAAGCCGAATAATAATAATAATAATAATAATAATAATAATAATAATAAATTTATTTAATCATATATTTTTTAAAAAAATCTGATATCTGGTCACTGAAATACTTCTGTACTGCAGCTATCACCACTGAATCATTGGGAAATTTCCTTTCTTTCAAGCTCTTTTTAAGGTTTGGAAATACAAAATATGCAGATGGAGCAAGATCTGGTGAGTAGGGTGAATATGCACTCAAGCTCCAAATTCTTCAAAATATCTACCATCTTGTCAGCCCTGTGAGCAGGTGCATTGTCCTGTAAAAAGAAAACACCTTTCCACAGTTTCCCTCACTGTTTTTCCTTCAATGCTTTCTTTAATCAGCACAACAATTCAGGGTAGTGTTACAGAATACATTAACTGTTTGGCCCTTCTGAATCATAGAATCATGCAATCATACAGTTGGAAGAGACCACAAGGGCCAGCCAATCTAATCCCCTGCCATGCAGGAAATAGTTATCAAAATATCTTCCTTATGCCAAAAAACTGTGGCCATTACCTTTCTTGGAGACATTTGAGTCTTTAATTTCTTTGGCCATGGAGAATGCACAGAACTCTTGTTTGCTCTCTGGATCATAGTTGCAACCATGTTTAATCAACAGTAATGAGTCATTCCAAAAAAATTATCACTACATTACTCAAAATGCTGCAAAATCAACTTGGAGTTATCCACTAGATTTCATTCCTATTTCATTTCTTCTTGCAATGGGAATATACTGTATTTTGAGGAGCAGGTTTCAGTGAACCTAGTGGGGCTTACCTCTGAGTGGATAAATGGAGTTGAACTGTAGTGTTCTTATGCTAGTTTAATAATTTTACTGATCTCTAGAGCAAACACATTTAGAATTACAAGAAGGGGGGCATATCAAATTTTAAAGTCTCAAGAAACAAATGGCTCCCAAAAAATCTAAGAGCAGAGTATGTGTTGGGGCAGAATGAAGCAAAGAGTCAGTTATGCACCAATCATACAAATAATATTCCAGTCTGTCTTTGATGTTTTTTAAAAAAATATATATGTATATTTAAAATACTTGACAAAATGACTGTAATTGTGAAAACATTGCTATAAGCTATGTTACATTTAAAAGAATTTAACAACATAGTTGACTTTAAAGATATTACTGTATGGATCACCTAAACTATAAATATCTGCTCCAAGGCTTCAAATGCATGCTTGGCAGTCTGGTAAATGTCAGCGCTTAAAGGGTTAATGTACATTAATTCCAGATAAAGCTCTCTACAAAGGGAAGGGATATTTGATTTGTATGGCTTTAAAGTTTTAACAGATGAGCCTATCCCTGTGAGACCACAGACCATTTACCATCACTAGATTGATTTCTTTCTGTGCTAAAGGCTTGATGATACTTTTCAACACAGTTCATTGTAAGCAGAGTGATACCTCAAATATACATTAACTAAAGAGTCTTTGGAGGCTGAATTAAGAAGATGAAACTCATGGTGGCAAGGGAATAGCAGCATTTAATAATTAAAGCAACAAAACGATACCTTGATAAGTTTAATATGAATAAAACCAACCATTACATTGAATATAAAACCAAAAGTAAGCAAAGTCATGTTTCATATTGCAAAGCTGTCTTTAGGTATTTGAGCTTTGATAACTAAAAATAAATGGAATGAATAAAGAACCTGTTTAGTTTTTTGTGGGTTTTTCAGGTTATGTGACCATTTTTCTTTACAGACCCATAGTTTGCAGAAGCTTCCTTTTCCTATACAGTCTGTTTATTGTTCCATTTGTGCCTTTTGTCAGTTCTCAACATGCATGCACCCATTCTGTTGGGAGGACTAGTAGGGCACATTGGAAGTTGTCAATTACCAAGCCAGTCCACTGTTTCATATAGTTCATTATTTCTTATATGAACTTGCAGCAATTACACACAGCATCAAAGAACATTTCCTAAGTGAATTCAGTCTGGAGTTCCTGAGCCCAACCTTCTCAGAAAGACTGGATCCACCACAATTCCATGACTAAATTTGGGTGTGTCTTTGGAAACAAGACATCTCAGAGGAATGCCATAGCTGTCATAAACAGAATACTATGAGAAGTGCAAGAAACACTAATAGATTTGCATTCTACTCTTCAGTTTCTAATGTAAGTCACCCACTAATGTAGATTAGATTTAGCAATTTAGGTAATATGTAGATCTAGTTTTTGGACAGACTTTAATATGAGCCTCAAAATTTAATCCCAGTGCCTAGTTTGAATATATATATATTTCTTTGTCACTGTGTGATTGCTAGAGAGTCATGGTTTAAGTATAAGGACTGAGAAACCAGAGTTTGAATTCCCACTCAGCCATAGAAACCCACTGAGTGACCATGGATAATTCACCTTGTCTCAACCTCAGGGTAAGGCAATAGCAAACCTCCTCTAAACAAATTCTGTTAAGAAGCCCCTGTGATAGGTGCACCTTAGGGTTGTCCTAAGACAGAAATTACTTGAAGACACACAACAAGTGTGATTGCTGTCAACACTAAATAAAGTAGAACAGGGGGCTTCCAGATTAAAAAGCATAATATCCAGACAGACCTGAGCCTTGGCACTTTAAAAAAATAATTTATTAACTTATATTTTAATAGATGTGTATTCTTTAAAAAGTCCTATTAGTGTGGCATAATGGCTTGAGTGTTGGACTATGACACTGGAGACCATGGTTCAATTTCCAGCTCGGTTATGAAACCCATTGGGTGACCTTGGGAGAGTCATATGCTCTCAGCCTTAGGGGAAGGCAATGGCAAACCTCCTCTGAACAAAATCTTGCAAACAAAACCTAGGCGCTGCCTTAGGGTCACCATATGTCAGAAATGACTTGAAGGTACACAACGGGAATTCTAAAAAAGCTTTGAGATATTGAATGAGGTTTTTTTTAATAGATGTTAAGTGGAACCACTACATTCTCTTTTAAATATGCAAGGGATTTTCTCTGAGGTACCCCTGCAGTGTTAGCTCTTAATACAGTATCATTCAGTTGACAGTCTCTCAACAAAAAAGCAAAAATAGGAAGTGGTGAATACACAAAGTTGCCATTTACCAAATCAGATCTATCTAGCATAAATCTGATATACTCTTATGGAGTAGAATTCTAGGTTTCAAGCAGAAAGGTGTTATTTTTAGCTAACAATGCTGTCAAATATTATTTTTTAAAAATAGAGTGGAGACATTGAGAATTGCATCTTGGAACCTGGTATTGTTGTGAGGAGGCCAAATGTAAAATATCTTCTACCAAAGAGCATTATGCATAAAGCTGTTTGACAGAAAATATTATGAATAAAGTTTCCTATTCATTTAGTTTCATGGAGTCACCAACCCCACCTTTTGGTGCCATCACTTTGTAGAGCTCTGTTCAGCTGCATACTCTGTGACACCTATTCAAATTCAGTACCTTTTATTTCTGGGCAGTAGAAAACATAGATTTTCCTGCGAGGCACATTCTCTGAAGTTAAATATATTGAAGAAAGCAGAGTTATTTCTAAAAATAAAAATAAAAATACAATCACCTTTAATTAGAGATTTCAAATGACCAATCCTATTCTTGGAAGCATATCTGAAAAAGAAAAGAAAAAGATCCACTTCTTATACTTTGGGGTCTATTTGCTCAAAAAGAAAACATGCTGGTTGTAAAAGAAACTACTGAATATTGTAGGGAGAAAAATATAAGCAAATAACAAATGCAATGAAAATATTTTACTGGTAAATAGCTACATATATTGCAAAAGTAATAAGGCGGTGAGAAGCTTTTTTTGTTTTCACTAGTATGATCTATGTTAAGCATGACAGAGAGAATGTTTCATAAATTGTAATTCTACCAGCTTCCTTTCAACACCAGAACATAAAGCATTGCTTTGCTCCTCTGTCATTTGCATTAAATTTTCATGAAGGTAATTCACTTCAATGTAGCTTTCTGCTTTATGGTAATACTTCCCCCGTTTATTTTTTCTTTACAGCCCCAACGAGTGTTTGGTTCTTCATGTCATATTTTATGAACTGTTCCCAAAGTTAAACCCACTTCACTTCTTGCTTTCTTTTCTTTTTCTTTTTCACTTCCCCACAACAAGAGAATCCTCTGAAAAGGGTGACACCCTCCATGTTCTGAGACTATTAATTATAATCAGGCTCCAGTTTGAGATGCAAGCCTGTTCTAAGATTACCCTGTGGAATTTCCCAGAGCGAAATTATGCTGAAATATCCAATTAGAATCCTGTAGGCAGGCATGAATTTCATTGTAGTTAAACATTTGCTGACAAGCTGGCCTTTCAGTTTTTCTCTGGGTATTGAGTGAAGAAATCTGATCTCGATTGGCTTTCTTTGAGCAAATGCTTTCCCATTCGATCTACTCTCTTTCTTCCAGGGTAGCCATTATGCTCAAAACAAGGGGATTGCTCTTCCCAATCTTCCTATTTACAAATACTGCATTTAAATGGCATGTTCATTGTTGGGCCAACCATTCAGGGGAGCTGGTGGGGGAACGCTTGGAAAGAAAATGGAAGCAGTAGTTCCAATCTGATATGTTCATATTTCTAAATGTAGGTTATATGGTTGTGTTATACCAAATTTGGTCTCGGGGCAAAATGTTTCAACTGTTTACCCTTCTTTACTGGACATATATTAAATTTTTTAATATCAGAATTATAAATATTTTAGTATTAGTATTCAGCTAGGGTTTTTCTCCCAGAAAGGTTTGTCACATAAAATGAAAACAAAGCTTCATTTATCTACATTATCCTTCTAGCAATTCACATGTCTTCTTGATCTTTTCTTTCAGCTGATTGAAGATTGCCCATTTTGCTGCCACCTAATAAATTAAGTAATAGAAAAATTTAAGAAATGAACATTTATCCCATTAGGTCTTTGGAGGCAACTGGAATAATACGTAAGTCATATAGTATGGATCCTCTGCTTTGCTTTTAATTCCGTTAAGAACTGTTTTTTTCCTTCTTTATAAATAATACTAGAAACTGAACAGAGATAATTTTGTTAACTGGAGACAGTGGTCATATATTGCTAAGCAGTTAGATATAGAGTTCATTCCTGAAGCACAGGAAAGGACACATTAAAGAACAAAAATATGTCAATGCACTGTTTATTTCTTTATCAGTGAAGAAAGAAAGGCCCACAGAACTGAGATAACTGAATAAGTTCTCAGGGTTGTGGGTATGGTTTTTGTGATAAAACCAAAGTATTGGTTCAAAATTCCCCAAATTGTGAAGAACTTGAACCTCACTGGATCACAATATTATTGTAAAGGCATTTGTTGAGAAGGGTTGTTTTGAAAGTGACAGAGCAAGAAGGTGTTTAGTTTGAGCCTTCATGAGACCTCAGAGAACATTCCCTACTAAATTCTTATAATGATATCCCTAATGTTTTACAATGCAATCCTAACTGGCCAAGACAGCCAAAGACCAGCTTCACCAAGACTAGGCCAGATGAAGCTATGCTGAAATCAAACCTTTACCTAAAGATTATCCTATTTCTAGAAGCAAGTGTCTGGCAGTTCAGTTTTTAGAAAGGTGAAGCTGAAACAAGTGAGTTAGAGCAGTCTATATGAATAGCCTTGGAGTTATCAAAAAATGAAGGGAGACATGCTTGTGAAGTGTTAACCATTCCAAAGTCAACCGTGGGCATATTATTTAACTAATATTCTAAATCAATCATAGGAAGCAATAATCAATGATGGGAGAAGACAACAAGATCTACAAATGAAAGTCAATCAGCAGTCACGAATTCAAATTATCAGAATACCGCACAGTTGCATACTCCAGTTTCATGATCAGTTGTCTACAACATGAACTCTGTCCAGCCACTGGGAGATTTATAGCCATTTGACTTCAGCATGTCAGGCAGCTAATTGCTTGACATCTCCTATTTAAAGATTTGCAAAAGGCATTGGCTTTCCCCATTTTCCTGTCTGGCTCAATGTCTTTCTGCAAATGAAATCAGCCTTTCCTCAGTATCCATCTCCTTTGGTTGAAGCTCATCATGAAGATGGTTATGCCTTTCTTTTCCTTCCCAAAGTCAGGGGAGTGCCATCAACTGGAGATGGAGGCTGCTCTAGGTGTGAACCCACTCAATCTGATTTCTTAGTTTGAGTTATGACAAGGATGTTGGAAATTACTTAGGACTGTCCTTGCAGTCTAGTGCCAGAGTTACCTTCTGGTTGGGGGCTGAATGTGTTATCATTCATTTACCCCTCACTCTACACCTTTTTCAACTTTTTTTGGCTCTTCTGCAATCTGATATCAGCCAGCAGACAATTATGCCAGCAGATTTTTCTGCTGTCTGATCTAGATCAGACAGCAAGAGAGGTTATGGCAGCATGGGACAATTCAGCTGGTAGAAGCTAGTTCAGCAAATACAAGGGACTTCCCATTCCCAAACCCCTGCAGCTAAGCACTTTTTTGTGTTAGGATTGTATTGCATGTCTGATATTTTAAAAGCAGAAAGGAGTTTATCACACTAGGGAGATTCCAAAGAAAAAATGTATTTAAGAGATTTAAAGCAAAATAATAATAATAATAATAATAATAATAATAATAATAATAATATAAAGCAACCCACAAATGCAGGAACTTTATCAGACGACATCGCAGTTAAAGTGAAATAACATGAAATTAAACTGAACACAAAGCAGAGAAAACCGGCACCTTTTTACTTTCAGAACTTCCCAAAAGTAAAAAGCGGCCAGTTTTCTCTGCTTTGCATTTGGTTTAATTTCACATTATTTCACTTTGGGGGTCATTATGTGTGATAAGTCTAGTTTAAGTCCCATTTTTCAGCAGGATCTCCCTAGTGTGATAAAATCCTAAGGAAGTTGGAAGTATGAAACATACAATTTAGTTTCAAGGAAATGTGAGGAGACTTATATGTGATGTCTGCATTCTTCCATGTTGTATCAGAAGAAAATTTGGTTCCTACTATTGTTGCATCAGGGGACCTACTTATTGAAATGTATCTTTCCAGTCAGCCATAATTTGGACCACTGACTTCTATAATTTATCAGAGGTTTAGTTTATCCTGTGTCTTGTTCCTACAATTTATTTGTTTGAGGGCATCAGTGATTATTGATTAGTCATTGTTGCAATGTTTAATTTGAAATGTTTACAGAATTGTAAGTCCACCTTATTCTTGTGTATGTAGTTTTGGAGGTTGCAGAGGTTTGTATTCTTTTCCTCCCTCTGTAACACCTAGACTCCACCCCCTCCCTTGATTCATCATTGTACTGAAGCAGCACCCTACATGGCCATTCTGTTGCTGGTGGATGGCAGAGGGAATTGGAGGAGCATCTGGCTGTATACCTATAGGGGCACAGCAGACGGGCAGCTCTGAGCTGCCCCTTTTAGCCCCGCATCACTACCACAGCCATTCCGGGAGCAAAAAGAAGCTGCTTAAAGCAGCTTCCTGGAAGGGGCACAATTGGTGCGTGCGCGCGCCCCAATCATATTACTTCCTGCCAGTGCTATTTGGGTGCTGCACATTGCTCGTGCCATCAAGGAGCCGCCTGTGTGGAGGATGGCAAGTCATGATGGCAGCGTCCTTGCGGAATAGGGCTGCTGGGCATCTAAATGCCCAGCCTCATCTAGCCCTAGTTCATGATGAGGATGCTGCAAACTGCCTGTCAGTACCAGGCCATAGTCTGCTGAGAGCTCTGGAGGGCCCCAGGAGATCTCTAATAATGTCTTTGGCTTGTGTCTGGCTTGGGAACCTTAGCCAGATGCTTTTCTGATTCCCTCCCTCTATTAGCAACAGGATAGTGATGAAGGTGTGTGTGTGTGTGTGTGTGTGTGTGTGTGTGTTATGCTAAACTCAGCCACTTGGGATATTGGCTTTTGTGTTAAAAATTGTACATATGAGGGTAGGCTTGGGGCTGCTGATTTCTGCATTACTATTTTAATTACTCCCCTTATGAGATCACTTGTTTCTCATACTTTGCATAAAAAACTACATTTGACATGCATTATATCAAAAAAAGTAGTGCTGGTGCAGAAATGTACGTGTCAATACAAGATAACTGACTTAAATAGAAGGAACAGAGGTGTTTTTCTTAGATGTGCCCCATCCCATTCATTGTAACAAAGAAGCAGCATACTTATAGCTGCATTTCCTTGCCTAGAATTCATACTGAAGGGAATCATTTGAAAAACTGGCAGTACTTAGAGACATGGCCTATTCAAGTAAGGAGAAGTACTTCTTTCTGCTTTTGAGGGGCCTCAAGCAGAAGCATCTTTTCCTTGGCCCCATTTGTTAATACACTTCTGCATGACAATGAAATAGCAAAAGTTATAGTGAAAATAATCAAAGAATAGATTTCCCTATGTAAAAGGTTGCATTAGACTCATGTAAACATTCTTTTAAATGTTTTATGGGTGCCATAGGTCATATGAGAGCAGAACCTAACTGCATTATACTATTCAGGGCCAATTTTAAAATCTTTATGGTGACTTCAGCTACCAAGGCTTCATTATTTCTAACTGACAAATTCTATGCTCAGACAGGACGAAGCCCTTATCAGCTGGAGAAAAATCTGAGCTCTCATTTTCTGTCTAAGGTTATTTTCTTAGGAAAAATATCTTGCCCAGATTTAAAAGACCCAGGGTAAAGTGTCTTCCTGTTGAAATCATCCTCAGTATGGTTATATGACTGTCTTGGGTATTCTCCAAAGCAGCGATACTGAAGGTGGTGGTCCTTGGAGTCCATGAACCATTGGCTTCTATAGTAAGTTTTTAGGAAAGAAAGAAACAAAAATTGCATTTGACAATATTACAGGGAATACAGTGGACTCTTGTTATACACTGGGCTTTGGTTCCAAGATCCCCTATGGATAACAAAATCCGTGGATGCTCAAGTCCCTTTAAATATAATGACATAGCAAAATGGTGTCTCTTAGAAAAACTGGAAAATCAAAGATTGATAATTGAAATTTATACTTTTTTGAACATTTTCAAACTGTGGATTCTTAAATCCGTGTATAAAAAATCCACGTATAAGAAGGGCCTACAGTATTAGGGGGGAAATGCAGGTCCCACAAATGAGGTGGCCTGGGAAGCACTACTATAAAGAATACTGAATGTCTGGATCTCTAGCTTCTCACAGTGCCCTAGAGGATAGGTGCTCAACTGCTGCTGGTTTAGGAAACAATTTTCTGCCTCAGGATCTTCTCACCCAAAGTATTACTTTCTACACAGAAAATACTCTTACTTTACAGGAAATTCTTTTTTTGGCACAAAAACATCACATGTCCCAAACTGCAAATAGTCTTCCCAGCTCTGGAGATGGGGGGCATGCCAGCTGTCCTGATGAAGTGTAAGCCCAGCTGGCCCATGTGAACAATGCTGCTCCATTATACCAGGTACAGCCTAGTGCATGCAGCTTCAATTGTGAGTGTTCCAGGGTCAGTTCCAGAGCATACTACAGTGGCACCCCCCACCTCATATGGAGAAAAATGTGTAAGCTCAAACCCCATTAGTTTCAATGGGGAGCGTTCCCACATTTGGTGCAGTGCAGTTTTATGGCCAGTGCAGACAAGTGAAGTAAAGAAGTCCTTACCTCTAAAGGTGTCGCAAGATGCCCCAAATGCCAAAAAGAAACAAGCAAGAAAACTCTTGCAGTGGCAGAAAGTACTCTTCTGAATTACTTTCTTTGTGGGGGTGGATTGAACATTGTAGAGAGCCCTTACAACCAAATAAAATGTTATTCAGTGTTCTTCCAGAATTGGCAATTCACTTCTCACTATGGCCAGAGGAAAGGGAAACCTAGTCCTATCTAGCAAAAACAAAACAACAAAACAACAACAACAACAAAACAGCCTTGAGAGACCACGAAGCCCTGCTGCAGGAGGAGGAGACCAGGTGCACAAGGGAAAGAGATGTGTGTGTGTGTATATTCCTTTAAGAACAAGGCTTTCTCCCTCTCCTTGGCACAGCAAGGAACCCTGGGAAATCTGGGAACAGGGAGAATCAGTGACATGGTTTTCAGACTGCTGCAGTGACTTGAAGAGAGCAAATTCTCAAATGAACTGGACATGAAAACACAGTATTTTTGCAAAAATGCTAATTCCGTGATTCGCCTCACTTTCTGTCTGGAGTCTGACCGGTTTCAGCGTCATCTGAAATGCAATTGCAAAATTTTCCCTAATGCCCTCGATGACCCTGCATTGTGAGCAGTTTAACCTTCCAATTTTCCCCATGTCAAAAAATTCATAGGCAGGATATTAATATATTGATTTTATAAGCCTAGGTTCCTGTTTTCACAGCTTTCCCAGTTATTGGACCCACATGATAACCAGCCTTTAAAATTTACCCCTTTCCTCTCTCTGTGTGTGAGTTTTGGGGAACAACAGCCCAAAGAAAATTCTTATAGCTGAGGCACCTAACTCAGCAATCCATTTCTGTGTAAAGATGTGTGCATTTTTTCTCCTGTTTATGCAGCATGTTCATAATTTCTAAATTTGCACACAAAACCTAGACCATGTGTAGCATTCCTGTGGAACCAGGGGGCTTTCACAGCATGCAAATTATCCCAGACGAACGAAAAAGGAGTTTCATGGCATATGCCTCTTTTGTTGTCTTCTGTTCACCTTCTTTTCATTCTTATGTTATGTCGGTTCACTTCCTCTTCCAAACATCTGTTACTGTTTATAAGTGCTAAATCCTCCTAAAATTAAGCAAAGTACCTAAGGGATCCTATAGAGAGCTGTTGATAGCATGTAGCCTATTTTCAGGCTAATCATTTTTGTTTATGTTTTCACACTTGAAATACAATTCAGTTTTGCTATTTCTTTCATACCATTTGTCTTGCAACCACTCTTGATAGGCATAGTCTTCATTTTTGTGGCAGACTATATTGAATATTTTATTAACAGATGCAATCACTAGTATTTTTTCGCAGGAGAATTTGTTTCACTCTAATTTTTGAAAGAAGTAGTAAATGTTGAAGTTTGTTTGGATCATTTTTTATGAGATATTGACAAGAGGGTGACCCCCCCCCTCCCCAGAATTCCCTAAATGAAATGAACATAGTGTTATTTCTTAGCTCTTCCCATTTTGTACTGATAGACTGTTGCCAAAAGTACCAATATCATGCCTGGCAGTGTGATAAATGATACTGAAGTTAAAAGAATCATTTCTAACAACAACAACAAAAATTGATTCAAGATATGGATGGCATACACATTTGGATAACACAAATCTTGGAACAATTCACTTGAGTTATAAGCCTGCATATTTAATAGCAGAGATGACAGCATTCAGTCTATTGGAAACAAAGTTTGAGAAAGATCGATCCACATGCTTTACAGATCCCTGAGCACCTACTACCTCATCCCTAAAGCTGTTCTCATGCCCCCCCCCCAACCCTCCAGACTTCCTAGACTGCTTATTTTCTGGCAGGCCAAGAGTGAATGACCTATCCTCTTTCACATCACAAAATCAGAGCAATTTGATAACAGTTTTAACTTTTTGGTTTTTTGTGTTTTTTTCGGGCTGTGTTCTAGAAGAGTTTTTTTCTGATGTTTCACCAGCAGCTGTGGTTGGCATCTTTCTCTGAAGATGTCAACCACAGCTGCTGGTGAAATGTCATGAAAAAATTCTTCTAGAACACGGCCACATAGCCCTAAAATTCCACAAAAAGCTATGGATGCTGTCTGTGAAAGCCTTTAACTTCATGTTTTTAACTTTCATTGCTGAATCCTACAGAATACTGGGATTTGTAGTTACTAGAGTTCTCTGTCATGGAATTCTAAATATTTCATCTAACTAGAAGATGGAGACATGGGAGTTATTCACACAGCTAAAAAACGTGACTTACCTTGCCTGGTTTGAATCCTCTTCTGGGATGCATCCGGATATTATTGCTTGCATTTTGCTGCCAATGCCACCTCCTGTCTAGAATCCAAGCTCAGATGGCAGATTTGAAAAGCCAGGAAGATCCCAACTTTGCAAATCTACCAGCTGAGTGTGGAGTCTAGCTGGGTTTTAGGTGGGAGGTAGCATTGGTGGCAAAATGCGAGTGATGATATCTGGCTCCATCCCAGAAGAGGATTCAAGCCGGGCAAGGTAAGTCGCATTTTTAGCTGTGTGAAAAACTCCATAGCAAACTGGCATGTGAAAGATCTTCTGAAATCCTGAGTAGGAGATGTAAAGGAGAATGAAAGGAGCATTTTAAATTCCTTTGAACATGGGGGACAGGACTGACACATGGAAGCAGCAGCAAATATGAAACATGGGAAATGTGGATCACAGACACTCAGAGAATGAACACTGATTCTCTACATGAGCCATTTTTTCTTGGATCAAGGCTAGTGAAATGATACTGATTAGTAATGACATATTGATGAATCTTGACTGTTATTAGTGGGAAGCTGCCTTTCAGTGGTAGAACATCAGATGATAGGTAGGTAGGTAGTGCCTCTGGTTCAGTCACTGACACCTCCAGGAAGAGCTGGGAAAGATCCCTGTCTAGCGAGCCAGTGCCACACTGTATCAAGATGTCTGATTTGTTATAAGGCATCTGACTTTCTTATGCTCCTATCATTTCTATAAATCACCTTTTTTTTTTTTTAGAAATAAATCACATTGTGACTTTTAAAATGATTTCCCCATGTCTTTCTGACATGGTGTTGGTATTAGATCTGTTGTAGCTTGATCTTGAAGTAGTCTGCAACCAGCTCCCCACCCTAGTCTCCCCACAAGGCATATACTTTTCCACTTCTGTGTTACTTAACAATTGCCACTTTGGACCAATTTTTTTTTTGGCTGGAGATGTCATGGGAAACAAGAACTGGTACATTTATGAGTATTTTGGGGTGAACATTTCCTGAAAATAGTGCCATTTAAAAAAAAAACTTGAATAAAAGTGAGGTTGAGGGCGTCCATGGTGTCCATGCATCTGCACTTGCCTCCTGTGGAACACTATGTAGAAAAACACCAAAGATTGGGCATAAAGCCCTCACCCTGGATACTACAGCATGGGCTCTTATCTATTGCCTTGATAACGTTCAGCTCTATAGTGTTACTTTTAAGTGGTAAAGGTGAAGAGATGTTGCTTTATCTTTACCATGTGAACCTGTTTGCAGATTGGAAAAATCAAACGTGCTGTCACAACCTCATCTACATCTTTTTCAAGTGACTAGTATGAGAATTTTTAGCTGGAGGCAGTACTTCCAGGTGAAGTATATGTTAAATAAAACCCTGGCTCTTTTGCAACTGAAAACAATTCAATTGCAACATAATTTCAGCAAGGTGAATTTCAGTTGTCACTCTTTTTCAACATTAGTACATTGCTAGCTTCTAACACTGCAGTTTATTTTTAACTATATCCAAGTAGTCAGCAGATTCAATAACCCCACTTCTGTATGGAGCTTTTGACACTGCAGGCACACTCCAAAAAGCAATGTGATTTGCTGTTCATAAGCAAGGGAACTTTGGTCTTGTCTTTCTTATGCCACCCAGCAAACTACTTTTGAAATGGAGGGGATTTTGAAAAGCAGTTTGTAACATAGCATAAAGGCCTGTTGTTCAAAGGAAAACCATCAAAGATCCTTCTGCATATGCCTCCAAACCCTTAGGAATGCCTAAATTAGCTTTTGGATCCTATCCAATATAATAAAGTCACATGGGATGTACAGTCCGTCTCTTTCAGCTAAAGTCCTGACATCATTAGCTTGAGGTCCTTTAGAACCACTTGCAAAAATATGGACAAAAACCCTAATGCCTTTTTTGTGGTAGACTTCTTTTTTTTCAGTCAGGCAATCTTCCTGTCCAAAAGAAGAGAATTAAAAGGGAAAAAAGTCCAGGAAATGTCTTTGAATAGTAAAAATGTTTATTTTCTTATGGGAACTCAACAGTGCAAGCTATTTTGCTTTATTTTCAGAACAGGATATTATTTGTTACATATCACTTTTGGAAAATCTTGTTTCTATATGTACCATTTTGCAGCATATAAATGAACTATTGTTTCAGAACAATAGCACTTTAGTTTCTCCAGATGTGATGAAAGCACTGGTGGGTCATAAGAAAAGATTCTGGCTCTCCAGGAAGAACTGAATGACAAATAGAGAAGATGGGGTGGGGAATTGCCTAGAGTTTTTTATAACCTCACCACTGTCTAATGAAATGGAACAGTGGACTATGTTTGCTACATGAGATGGGACAACTCCTTCATGTTCCTATGGGGCAACAGGACTGTAAAAAACAAATTAAGTACTCTTGTTTCTCTAAGAGACCTTCCTGGATCTGATAAAGGAAAAGAGGGAATGAAGATTAAGCAGTAAATCTAAGTAAGGAATGTTTTTAGTAAAAGAGCTTTGTGAGTTTTCTATGGAAACTTTCCAAGATTCTTCAATTTTCCCAACAATTCAAATTCATTTTTTGGATAACTTCTGAAAGACAGTATTTTACCTATACACATTAAGTTGATTTACAGCATACCAAAGTCACATGGTCCAAGAATACAGCACCAGAGAGGATTTTTTTTCTTTCCCTATTGATTTTCTTTTTTCTTTTAAGAAATAGTTTTGGAGTTTTACCATCTAAGTAAATGTTTTATTTAAAAAGACACTAGAACAAAAAAAAATTGAACTAATAATGAAAATCTAGGCATGCAAAAGTTGTTTTGTGTGTGTGTGTGTGCATTTTAGTAAATTCCTGAATTCCGGCCTTTCTGAGATTCTGAATTAAAATATTTCGTTGGCCATATCTGGATAGTCCTGTTTCTAGGTGCATCCACAATGCTTGACTGAGGAGGTTAGAATATCTTTGCCATATCTTGCTGACAAGTGTCTGAAACACATGGGCCAAATGAGGTGGATTCTGGTCGCTTTAGAGGCATGGTATTCAAATGACACATGCCTCCAATGAAGCCCAAAGCTACACTCTGGTCCTTTGGACTGGAGCAAAAAGGAGCCGGGCTGCAGACTGCTTTGAGACCAGTCTGTGTGGTTGATGTGATACTGATCTTCTTGCAGAAGCAGTAGACTTGAGCCGCTCTTTCCCACTCATCTGCTCCGGCCCATGGTTCTTTCTACCCATATCCTTCCAATCCTCTAGCTCCCACAAGTAAAGAGATGAGATCCATGAAAACTGAAAAACAACAATTTTATTTAAACAAAAGAACTCTAGAACAAGACTTTTTGGTAATTATCATAAACATTAAGAATACTTGATATTTATTTTGCTTCATGTTCTCACAATATTAATATTTTAAAAATCGGAAAATATTATTCAAATAATATTGAGGGGGTGTGTGTCCCAGTTGACCACCTTTTCTTTCTGCCAGCAAGTGAAGACCTTTTTATTTAGGTAGGCATTTGGTTTTAATTTGTTGAAGCAAATGCAGCTGCACATGTATTCATGTGTGGGGTGTGTGTGTAGGGGTGCGGGTGCATCTCTCTTTTTATATAAAAATGTGCTTTTAAAAAAGATTTTAACTTGTGTTTTTAACTTTTAGCTTTACATAGGCACGGTTGCAGTGCGGAGGAGTCGCAGCAGCCAAACCGCGCGACTCCTCCTCACTGCAAATAAGAAGTGCCAAAATGGCGCTTCTCTTTGAGGTGTGGTTATGACGCCTCAAGGCGCCAATGTCACACTCGCAGTGTCATATGTGCCGTGCACCATGTGGACGCATTGCGTCCACTACGTAAAGATGGCGGCCCCCGTGTGGAACGGGCGCTGCCATTTTGTATGGACTGGGTCCATATTAGGGTTAGGGGCATCCGGAAGGGACGCCCCTTTCTAACCCTAATATGGACCCAGTCCGTACTTTATGCCCGTCTGTAATGGGTCATAGATCCATATTTATATGGATTAATTCTATTTTAACTTTTGTATTACTAGTTTTAAAATTTTTACTTTGTTTCACATGGTTGTGAGATGCCTTGACTCCCATGCCAGGAGAAAGGCAGAATGTTATTTAATTAATGAACTGATAGATAGACAGAAAAATTGTAGGAGGCATTGAGATATAACATAGACTATGAATTCCTCAACCAGAAGTATATGAATCCAGGGTGAGAATGTCATCCCTTCCCAGTTTTTTCTGTATAGAAATAAATAATAGGTCAGTGATTTTGCATCAGGACTGTTCCTAGACCTAAATCAGTAAAGCTAATGTTTTTATGATTTGAAAGTCTTTCTTTACTGTACATCCAAAAGAAAAGAATTACACTTGAAGGGAGAAAAAAACCTTCCTAATTGCAAACAGAAGGGAAACACATGGAAAGAGTTTGTCAATGCTGGTGCTTCTATCTGCTTTGAACATCCAGAGAAGACAATGAGGCAACAAGGAATATGTTTCTTTCCTTTGGGTTTTGTTTTCTGCTTTCAGTGCAATTGAGTGAGCCTATTAATTTCTCCTTTACATAACCGTGGGCTGTATGACTTATAATAATGATGCTGAAAAAATGCTTCTTGATAGGTTTGTTGATTATTAATAATAATGTGTGTGATTGCAATTCAGCAGCAAGAGGAGATGCAGATGATGTAGCACTTTATTCCAAAATTATTGTATGCAGATGCTAATATAAAAAAAAAAAATAGGGAATAATCTTGTCTTTCTTAAATACTCAAGATCTCAAACATGATATCATTTGTATTTCTGAATTTGAATTCCCCCCCAAAAGATAATTTTACACCCAAGTCTAGAATGAAAGGGTGAGACACTTGTCATTGGGTTAACTAGGAGTCTGTTAATACTTAACACAGTAAGGAGTTCCACAACTGTGTCTTAAAGGAGAGTCACCTTATGACCTTTGAGCTAGAGTGTATAGACATGGCGGGAAGAAATCTCATGGTTGCTGAAATTTTGATTAGGATAAATGTCTTGGCATAACAAGACAGCCTGTGGAAGATTCTCCAGACCTTGTGAGAATTCTAGCCTCCAGTCAGACATCAAGCAGATTTCTCCCATTATGTTAGAAGCGGTATGTCTAACAACATCAACCACTTGGAATATTGAGATGAAGTATGTTACCAGTACAACAAAGCACTAAATAGTAAAGAGTTCCATAGAGAGGGCTGCAGTTTAGATAAATTAGAGAGATCAAGGGTATATTCCCATGTAATCTACCTAACCTAATCTCACTATAATGTGCACCAATATTCTGAGGCTTCATCCATACTGTAGAAATAATTTGATTTGACGCCACTTTAACTGCCATGGCTCAAAGCTATGGATTTCTGGGAATTGTAGTTTGTTGAGGCTCCAGAGCTCTGCTTGAGCTATGGCAGTTAAAGTGGTGTCAAACTGGATTATTTCTGCAGTGCAGATGCAGCCGTAGGGATGTTTCCACTATTTCCTTTCTAGGGATTTAAATCTTTAAAAATTTAATTCTTGCAAGCAGGAATCAATAATATTGCAATTTTTGTTCTTACTGTGAAAACTGCAGTTTTTAAAGATAACTGTTCAAAGCTGAGAGAAGGACATGCAGAAGACTAGTCTAGATTCATGAAAAGGTAAACTATCTGTGCTGGCTTGGATGTCTCTCACAGAACAGGCTACCAACATTGTTTCCAGCAGACATAGAGCATTTGCTGCCTGCATTATCTAGCGAGGCTGAATTGTTGCTGGTGCCACACTAACTGAGCTGCAAGTGTTGTCAATCCTCTCTTGCAAACACCCCAATCGTGCTAGGGAGGGGGGGAAAACTAATTTCTGTGCAAAAAAGCACATGTATTTTTACACAGAATAAGTATTGAACTGTGAAGATTCTTGCCGATCTAGAATTCTCCTTGTCACTTTCCTGACACTCAAGAAATGTGTTTTTGATCATTTCTCAAATATTTTCAAATAGTCTTTAAACTCTAAAGCTCTCCTCATTAGTTCCTCTCTCAACTTTACTGTAGAAATAAAATTATATAAGCACAGCACCATACGTATCTTTTTATTTTACAATGAAGTACCTACAATATAACCTTTAGTTCGTTTCTCCATGCAGTGAGTTGTTTCTCCAAGCTTTGCTCCTTCATCAGAATATCTAACCACTGTATGGACTTTCCATTAGGAAGAATAAAATTACGGCTGTTCTGAAGAATTTCAGACTAGGTAACTTTATTTGGGAATCATAGATAAAGCTTACATATCTCCAGTTATATATGTAAACAAGACAATGTATGCCCAGAGCCTTGTTGCTGCCTTTGTACTTGAAACTTTCAGTGGCTATATATCTCCCACAACTACAGAATAGTAGAAAAAACTATGTATACTCCATGCCAATATGATTAAAGTCTCCTTTTTCTTTGCAAATATTTTCAATTAATTGTTTCCTGTATGCAGACTTTTCCCAGCACTGACTCATACCCATGTGGGGGAAAAGAAGTATGCATTGGTCAACTGAATGAGGGCATAAATGCTCTGAGAAAGACTCTTCTCTTTGTATCTCTCTTTTTAACAAGACCACTTCATTAACTGGATTTGTGCTCTTTGTTGAGAGATTCCATAAGCCTGCTCATTCTTACATTCCCTAATACTCCTCCTACCCTGAATTCCTACAGCACACAGTAGTAAAGCCTTCATTGTGTATCCATGTACAGTACCTTGCTTGTGTATAAATAGAGCAGTTTCACCTCTTCTGCCCTTTGCTGGCATGTATGGCATATTAATCACTTTTAAAATGTTCCACAGGCTAATTCACCTTCATAGCTAGAAAAAGAAAATCAAAATCAACTGTACCTTTGGGGGTTGTCTTATTTTCACTGATAGGACCTCACACTTTGATGGCCTGTTAACAGCTGTATAAAGGAATAGTCTGTCAACTTGCAGTGCTTCAGGCAATTTTACATGAGTTAAGGCTAAGTCAATTGATCTGTCTCTTAACTAGAAACACCTTTTTCTAACTCAAGTATCATTTACCTGGGGAAAATACAAGTGTTGTTGTAATGGCATGTTCCCACTGCTATAGGCAAAGGCTGTGTAAAAACTTCCAATTTTTTAAAGAGTTTTTAACTCTGTTGTAAATATTACTTCAGATTATTTGTGGTAGAATATAATAAAACTGCAAATCAAAATAATATATCATGACATGGCATGGCATGTACATTGGGCTTCTGCCTCTGTCGCCTTCCATTGATTCTATAGCACTAGGCATCAGGCAACCCTGATGAAAATAATCCTGGATGTATGAGAATCATTTAGGATTTATTATGTACAAATGCCCCATGTTTTTTTCTGCACAGAAAACATCATTTGGAAAAAAAACCTGTGCAGGCACATTTTCACATGTATTTTTGGTTCTGAAAAATACTATTTCCTATGTAACCCCTCCTTTTTTTTGCACATAAGAACTACAGTTGGCCCCCCGTCACTACGGATTTTTTTTATCCATGGATTCAACCACCCACAGTTTTAAAATATTCCAAAAATATATAAATTCCAAAAAGCAAACCTCGGTTTTACTATGTTGTATAAGGAATACCATTTCACTGTGCCATTATGTTTAATAGGACTTGAGCATCCACGGATTTTGGTATCCTGGGGGAGGGGGGTCCTGGAATCAACCCCCCCTGGATACTAAGGTATGTATGGATTCTGCAGTTTTTAAAAACTTTCTCACTGCGGGAAGAAAATTGCTAAAATTACATATTAGACTTTATTGCACCACAACAGATTGAGGACGGAACGAAAGGAGATGGGAATGAGTGTGGAATGAGTGGGGATGCATTTTACCACACACAAAAGTCCCCGTGCCATTTTGTTCCCCATCTGTCCCACAGGAGGCAATTTTTGGGAACGGTTGCTGAACAGTTCTCAAAAATTGCCTCCTGTAGGACAGATGGGAGGATGGAAGGGAAGGGAACGGAACGGAACAGAATGGGGACTTCCTGTGTGCGGTAAAATGCATCCCCCACTTGTTCCAGACCCATCTCAGTCCCTTTTGTAATGCACAAGCCCCATTCCAGGGGCCTGTGCGATAAACTCTAATGGTTCATTTGCGAACAAAATCAGGAAATAATTATATCCCTACTCTACTGAGAATCCATTTCCATCAAGCTTCTCTATCCCTTGGTGGAAACAGAGCTTAGAAAACTTACTTTTGAACTTTCAATTTCCAAAATCATCCTCTCAAAAAATTGCTTTCCCAGATTCAACTGGGAAGCAATCATTGCAACAGGCAATAAAAGGTGGAAATGTAAGCAGGGCCATATCATTAGCTCTGCTGAGAGACAACTTTTATTTGTTTTCTTCTTAAGATCCCCTAATTTTAATAGGTATGTTCTAAGCATGCAAAGTCTAACCTTCAGAGCTTTTAAAAGTCCAATCAATATTTCTAAGAATTTCTAGATAAATGCTGCTTGAATCTTTTTGTTTCTCATTTTCCTCTTCTCATTTTTCCTTATGTGACATATTCTAAGTTTGTGGGCAGGGTTGCTTTTATTGATTTTTTTATGTAAGCCGCTCTGGAAATCTTTTAAGCTGAACAATGAGGTGGTTGCTTTTGATAAATACATATAAATATAGTTTTATCTGCATTCCTGACAGTAAGGGCTGTTCGACTGTGGAAAACTCTTCCTTGGAGTGTAGTGGAGTCTCCTTCCTTAGAGGTCTTTATGCAGAGGCTGGATGGCCATCTGTAGGGGATGCTTTGATTGTGAATTCCTGCATGGCAGGGGGTTGGACTGGATGGCCTTTTTGGTCTCTTCCAACTCTATGATTCTATGATTCTATATATAAGTGATTTTCATAGTTATTTCCATTACAAAACTAAAATTACAGGTATTAAAATCTAAATGGGAATCTTTAAAATAGAAATTACTGGATTATGTAAATGGCAGTTTCACCAAATGAGACCATAGGACAAGGTGCCATGCTGCAATTTGTGGAAAAGAGATGGTGTGGTATGGCAGAGTTCTAGTGTGTCATACTGGCCTAACATAGGAGTGTAATTTGATACAACTGTAGAAATGATTCCTATAGTTTCTAGGAAACTAGTGCTGCCACATATAGCTTTTGAATCATACAGGTACTACAGTGGACCCTTGTTATACGCTGGGGTTTGGTTCCAAGATCCCCCGTGTATAACAAAATCCGTGTATGCTCAAGTCCATTACATATAATGACATAGCAAAATGGTGTCCCTTATAAAAAATGGAAAATCAAGGTAAATTTATACTTTTTTGGAACATTTTCAATCCGTGTATGCTTAAATCCGTGTATAAAAAATCCGTGAATAAGAAGGGCCGACTGTATTTTCATGCCCAGTCAATGTAATAATGGAATGTGTCCTGTGAACTAATGTGTAATTTATCTAGCTGAAGCTCAGCTTGTTGGGGAGATGTGACCATAAATGAAATCAGTATAATTTGCCTCAAATGGATTGAACAGTGTCAGAAAAACCCACCTTGACTGTTCTGCCTATAGAGATGAAATTCCCACAAGCAAATGTCAACTGATATTCTTGAAATGTCCCTGTCAGTGTGGGAAATGGTATTACCTTTGCAATTGTAAAACTTCCTGGGAACCTTGAAAATCATTTGGAAAGCATGTAGAACTTTCCTATTTTTTTTCTGAAAATGAACGACAGGATTAGGAACATTCTCAGCCTACTTGATATCAACATACTCATCAGAGAAATCAGCTTCTAGATTGATAGTGCCCTCAAGTATATTCAGAATCTAAAGTGCAAAAGACGTGAGGCTCAGCTTTGATTATATATATTTCAGGATTCAACTTACATTTTATATATTTAATTTTATTTATTTTTATTTTAAAAAATCAACTATTGTATTACAAAGCTGTAGAGAAGAGGGATCTTGTCTATACTATGTAACTAGGGTGGCCATTCTTTTACAGTAAAGAATCCTCTAACTGAAGGGCAACAAGAAGACATTGCCCTTTTTGAAGTTCCTTCTGTGTGAAAGGGTGTAAAGATAAACATCACAGGTTGCCTCACCACAGTCCTCCATGCATAAGGTGAAATGTGTAGTAGTTCTGTTGAAATTATAAAAATAATTTCTAATTATGCCTCTGTGCATGTAATTTAGCACATGCTGTTTTATTACAATTGGTGTCCTCATTTTTTTTTGGTTTGAGGTTTAAATGAATATCAACATTGTTGTTGTTGGTGGTGGTGGTGTGTTGTTAACCACGTTTGAGTTGATCTCGACTCATGGCAACACTATGGATGAGACATCTCCAAGACTCCCTGTTTAGTTCCTGTAGATTCATAACTGTAACTTCCTTAATCAAACCTATCCTGTTAGCTTGCATTCTTCCTCTCTTTCTATTTCCCTTCACCTTTCCTAGCATTATTGTCTTTTCTAATGAGTCGTGACTTCTCATGCCATGGCGAAAGTATGATAGCCTACTGCCCATTTAAATTAGAATAATCTGAGCTATTACAATTTAATATCACTAGAGCAAAAGAATGCAAAAATGTTTTGCAAGTAGTTTTACAGGCTGTAACAAAGGATAAAAGTCTTTGCCTATTCAGAATATGGGCAAGAAATTTTTCCCTTCTTCCAAATTTGCTTTGGAATGTCTTCTTGCCTCTTACGGTAAGTTAAAAATATCTGCATCCCTTACCTAAATGCAAAGAAATGCTATGTCCAACAGTCAGGCCTCCATTGGTGGGGAGTCCTTAAAGGGAGACCAAGGCCACTAACTATTTAGTTTTACAAGTTAAATCCAACACCTTGATTTGAACACCCCACCCAAACCCCTGACAACCAGTGCAGATCTTTTCATACTGAAGTGTTGTTATTGGAAATCCATGCACCGGTACTACTTTCTGGATGCATCCTGAGTGGAAGGATTGCAACCACTGCAACATCCTGCTCCCAATGCTAAGCCATGCTAAGTGGCCCTGAAACCTACCATGGTCAATAATGTCAAAAGCTGCCAAGAAAGCATAAAGAAAACTCCTTGGTCTCCTGTTTTAAGAATTATTAATCCTGTTCTCTTTTCTTGTGTATTTTCCTTTTTTGTTTTGGCCAATGTTCTCTTTTGATTTCTTTTAAGCACATTTACTTGGAACTAAATAGCTTTGCACTTTGCATTTTGATAGGAAGAGAGGAAAAGGGGTAGTGATTTTACCCTCTTCATTCCTTATTTTTCTGTCTAGATTTTGAGAAGCATCTGTTTATTCATGCAAAATATAAGAATATTTTCTGTGCTTCTGTTATAATGACGATGACACCAGATGCCTTCAGGACCTTGCTTCCCATATCAGTTTGCTGATGGTTTAAGATCACCTATGGAGGGTCTTCTCTAAGTAGCTCATCTACACTGTATATCAACAAATAAGGCAATATTCTCAGTTGTGGTGCCCCCATGATAGAATATTCTTCCCATGGAGGTGTGATTGGTACCCACAATACAATTGTGTTGGTGCCAGGTCAAAACCTTTTTGTTTACTGGCAAACATTATGAGATACTGGACATATCTGTGTTATTGTCTGTACTACTTTTATTTGCTCTTATTTGGAGTATTGGAATATTTGGAGTCTAAATGTATTTTATTGTTTTCATTCTACTTCTGCACAAAGTCAGTATCTGTGGGATGAAGGATGACTTCGAAATGTTATAATAAATAAATAAATAAATAAGGTGATGATGGAAAGCTTTTCAGGCAAATCTCTCATTATATGCATGGAAGTGTTCCCCAAACCAGCTGCTTTTTATGTAGGGTTCCTTTGCAAGGTGGTAATGATGTGGAATCACACCTGGAACAAGCAAGTGCAGGCCTTTGGTATGTTTCTTTAAACCTGCACTGTATTTTCTATTTTAACTTATCAGTGAAGACTTAGCTTCTGAAACAGAGGAGGCCTGCTGGGGCAGAAACAGGAGGTTTATAAAATAGGGGTAATGGTAATGATGTCTATGGATCCCATGGTGAATACTTACAAAGTTATAGCTATGCAATAGGCAACTAGTGAACCTTCTATAGTCTGGAAATGTTATAGACCTGCTAATTGGTCTGGATTTCAGGTTGATGAGATACAGAGATATAGTGTTAATATTTCAGTCCACACTGTGCTTTTCTTGTTTCAGCATGCTGCATTCCTAAGACATTTATTTACTGGGAGCAATTACCTCAGTAGATAGTGTTATATATTCCCATGAAATAAACTGTCATTCTGAAGTTGTTGGTTTTCTTTTTAAAAAAGAGGCAAATTAAGCTTTTTATCAAATTGACAATAGGCCTTAGACAATAATAAAAAAGCAAGCATTAAAAACAAGGTGGCATGTGCTCCACAAGGAAGGGTTGATACGTGTCACTGAATACTGCAGATGGTTTTATGAGGGCTAATTGTACAATTTGTCTTCACTTGTATAATTAGAAGACCTGGTCAGTAGGTCTTCCCATTGGGTGGTATATTGAAAGCCGCAAGGTAATGAGAAAGGAGGCCTGGAAATGGTCTTTATCCCCCTTCCCCCAATAAAGTTAGTGCACCCCAATTTGGGAAATGACAGCAGTAATATTCATCTAGTAAAGCTGAAAATGAGGTCTCTTCTACTTATTAAAATGCCTATTCAGACAAATTAAATCCTTTCCATATTCCAGCCTCTGATGACAGTTCCATTTTTTTCCTTGTCTGGTTTGAATTACCTCAAGTCTGTACCCAGAAAGGATTTATCCCTTTCAAGAGACTTCTCCAGGCCGCTAATAAATTCACATGGGTTACCCCATCAGTGTAGTGAATTTGCATTATTATTTCATTATGAGAAGGAAGAAAGAGGATTAGATCTCTTACAGCATTGGCATGGCCTAATTCAACCTGAGCACATGATTAAAGCTGGCATTTATGACCGTAACTGTCAGGGAAACTAATTGTAAACTGAGAGTTGTGGATAATTATGGCCTTTACTATTAAACCATCCTTCTCCTATTTATCACAGAGCCAACCACAGACAATACTAATGTTTGCTTTTAGTTCTCTGATTACCTGGACTCTATTTATGCAAATGAAAATTGATCTTGAGTCTCAAATAAACGGTTCTGGGCAAACTTAGCTTCATCTGTGTTTCAGAGGCCATGAAAGGAAAAGGTGACACTTGCTATAATATTCATGACAATGGACTTTGTCTTTGCTCACTCACATACTTTCCCACCTCTTCTGTAGTTTGTTTATTCTTTTCACATAAATAACACAGGATAAATAGTTTCTTGAAAATTTAGTTCCATCACAGGAGATATTTTTTAATCTTCAATCATTGCAAATTTATTCAAGGCCATGACAGATATTATATACTGGGGTCACAGATTCTATAAGGTAGAGACAAAAGAGCAAAGAATAGAAACACTGAGATAAAAAAAAATTGTTTTGATAATCTACAGTTTTCTGCAGCCAGAAAACAAGAATGAAGGCATGTTACTAACGAAAATGGAAGGCTGTAGCTGGTCTACACAATGATGAAGATGAAATATTGAGTTGCTCAGTGGATGGCTTCAGACTGCAATGTGAGGACTACACTTTACAAGACTGCCATCATGGTTTAACATATCAGGTGTGGTCATAGCTTTTTTGTTTGTATGTTTTGTTTTTAGTTTTGGTGCCTCACCTGTGGAAATCTTTTTTTTTTTTTGTTCATTTTGCTCCCCCATTTGTGAAATAGAAACAAAATCATTCAAAAGTATGACAAGATCTGGATGTGCAGACAGGGGTCTTCCAGGTTTCTAGTCTGGGAGTCATCATCATCATCATCATCATCATCATCATCATCATTGTATCAGTTGCAGGGCAACACTGAATCTTAAAGCTATTTTAAAAGCTTTGTTTTTAGTGATGCTAAGCCACCTCTGAGTATTTGTTGCCTAAGAAAACCCTATGAAATTAATAGCATCACCATAAGTCAACAGGCAACTTGAAGGTACACGTGCACATGAACACACACACACACATTATCTTGAAGTTCTGCAGTGGTGTGATGTGAGTCAAATTAGTAGTCTTATAACTGCCCACTTCCTTGTAACTCTCTGCTGTTTCCTCCTCCCCACCTTATTCATGGTGAGCATATTATATTGGTGCATGGAGAATCCAGTCGACAAAGCTGCCATTCAATTAAATTTATAAGAAGCACTAGTTTTAATTTTGCATCCTTTTAAACTATTTGTGATCCCATTCTTTAAATATTCATATTCATTTTGATTTTTGTAAATATTCAGCTGTGATGACATTATTATAATTGATTTTTTAAAACTGAGCTGCTTCAAAAATTATTATTTATTAATTTTATTTCTGTCCTGTGATTCTCCCATGTGGGACCAAATACAGCTCACAACACATATTACAATAAATTAAAGCTAAACTCCAAACATAATAGTAAAAATGAAAATGAAAACACCTAAATAAATTATGCTATTAAAAAGATCACTCATTTAAAGCAGTTTAAGACAGTTTAAAACAAAACAATGGGGATAAAAACTACAGCAGCTTACATTAAAAATAAAACTTTTCACACCAAGCAATAGAGCAAGGCCTGTCTAAATAAGAAGGCTTCTTCAAAGGTTGGAGGAATGAGGAGATTCCTCTGTCTGGGTGCAGTCACCCAGGACTCTCTAATGTGTTTTCACCAAATTTGCCTGTGACAGTGGTTGGTCCAGAGAAAGCCCCCACTCCATCTCAAAACCTGGATAGGTTCATATGGAGAAATGCAGTTTTTCATATAATCTGGAGAAATACAGCAGTTTTACATCACTTTAACTTCCAATATTCAATCCTATAGAATTCTGGGATTTGTAGTTTGTTGTGGCATCAGAGCTCTCTGACAGGGAAGGCTAAATAGCTCAGAAAACTACAAATCCCAGAATTCCATAGCATTGAGTCATGGCAGTTAAAGCAATGTCAAACTGCTTTATTTTTGCAGTGTAGACATACCCTAGGATTCTGCAGCCCAAGATTTGAATTCCCAATCTGTCACAGACACCCACTTGGTGATCTTGGGTAAGTTACACTCTTTTGGCCTCAAAGGAATGCAGTAGCAAACACTCGCTAAATGAATCTTACCAAGAAAATCCTGTGAAAGGTTAACATTAGGATCACCATAATTAGTTCTACTGAGAAATTGACACAAAAAGGAGACACAAAAGGCTGCAATAATTACAGGACGATTGCACTAATTTCCCACACAAGCAAAGTCATGCTCAAAATTCTGCAGCAAAGACTACTATCATATATGAAGCGAGAAATTCCAGAGATGCAAGTTGAATTCCACAAAAGAGGCACATTGCAAACATACAATGGATAATGTAATGCACCAGGAAATTTTTTTTAAAAAAATTACATGTGCTTTATTGACTACAACAAAGCCTTTGATTGCATAGACCATGAAAAACTATGGAATGCTTTCAAAGAAATGGGAGTGCTACCACATCTATTTGTACTGATGTATAACCTGCATTCAGGACAAAAGGCTGCAATCAGAACTAAACATGGGATATTATCACTCCTCCTTTCCTCTCACGCTAGATGCGGGGTGTGAACTTAAATTGATGGATTTTGGTGCGGACACCAGTGCCCAGGCAGTAGACATCCTGTACCCAATCCAGGCGTCACCAGCATCTTTTAAAGAATAGGCAAATCTCATTCTTTACAAGATGTGGGAGACTCCTGGATCAGGAACAAGATGCCTATTGCCCGGGCACAGGGGTGTGCGAAAAAATCCACCTATTTAAGTTTACATCCCAAATGTAGTGTAGGAGGAAAGGTTGTGTGATAATCTCCATGGAGAAATAGAATGGTTCCCAACTGGAAAAGAGGTAAGGCAAGGCTGCATAGTATCACCTTATCTATTCAACCTGTACACAAAAAAGTATTGTACACGGTATGAGCTTAGAGTCAGAGACATGAGAAATGAAGATTGGATGAAGAAACATAGAGTCCTGCTATCAAGTATCAAGCCTGCAATACTTCTTTTTACCTGATTTCTACTGTGTGTAGATCCAGACAAATGAAAACTGTAATCATAGATTATGCTGAATAAAATACAAACTATTTGTGAATCAGAAAATGCAAATGCCATTGAGTATGTTATGTATGCCACCCCTCATGACAATCCTGTTCTCTTGTTTCAGGAAAACAAAGGCATCTTCTTTATCTTTCCTACAGTATTCAGGGTCTTTATTTTACTAAAGCATTGATTAAAACCTAAACTCACAAAAATGCAATATCATCCCTAAGTGCTAGCCCCAAATCTGCCACACTGACAACATCTGAGTTTAGTTCTAATTCTCAGTGTGATTATTCAAAGTGATTTGTCCACTTCAGTACATAAGTACTGGCCTTTTATTGAAGACTCCACATGTTTTCTAGATTTAATTGCAGGCACAATTAATTTAGCCCATAAAATCTTTAATCTATTGTATTTACTTAGTAGTTTTTATTTTTCGAAACCTGATGTGTATTAGTCCTAACTAATTGGACCAGAAAACTTGAAACCTTTTAGAGACCAAATTGCTTGACTGCACCAGAAAATCAAGTATCTAAATGGATACTATTATGAGCAAAGTTAATGATACACATAATTTAAAGAAAATACTATAGCTGACTCAAGATGAGGGACTAGTTAAGAAAGCTAAAGTAATGAATTCAAGCTTTTGCATAGATCATTGTAATTCATTTTGGAGAAGATCAGCCTGAGATCCCCAGCCATCACTGACAAAGATTGATAACTCCGTAAACTTTCTTTGAATTCTAATCGTTTTTTAACCAACAGGGAAAAAAAGAGAGAAAAAAAAAGAAGAGTTTTGTGAAAACCTAAGTCTGTCCAAGGATATGAATTTGTTTAAATTAGCTTACAATTGCAAACCACTTAGAGATTGCTTAGTTCAGTATGAAGCGATATATAAATGATGCTGCTATTGATATTGCTAAATAAATTGTGTTATCAATTAAACTGATTTTTTTTTAATGAGAAGGGACAATTGTCCATGCTTGTTCAGTGTGATGGATATTTTTCAATCTGTGAGGTCTGAGGATGTGAACAAGATCCTAAGAGAGAGATACAAACTGCCACATGATTGTTGTACTTCCAGGCCATTTTAAAAGACCAGAGAGTGGCTGGCTGAGTGGGCAAAGGAAGTGATTAATGCCTGAAGGAAGTTGTGGTAAGAACACATCTGATAACTGGATAACTATAGACCAGTGTTAATGAAGTGTTGTGTGGTGGTTTCTTAACTCAAAGATGAGGCAAATTATCTAGATCCATTGCAGTCCTTTTTCAGGCCTGAAAACATCTTTGGTCACCTTCATTGATAATCTACGCATGGAACTGAGAAAGGAAAGCGTGTTTTTGTTGGTTCTGCTGGACCTTTCAACTTCTTTCAAGGCCATCAACCATGGCTTGCTTGCTTTATTTATTTATTTATTTATTTCTCCTGATATAGGGACCCAAGGTGGCTAACAATTTTTTAAAAAAAACAGTACAAGTTAAAAACAATACAAAAACATTAAAATGCAAATACAAAGTTAAAAAAAAACCAATATGAAGTCAAAGGCTTCCATGGCAGACATCCATAGTTTTTTGTGGGTTTTTCAGGCTATGTGGCCATGTTCTAGTTTCAAAGGCATTCCCTGCAAACAATGATCCTCTTTTGCATATTCTCTTACCCTGAGGAGACCATCAACAACAGAACAATACACAGATTAACGAGGGAATCACGACTCCTCACCCAGGGTCACACAGTATACATATACCCACTCTCTTCCAGATTAGCATTCTCTGAAGATGTTGGTGAAATGTCAGGAAGAAACTCTTCTAATGTGGTGGAAATTCCTTGTTGAAATAAAAAGTCATAGAAACATGGAGTCGCTTTGGTTAAAGAAAAATAGGTTTTTAAAATAGAGGCTTGGAGTTTCGAAAAAATTAGAGCAAAGGAGTAAAAAGAGCATCATGACCCGTAAGAAGCTGGCACCAACAAAATTAGACATAATATACACAATTTAAGATAAGGATACATTGTTGATCTTCAGAAGCAAGGTTAGAAGGAAAGCTACTAAATTCCTAAAGGAGGGGGTAAGGAGTGATGATGCAGTTTTAATGTATGCATGTATTTCTGTTCTGATTGTAAGAATTCTGTATGTTTAAATTGTAATTAGCCAATCGGGTATATTGAAGAAGCTTCTTTGTCTTCAATAATATAAAAAGAGCCATTTTGTCTTGTTCAGCATCTCAGCTTTTTGGAACTTGAATTCCACTGAGTTCAATGTTTTCCTTTGTCGACAATTGGAAATAAACTTATGGATTTTAAATTTACTAGGTCCTCTTGTCAATCATTGCTATGCCAGGCCTAGATCTTTAAGTTTCCTGAAATTTCTGTTACACTAGAACATGATCACATAGCCTGAAAATCCCACAAAAAAAAAACCAAAACAAAAAACAAAAACAAAAAAAAAAAACAACAACAGTTAAGCAATTTTACAAAAGTTTTGAACATTACACAGTAAAATTTAAAATGTATTTAAAACACTGTATAAAAATCTGAATTACACAGCATTAAAATCCCAGCCCTTGTCAAATTCAGAAAGCCTGATTGCACAAGAATGTTTTTATCTGCTGCCAAAAGAAGAGCAGGGATGAAGCCATTCTGGTCTGTCTAGGGAGGGAGTTCCAGAGCCTGGGAGCAGATAGTCTTTCCCTTGTTTCCACCAAACAATGTTGAGAGAATGGTGGGACAGAGAGAAGGACCTCTCCTGATGATCTTAGTGCTCTTGTGGCTTGTAAAGAGAGATACATCCTCCAGATCACCTGAAACCAACCTCTGTAGGCCTTTATAGGTCAAAACTAGCACTTCTGAGCCGTTTTGACTAACATTTGGCTAGCAGTGTTAGAAAAATAAGTGTAGAGTGGTCATTTTTCTGCAGAATGGACTTCTGTGTGTTCATTTTGAACCCCATTTCTTCTATACTTGTGGAACAGCAATTACAAACTACAATAAATATCTTCTTAACTGGCCTCCTTGAAAACAATATTGAAGGGACTAGCCTAGTCTATTTTAGGGAAAAGAAAGTACCAGACATGAAATGCTATCACAGAAAACCTTCTATAGAAGAGTTGCTGCTGTGTATAAATGTTTATTAGGAAAGGAAGGTTGTAGACTTAGACATATTTTGGAGAAAGGCAATAGAGTGGCCTATCACTGGGGGAAAACACATTTCTTTTGAAGAAGCCTTAATGTATTTGCTAGGACTTTCAATGGAAAAGATCAGTCAAATGAAGGTTAGACAAAATGAAAGGAGTTGACAAAATATAAACAGCACATATTTTGTTAGTAAAAGGGCTGAATCAAGAGTATTTCATATTATATTTCACAAGAGGTTCCCAAGGATATGATTTGAATTGTTTGTGCTGCAGTTGTCAACACAGTACAAAGAGATATGCATCTAAGGATTAAAACTGAGAGCTGCAGTGTAACAGCAACTCAACAGCAATGGCTATGACAAGGAAAGATAAAGGGCCCTTTGACTCTACATGATTATAGTACTATGATTCCACCTTAACCGCTATGGTTCCTTTTTATGGAATCCCAGGCTTTCTAGTTTAGGGAGTGGTATCTAGAATTCTCAGCTAGAGAAATCTCCTGCCCCACCTAAAAACTCACAATTTCATAGAAATCATAGGGCTCTAACAATGTAGAGTGAAAGTGCTCAGGTAACAGACTTCAGCTTTACAGCAGTTCTATGCATATTTACTCAAAGGAAAGTCACAGTGTGTTCAGCATAGTTTATTATGAGATAGATATGTACAACATTTTAGCCTTAATGTTGTTGTTGTTTTCAGTCAGAGGCTTTTTTCCTTTATTTATTTATTTATTTGGTTTTTGTGTGTGTGTGTACTCAGAGAGCTCTAATGCTACACAAAAGCACACTGAAGGGTTCCATACAGTGTTGACACGGCAGTTAAAGTGGAATCATAGTGCTATAATTGTGTAGTGTGAGAGGGCCCAAAGGGATGGTAGCAGCTTGGAAGATGCAGGATAAGTGAAACAAAAAGTTAGCAATTAATCGACAACAGATAAATTATATGATGGTGATAGCAGTTCAGTTACTACATATTTTCTCAATGTCTGTCCATTAAAGCTTATTTGAGCTAAATTGAGGGGGTTTGACTGGGTGTTACAAATGGAAGTAAATACATCACTGAGGCGGGTGTACGTACGTAAACATGGCGGCGCCCATGTAGAAGGGGCGCCGCCATCTTGTACATATACAATACGTACTAGGGTTAGGGGGGTGCGGAAGCACCGCCCCTTCCTAACCCTAGTACGTATTGTATACGTACTAAATGGCGGTGTGTATCCCGCCTGAGTAAACAAGTGGTTCCTTCCATCAAGGAGGCAATGTTGGGACTAATCTCAGACCTGGAGATTTATAATAATGATAATCTCTTGTTGAATAGTCACTTTTTGGTTAAGGTGATTCAGAAGATGTTGTTGACTTCAGATATTCTAGGAGGCTACTGACGATCTTGAACTAAGCCAGTCTGAATTCAGCTTGGTTATGGGATCAAATTGGCCTGGTTCATTCTGGGTTTTATTGGAGGAAGAAGGGAACAATTATGTCCCTGTTACTCTTAACTCATTTACCAGACATTTGATAGCAAGTGGTCATCCAGCTTCTGTTTAAAAACCACCAATAAAGGAGAGTCAACTATTTTTCAAGGCAGTCCATTATCAAATATATTTTTTCCCTAAAGTTTAGCCAGAATGTACTTGCGATCCAAGCCATGAAGTTTTAATTTTCTCTTTGAAGTGCTTTTGTCTGTTGATGACAGTGGAAAGAATTCTAAATGATTTTGGTAAACTTCGCAGCTTGATCACAGATGATGTATTTTAGCCCAATGGATAAAGGAGGAAACCTTCATTCTTTCATGAAGTCACCATTGCCCTTAGATATTTATAATATGACTCATAACCTTCTGACAGTGCAAGAATAGTTTTCACTGCATGAAAAATAGGTATCGAAATTCTATTCCAGAAGCCTTCTGAGGAAGATCTCTGTCATCCTTTTTTCTCCCATTTTAACTGGTTATCATTTCTTCATTTTCTCATGTACTATTGCTTCATTTTCATTTTCCTTGCTGGTTAAAAAGAATATTTGTTTTCTTTCAACATCTTTGACAGGCACCATGATTCCTGCAGTAAATCAAGCACATTGGTGGTTTCAGTTTGAGGTAACAGATTGCTGTCAGTTGACTTAAAGGATTAAGTTTGTCTTGGAAATAGATAATTCCAAAATACTTTGTAGTACCATTTGGGTATTGAATCCCTAATCAGTGAACTTCCTATGCCCTTTATGTATTCATCAAGAGTACTCCCAAATGGAGGGAGAGAGTAAGTAAGATTCTTTTTTTCCCCCCAGCATGATCTCATAACCACTAAGTATTAGTTTTCTATAGAAAACTAGAACATACTAATTTGGGGTGTGTCTGTGAAATAAAGGAGAACTCAATAGTCTGTTTTGAAGGAAACAAATCAATCCAATCTAATCCAATTAATCAATCACAGGTTTTAAAGTCCAAGAAGCAGTTGATTTAAAAATAAGCACCCTACTGCAGTTTGAAAAATACATATCTGAAATGGTATGTTTGATCACATAAGAAATAATCCATTTTTTCAAGCTATAAGTCAAAAGCAAAGCCATAGTTTATACACAGTATAGAATCTGTCAGCATATATCTGACAAGGTTTTCTCTGATTTTTCTCATTTGTCAGGAAATAAAGATTAAAAAAAAAAAAAAACAGGACTGGCCTACATTTGACTTTTCAGTATTTATGGCTGAGTCAAAGATTGCTTTGTGCCATGATGGTGGAAATAACTCCATTGGAAACATGGCCATTTTTACCAGGAAGTGTGGTTGTACCTGGATAATAGAATTTCAGCTGTGACACAACAGCATTGTACTGTGCCTGTTAAACGAAATTTTACACAGGGATGTGGAACCAATTTCCCACAGGGGTGTCTTAGCAACATTGATGGTTTGACAGTGCCATTTTAATGGGTGACTTTGTTGAGCCATTGTCTTATTATTTCTGTGCTCAGCAGGTGTTCAGTGATGGATGCCCACTGGCATGTATGGCTTACTGTTCCTGTAGTGCTTACCTTCATGGGATTTATGAGCTAGTGTAGCTTTTATGTTGTCTGAAAAAGGCATCTCATTTTTCAGCTCATAAACCTTCTGCTAGGAGATCTACTGATAAGAACCAAAATCAAGTCTGAGATAGGATCTTGGTTTTGGGGTACTTTTAATTACAGATTTTATTGAAGGCTGTGAAGATTGCAACAAACTAATAAATTCAAGCAGCCAACAATTTATTTTTCATAAAGATTTCAAGCTCTTCTGGCTCGCCTTGTAAAACAAATAAAATACAACTCTTAATGTAGCACCCATTGCAAAATTCAAACACACTTTACATTTTTTATGAAATTCTTCTTCTTCTTTATTTATATAGCGCTGTAGTTTTACACAGCTCTGTACATACAAACAATAAAATAGATAAAGTAAACCTGCCCATGATGTACAATCTAAGAAATAATAGCATAATACATATAAATAATACATAACAATATAGGAAAGGGTTCAATAAAGTAAAGCAGGTAACAAATTAAAAACATAAAATAACAAATGACATTACCAGGGCTATAGACAGTATCGCTCCCAAGCGTCCTTTCTGACGCGCTTCGAATAAGAAACCCTGGTATATGACAGATCTTCGATGGATGAAGCAGGCCACGCAACGATTAGAGTGCGGCTGGCGGAAACATGAGCGCTTATCCAACAAGACACTCCTTGAGAACTTATTGAAGTCTTATGGAGTGGTGATAGGTGCAGCAAAGAATTCTTTCTATGCTGCACGTATCGCATCCGCAGAGTCCTGTCCAACTGCCTCCTACCCTGAACCCTTTACTTCAACCAACTAAAGCCTGCTTTCAATGACTTTTTCGCAGACAAAATCTCTTGGATAAGGGCTGATCTTGATGCCGGCATTATAACAGAAACAATAAGAGAAATGTCCAGAGACTTCCTGGACCATGTTAGACTGGATCACTTTGAGTTTGTAAGTACCGATGAAGTGGACAAGCTCTTTGGAAGTGTAAAGAAGACGACATGCGCTCTTGATCCTTGCCCATCTTGGTTGACCGCCCAGGGAGGGAATGCTATGATTGCACTATTGTAATCCATATTTAATGCATCCTTTAGGGAGGGCAAATTTCCATCTCAGTTAAAATTGGCAGTGATTAAACCACTAAAAAAAAACCTCCCTAGATCACCTGGAGAAAGATAACTACAGACCAGTCTCCCTATTACCATTCTTGGGCAAGGTGATTGAGAGAGCAGTGGCCTTACAAGTCCAAGCTGTTTTGGATGAAAATAATTATCTGGACCCATTTCAAACCAGCTTTAGGGCAGGATACAGAGTGGAGACAGCCATGGTCACCTTAATCGATGAGCACAGACAGGGGAAGTGTGACCCTGTTAGTGCTATTGGATATCTCAGTGGTTTTCAATACCATCGACCATGATATCCTTCTGGAACACCTGAGGGAGTTAATAATAATAATAATAATAATAATAATAATAATAATAATTGTATCCTGCCCCTCTGAGAACAATCGAGGCGGCTAACAAGTTAAAAATATATAACATATCAAATTATGTATTGGGGGCACTGTGCTCCAGTGGCTTTGATCCTACCTCTCGGGCAGGTTCCAGATGGTGAGGCTGGGAGACAGTTGCTCTTCTAGAAAACAGCTAACATCTGGCGTCCCCCAAGGTGCCATCTTGTCCCCCATGCTGTTTAACATTTACATGAAACTGCTGGGAGAGATCATCTGGAGTCATGGGGCGCGGGGTTATCAGTATGCTGATGACACCCAAATATGCTTCTCTATGTCCCCGACTGTTACAGTGACTAAGGATGACATCTCCCTTCTGAATTCCTGCCTTGAGTCGGTAATGGGCTGGATGAGGAAAAACAAATTCAGGCTGAATCCAGAGAAAACAGAGGTACTTGCCATAGGATCCTTAGGCCCAGGGAAGGAAATTTTTCAACCACTCGTAGACGGGGTCACACTTCCCCTGAAGGATGAAGTTCGCAGTTTGGGAGTACTTCTGGATCTGTCTTTATGTTTGTCATCTCAAGTAGATGCGATGGTCAGAAGTGCTTGGTATCAACTTTGGTTGGTATGCCAACTGTGACCCTACCTTGACCGAAAGGACCTTGAACCTGTAGTACATGCTCTGGTAATCTCTTGTCTTGATTTCTGCAATGTGCTCTGCATGGGGCTACCCTTGTATCAAGTTCAGAAGCCCCAATTAGTGCAAAATGCAGCAGCCAGGTTGGTCATCAGATCCTCGAGATTTGACCACATAACACCTATTCTGAAAGAGCTACACTGGCTTCCAATTAGCTTCTGGGCACAATACAAGGTGTTGGTTATTACCTTTAAAGCCCTACATGACTTGGGCTCATGTTACTTACGGGAACGCATCTCCCTATACAATCCACCCCGCACTCTTATGACAAATGGGCAGAAATTGTTAGAGGTACCAGCATCTAAATATGTTTCTACTTCCCAAAAAGTATTTAATATAGCTGCCCCCAGACTATGGAATGAACTCTCAGAGGAGATACACCTTGCTACATCCCTGGAAACTTTCAGGAAGGCGGTAAAGACAGAGCTTTTTCGATGTACATACCCACATGACCTTCTATGAATTATAGACTGTTTCTGTATGGAACGAGAGCATCTGACCCCAATCATTGTTGATTTTATGTTTTTAACTGTGGTTTTAACTTGTGTGGTAGTAATATTGTAATGTTTTAATTGTATTTTTAAAACTCTGCTGTGATCTGCCTCGATCCAATTGGGAGAGGCAGGGAGATATAAATAAACTCTATTATTATTATTATTATTATTATTATTATTATTATTATTAAATAATAGTCAGGCAATGCCCAGGAACGCAGCTCTGAACAGGATGGTCTTCAACTCAGTTTTGAAATTGGTTAAAGAAGTGATGAACTGTGTTCGTGGGGGAAGGAGATTCCAGGAGTGAGGGTCAGCAAGTGAAAAGGGACGAATCTGGGACGGGGCAGAGAAAATCCTAGGCTGAGATAGCAGACCTTGACTACCATAATGGAGGGCACGAGTGGGAAGGTGAGGAGAGAGAAGGTTTGATAAATAAGGAGGGGCCAGCCCATGCAGGGCTTTAAAAGTCAACAACAGGAGCTTATGCTGAATATGGAAGGGGAGGGGGAGCCAGTGAAGGGATGACAATAAAGGAGAGATATCGTTGGAGCAGTGGGTGGATGTAATAATGTGTGCAGCTGAATGGTGGACAGAAATTAAAGGACGGAGATGAGAAAGAGGAAGCCCAGCCAGAAGGATGTTACAGAAATCAAGTCGTGATACCACTAAGGCATGGATCAGAATCTTGGCAGTAGAGGCAGAGAGGAATGGCCAGATTTTGGCAATATTGTATAAAAAGAATCTACATGCCTTAGCTGTGGTCTGTATCTGGGGGGATACATGACAGAGAAGAGTCAAAAATAAAACCAAGACTACTGGCTTCCTGGACTGGTCAAATAGAAATATCATCAACAGAAACAGAAAAGGAGTATTGAAGAGTAGGCTTAAGTGGAAAAACGAGAAGCTCTGTTTTGGACATATTGAGCTTCAAGTGTCGATGCTGCATCCACTGAGAGACAGCTATAAGATAAGATGAAACTTGCTGTTCAAGACCCGGAAAAAGGTCAGGGGTGGAAAGATACAGCTGAGTGTCATCGGTATGCAAATGATAGGAAAATCCAAAAGAACTAATGAGTTTTCCTAGGGACAATGTGTAGAGAGAAAACAAAAGGGGACCCAAAACAGAGCTCTGAGGAACTCCAACAGATAAGGGAATAGAGCACCTGACCACCTGTGACTACTGCAAAAGATATATCTGACAAATAAGATCTAAACCAGTCAAGAACAGAGTCCAAGAACCCAAGGTAATAAAGTATGTCATTTAGAAAACTGATCAACAGTGTCAAAGGCCACAGACAAATCAAGAAGAATGAGAACAGAGTAAAGGCCATTAGCCTTGGCTCATAAAAGATCATCCGAGATCTTAGTGAGAGCTGTCTCTGTAGAATACTGTGGGCAGAAACCGGACAGAAAGGGATCGAGAATGGAGTTGGCTTCAAGAAACTCAAGACAGCAAGAATAAATGACCCGTTCCAAACCATTAGAAAGAAAAGGAAGAAGAGAACGTGGGCGATAACTAGACAAAGAAGAGGGGTTATGAGAAGGTTTTTTCAGAATAGGGGAAACTAAAGCATGTTTAAAGACTGAAGGGAAAGAACCCATAGAGAGAGAGAGATGAAAGATATAGAGAAGCGAGGGCAAAAAAGAGGGAGCTATAGTGATTAGAAGACAAGTAGGAATTGGATCAAGAGAACAAGTTGCAGGTTTGAAAGAGTTCAGCTGTGTAGAGAGTTCATCCAAAGAACAGGAAGAAATACAGAATTTTTTTAAGGCGAGAGTGATGGAAGATTAGTAGTAGAAGAAAAATTGGGAGGACTATCTCAGAGCGAATAGTGGTAGTCATTGAGATGAAACAGCGAAATCATTAGGAAAGAATGATGAAGAGACAGGAGGAGAGGGAGGTTTAAGCAAAGTGTTGAAGCTTGGGAACAAATGCTGTGGGTGGCTCTCATTGGCGCAGATCAATGATTAATAATAATACTGTTTTGCCATGGACAGAGCACGTGAGAAGGAAAAAATAACACATTTGTAATGAATAAAATTAGCCCACTCCCTGGACTTTTTACAAAGATGTTCAGCTGCTCAAGAGCAGGACTGGAGAAACCTCACAATGGGAGTAAGCCAGGGCTGAGGCCTAGTCATAGAGGAAGAAGTGTGTACAGATACAGGGACAAAGCTGTCAAGAGTTGAAGAAAGAGTGGAGTTAAATAAAAACATCGCTGAATCAGCAGAGTCCCCAAGATTTAGAGAAGAGAGAGATGAATTCAAGGTCTGACTGAGATGGTTAGAATTAACAGATTGAAGATTGCGAAAATAGCGTTGAACACTATGACGAGGAGGTGGAGTATAAGTAAGAGTAAAAAAAATTAAATGCTGATCAGATAATGGAAAACCAAATGCCAGGTAGTCAGAAATGGCACACTTTGCAGTAAGAACTAGGTCAAGACAGTGACCGAGAGAATTGTTTTCTAGCACAGTTATTCTCAAACATTGGTCCTCCAGATGCTTTTGACTTCACCTCCCAGAATTCCTGCCAGTTGGCCAAGCTGGCTAAGGCTTCTGGGAGTTGAAGTCCAAAACACTTGGAGGAGGTTGGGAAGCTTTGTTCTAGCTTAAGTATGATTCTATTGAAAAGCTACCATCTTCCCACCCTACAAGTGTGCTGTGCATAAATCTAATGCCTTGGACCCACAAAATGTATCTACCTAGTTTTTTTAAAATTTGTCTCTCTCTAATTCCCTTGATATCTTGTGTGACCAATTACATTATTACTGGGGTCATTTACTTGAAGCTTCAGTTACACCACCACCGTGGCAGAAAAAGAACCTGCTCTTTGCAGGTTCTTTTTCCACCAATGGGGAAACGCACGGTTTGTCTGCTGCTTTTCCCTCCCTGGAGGAAAACTAGGCGCTGGCAGACCGCCCTTTTGGGGCAGTCTGTACCGGGCCATAGAATCATAGAATCGTACAGTTGGAAGAGACCACAAGGGCCATCCAGTCCAACCCCCTACCATGCAGGAAATCCAAATCAAAGCATCCCCGACAGATGGCCATCCAGCCTCTGTTTAAAGATCTCTAAGGAAGGAGACTCCACCACACTCTGAGAGAGCGTGTTCCACTGTCAAACAGCCCTTACTGTCAGGAAGTTCTTCCTAATGTTGAGGTGGAATCTCTTTTCCTGCAGTTTGCATCCATTACTCCGGGTCCTAGTTTCTGGAGCAACAGAAAACAAGCTAGCTCCCTCCTCAATATGACATCCCTTCAAATATTTAAACAGGGCTATCATATCAGCTCTTAAACTTCTCTTCTCCCGGCTAAACATCCCTAAGTCGTTTTTCATAGGGCACGGTTTCCAGACCCTTCACTATCTTAGTATAAAAGTTAACAAATTTCTTAATGGCATCTTCTATTGTGATTATATTCCCAATTAGGATATACCTCTATTTTTAAATTTTTTTGATCTTGAATCTGGTCACTCCATTCCAGGGTATGTCTTAAAACTTGTTGTTGTTGTTTCCAACTTATGGTGACTCTAATGCAAACCTATCATGGAGCTCTTTGGCAAGATTTGTTCAGAAGGGGGTTGTCTGTACCTTCCTCTGAGGCAGAGAGAGTGTGAATTACCCAAAGTCATCCAGTCAGTTTCCATGGCTGAGCAAGGAAATGAATCTTGGGGCCCCTACAGACAGGCCAAAATAATGCTGCTTTGAGTCACTTTGGAGGAATGCTGTTTAAACGACACATACATCTTAAGAGGTCAGAAGCTGCGCCAAAGCTGTGATCCCATCTTTGGGATTGAAGTGTGGCTTTGGCACTGTTTCTGGCCTCTTAGGACGCATGCATTATTTAAACAGCATACCTCCAAAGTGACCTGAAGTAGCTTTATTTTGGCCTGTCTGTATGGGCTTTTGGTCTCCAGTCATAGTCCATTGCACAAACTACAACACCCTGCTGACTCTCAAATAGAAGAGATTTTATTTCTTTACTTGTTGTCTTCCATATAGAGCCAATTCTTCCATGATTCCTTTTCTTTAGAAATAGAATCAGTGAACCTAGATTACATGAAGAAGGCTGAGTTCATCACACCTGCTGCTGCATTAAAACTTCCATGTCCTGAATAACACTGCCTTAAGGCAGTTGGCTTAAATGATAAGACTGGCACTGCTTTGCATCCAGAATGCAATAAATCCCATTTTCATACTTCCTAGATTTTGAAGAAATGCAATGAATTAATTTAATAAACTCACACTTCTGTAAAACAATCATTCTGGCAGACGTTAATAATATAAACAAATTAGCATCATATACACTTATATGAATTTGAGTAGCTGACTAGTATGTCTATAAAGTATAACAGAAGCCATAGAGAGCAAATACAATCTTGTAGTTATTTTGTTCATTTATCTTTCTGTAAGACTAAAACATCCTTCGATGACAGGAAGTTAGAAAAGTGAATCAAGGTCTGGCACCTGACAGTGATGCCCCCTTGCTGCTGTTCAGTGTTCATATTAGTGAATTATCTTTTGGACTTGCAAATTGCAAGTTGTTGTTATATGCCTTCAAGTCAAATCTAACTTAATGGTGGCCCGATCTTAGCAATATTTATTCAGAGTGCCTGTACTGTGTCTCCACCTACTGATGAGGATCCTGTTTGGTCTTTACACTAGTGTAACTACAAGGACCGTTTCACAGTCCATAATTATAGCATTGTGTTTCCACTTTAAATGTCATGACTGCATTTTATAGAATTCTGGAATAGTTTGGTGTGGCACTGGAGTGCTCACCCTGAGAATTCTAGGTGATTATTGCAATGTGCCTTCAAATCGACTCTGATGAGGATGCCATTCTAGGGTTTTCTTAGCAAAATTTATTTAAAACAGGTTTGTTGTTATCTTTTTCTAAGGTTGAAAGAGTATGACTTGCCCAAGGTCACCCAGTGGGTTTTGATGGCTGAGCAGAGATTCAAACCCATAGTTTCAAACCAATACTCAAACCAATAAACTAGAGCCCTTAATCTGGATCAAGTCCACAGTGAAAGGCAAAGGTATTATCCCCCTATTTTCCATACTAGGGAAATACTTAAGTTTCTGTTCTTACTTTGGGGACATTTTTAAAAAACAAATCACATTTGATAGTGTGATCCTTAAATTAATATTTAGTTTGACCTTGATTATTATTCTAGTTTGTAGGGAGTTTCATGTTTGTACTTCTGTGGTACAGTTTCAGTCCTTTGTTTTGTTTATCACTTGTATCACAGAGAGAGAGAGAGCAGCTAAACCATATTTGAATATAGGTCTCCTAAAGGATTGTTTTCATTTTTTTTATTTGCATGTGAAATGAAGAATAAAAGAAAAGAACAAAAATAATGAATCTTGAAATTAGTAACTGGAAAATACAAACATGCAGTGCTCTCAATTGTCAAAAGATTCTGACTCCATTCTATGAATAAACTACTTGCAGTGTTAGTTCTTTTCTTGTATAGGAAAAGAATATCACACTGAGAACAAATATGAGTCACTGAGAATAGTGATATTTGTCCCTTCTTTGTTCCTCACTGAAAATGTGTCAATAAAAATTATTATGACTCTGTCACTGATCAAGGTATTCAGTTCAGCCAAGGATTATTCCCTAAATGTTTTTCATTGTTGCCAAGCTCTTGAACTGCAACCTAACAGTAAAATGCAGACAGACTTCAAGAATAGAATATGCGTCACTTATGACTAACTACTACTACTTACACATCAAACTTTCCATAAGAAGTCTTCACATGTTTTTTTTTAAAAAATGATTTGAACTTTAATCACAACAGTGATACAGCTGGAATGACATACTTACACAGCTTGCAGTATCAGGATCATCAATGGATTAGAGGGGAAACACAGCCAAAGAAGTAAGAAATTACTTCCATGAATTTTAAAAGTTTGTACAGTCAGGAGAAGAAATTAATCAGGAAAATGTTGTTCAGATAGGTCTGGGCTGTGGGTGATTCTATCAGTTGGAGATGCTGACTCTCATGACTTTAGGATTGTGAATCTGCTGTGGTTTTAGTTTGAACTTTAAAGAAATTGTTCAAGATGCACAATTTTGCCCACTGAATAGGTTCAGATGGCTCCTTTAAATTTGGGACCAACACTTGGAGCAGATTCACCAGATACCACTAGGTTCTATTATATGTAAGCCTGTTAGATACAGCTTATAGATTCTGAGTAAGTTATCTGACTAGCAAGTAAAGCAAACAAAAGAGCCTCAAAAGTCTGAAGCGGCCATGTTGGCCATAAAACAATCAACGCAAAGGAATGCAGAATTGTTTTCAAGAGCTCCAGGTGTTCAAGAGCTCCTTGTGCAACCAAAGGTGTTTCACAAGGCAGAGTAAAAAAAAAAGATGGAAGAAGTGAGAAGATAAACAGACATGATTCAATAGGTCCTTCTTTCCCCATTTTGATTTGATGGAGTTGGACCAGTTTGCCTGGTATGTAGATGCACAAGTGCATACAGATGCACAAGCAAATATGGATGCATCTGTACACTCATATTCAACTGTGTATTTGGCCTGGTACAGATCGGTTTGCGGTGGCCTGGGGCCAATTCTAAAATTCCAGAGCACGCAGTATCTGCATGCATCGAACCCCTAGAATGTATGGACAGTGTCATCTTTACATGGTGCTGTCCATAATGGGTGTGTATGCAGAACACAAGCATGGTGCCAAATCTGCACCTACGGGCACCACACTTGCATCCTAGATGTGTCACAGTGCGCCAATAGTGCACTGAAGACGGAGTCCCCACGCGTCAAGAAGAACCCATTTTTTCCAGGTTCTTTTTGGTCTGGAGGGATGCCATGTAGTTTGAGTGCTGTGGTGTTCCTCTGGAGGAAAAGTGGATGCCTCCAGCCAGCCCCTTTGAGGCAGTCTGGAGAGCCCCTATGACTGTGCACTTAAGTGTGCATTTAGTTACACAACTTCACTATTCAATAGAAAGAATAGTATAGCATAATCAATGTGTAACTTCACTTTCAGAAACTTATGCTATATAATGATCTGCCTTATTGGCTTGCATCTTTACCCTTCTTGTTCCGAGTTAGAAAACATGTCTGCAGTACTAAATCAGAGCAAAGGCCTTCTGTATTGTGTAACCCTAGCTTTTATGACCCACGGAATTTTACACAAATCTTCACATGTAAATTATTTTAAATAGTCTTAAACTATTTAAATTGTTTTAGGAGATTATCATACATCATCTTCTGCCCAATCCAGGAATGGACTGGGAATGGGTTTGAACAAGTGAGAATGGGTGTTATCACATAGGAAAACACCACTGATGGCACTGGGAAACTACAAACTGTCCTCCAGCCACACTTTGCCCTCCAGTTTTGAAGGACAGAAGCTTTCTGTCCTTCCAAATTGGCAGGCAAAGTGCAGTTGGGGGGATGGCTTGTAGTCTCCTGGCAGCATCGGTGATGTGTTCCTATGCGATAATACCCATTCTCACCCGTTCAAACCCGTTCCCAGCCTGTGCTTGGATCGGAAGAAAAGTGACGTGTGATAATCTCCTTAATCTGTCTTGTAATTTATTATAGCCTTTTAAAATGATATTTTTAAAAATATCCAGTTATTCATTTATTTATTCATTTAATGTATACCCCACCTTTCTCCCAGCATCAGACCTGAGATGTCAGACACCTTTTAAAAAGTACAATACAATAAAAAGCTCTTAGTATGAAACAGAAATTCTGTTTAAAAAACAAGTTTAAAATGTACATTAAAGGTGATTATAAAAAGACATTTAAAAAGCATAATAAAATAGAAACAATACCCCCATTTACTGTTTTAAACTTAGGTAAGGTTTTATTGTATGAGATAAATATTTAAATAAATACAACAACAACAAAAAATCCAGTTCAAGATTCTGTTCCCAAAATGAGGAAGCAAATGGGATTTTGGGAGGATCACAAGGAGAAGATGAATACAATAGCACCTCCTTGCTTAGGTTCTCACAGTAACTGGCATTTTGAGAATGAACATTGCCTCTGATAATATATGACCATTATGACTAGTAGAGTGAGCCCTCGGTATCTGCAGGGGATCTGTTCCAGATCCTCTTGCAGATATCAAAGAGGAAGAAATAGGGACGGAATTAAGAGGAAGGCAAGGGAGGAAACGCAGGGGCAGCAGGCTGAGTTGAGAAGAGGCGGACAAAGAGCCGGGAGACGGAAAACGAAGAGCGGAGGACAGAGGCGGGGCGGATCTGGTTATCCATAGCAACGCCCACCCCCCGTGACCATCAAGGGTGGTTTTGGGGGGCCCTCCCGGTCACGGTCCTGGTTCGGGCCCTACACCCGTGCATGGACCCTCGTTTGGGGGGCAAGCCTTAGGCAATTGACGCTGGCGCTAATGAGGCTCTGATGAGGAGAAAAAAACATACGCACTAAAGATACGAATTCCTAGTGCCTACAACACAAGGCGAGGGCTGAAACAAAAATGAAACTGAAAAGAACAGGAATCAGTAGCCGGTAAGTGGAAGGGTGAGCGCGAGACGAGCACGCGCGGAGGGAAGTGGGGACAGAGAAAGCGAGGCAAATATTACTTCATGGTTAAGTTAAGTACGCTGGTGGGAAATGGAGAAATAGAAAGGTGAACGCCGGGCAGAGGTTTGTGGGCTTCGCTTCAGAGAGGAAACATTCCACTTCCAGGGAGTCTGGAAGTCGACCAGGAGGAGAAAGCCCAGGAGGGGAAGAGGAAGGGACTGAGGGAGAAGAACGAAGGAGGTAGAATAGACGCAGAATGCGACGAAAGGCGAAGCGTATGAGAAGACCGAAGCTGAAGTTGAGGAGTGTCGAAGCGGGTTAGAAGAGGGATGATTAGAGAAGCGGAAGAGAAGGGGAGGACGCAAGGACGGACGAGGAATGAGGAGAGGTGTAAGAAAAGGAGGAAGATGAGAGGTAAGACGCAGAGGAGGATAAAGAGATGCGAAGAAGAAGAAGAATAAGAAGGTAAATATTACGTACATGCGGATACTATCTAATGAAGCTGTCTGTCCTTATCCGTCTTACTACTCTCGTCCTCAACTGATTTCAGCTTTATTTTTCATAATATGTCTTCTTACTCAGCTGAGACTGTACGAACACTCTTCCTAATTTTCTACCATGATTTCTTACATATTACTCATCTAATTGTTCACCCCTCTGCTTATATCTCAATATCTTCTTCCCCTCTTCCTCCCTTTCTTCTTCTCTCTACTTCCTCCTTTCTTCCTCCTCTTCTTTACATCTTCCAATCCTCCTCTGAAAACACTTTTCCACATCTTCTCCTCTTCAAGCCCAAATGTGCTGTTTGGAAGGGGAAGGCAGGTGGCCGAAAGGGAAGTCCATTTTGCATCTGTCTAGGAACAATTCAAATGTCCTCCATTTTGATCTGCCTAAGACTGCATTATATTAACACTTTAAAAAGCAATCTGTTTTTGCGTGTCCTCCATTTTTATAAAAATATCCCTACATTATTAATTTTGTCCTACATTTGTCCAGTTTCGAGGTCCAGATTATGGCAACCCTAGGGGAGGAGAGAAAGAATAGGAGGGAGAGGAGGAGGAGGAGATGGAGGTGGCAACGTGGGGGAGGAGGAGAGGAGAAAGGAAGAGGCAGTCCCTGCCACAGTGAAGCAGCAAAGCAGGCTTCAGGGGAATGGGACAATAAAGTCCCATTGTTTCCAATGGTGGTGTAGTCATGTGGACTGTGCCACATCAAGGACAATGGAGTTTTGAGCTCTGTGG